>NW_019525130.1:606767-752129 GCF_002814215.2 Seriola lalandi dorsalis | reverse complement strand
GGGGGGGGGGGGGGGGCTGTGTGCCTGTCTGTCTGCACTGGTGCTGTATGAAGTTGTGTGTCAACTGGAGGAGGCGAAGACGGCACTGTTTGTATCGATACTGTTGCAAATGAGTATATAATCTGCTACTAATTTGTTGTATCGATTAGTATCTGAGTATGGATTTTTTGACAACCCTAGATGCTACAATGAAATCCAAAGCCAAAAACAGGACAGTACCGATGACAGGATGATAAGACATTTTGTAAGTGTTATCATGGCCAACGAAATGATGCCCAAAGCTAAGAAAATAAAAACAAAGATGTAACAAAAACTTTACATTACAAAAAAACAACAACAGCAACAAAAAAAAGGTTTTATTTAGATGTTATATTTCTAAAAGTTTCTGTGCATTTTTTTTTTCACAGGAGGAGAGTGACTACACAATCTACATTTAACTTCGTCTTTGTCAAGTTTTTGAAGGTGGAGCTCTGAGGAACGATGTTGGTGCAGAAGCCCGTCCCGTTCTGTGTCTGACCCAGAGACCTCAGCCACAGGCCACAGGTCCATTATACCTGCAGCCTGACGCCAGCCTGATTTACTGGCCTATATTAGAGCTGGAATGGACTCAACCCTCGGCTGGGCTGTAAAAGCTACATGCTGGTTTAGCCAAGAGGGGAGCAGTCACTGTGGCTACACTCAGTCTCACCTCCTCCACCTCCAGATACACCCTGCTTACTAACATGTTTCATCTAACTGCCCTCCTCCAACACACGGGTGATCAGTGTGTGGTCGAACAATCATGTATCAATAAAAACTCCTGGAAAGGCTTTGTTTTAAAACCTGTGCAAACAGATTCACAACAACTAAAATACAAGTGAGAACACAATCAAGATGCAGTATCTCACACACAAATCTCATTTGAGTTGGTTGTGGACACAAAAGATTGTTAAGACAGCATGAAAGCATAAAAAGATTTCCTGCCCAAATTAGACACACTGTGTGAATAATCATCAAGAGTGTAACTTAATCCCAGATCAACAATCAGTAATGGATGAGTAGATGGAGCAGCAGTCTTTATTTTTACAAGTAGAAAGTCCAACAAGATTTCTAGGTGAAAGACAACATGGATGCCAGTTTATCATTTAAACTAGTAATTAAGAGTTGTCGACGTGGTGTTTTTTCTGGTGTATTGACTGGGAAGGGCAGACGTAGTTGCAGGAGTTTGAGGCGTATATTAAAGCTATCCTGTAGCCCACCACAGACACGTGAACACTGTTATCTGGATACAAGTATCCAGGACTACACACGGCATCTGTGCGTGATATATTCTTATTAGCAGAGACAAGAGCTCTCCTTCACACACTACGGTAAGATGCTCTGCAACTGTTTGAGTCTGTCTCAGGACGAAACAGATGTAATAAAAAAAACAAAAGAGTGAAGCTGCAGATTAATTTAAGACCAACTGAACGTGAGCTGGCTGCTCACCAAACCTCGTCACTGTTCTGTTCTCAGAGTTTCCCAATTACATTCTTATTGCACTGAAACAAATGTCATATGAGTGCAAGTGAGGCCAGATTAATCTGTATTTGAAGAGGGATAACCAGAGGGCCATTACAAGGAGCAAGTAGGTGCGAAGGGTTAAAGCAATTAGCGCACATCTCTGTCACATCCTGCTGAGGAGCAGATTTCAGATGTTCTGCCAGTGGACCCACTCACTCCTCATTTCTCCTGCTGCCCCTCTCATGGCCCTGCCGTGGGCTGCACATTTCCAACTCTTTCTAAATAGTCAAGTCCTAATATTTACTTCTCACTTTCAAGCCCAGGCCGAGCGGGAGCTGGGCGCAGTCCGTCGGTGCAGCAGAGTGGAGGTGGCAGGAACTGATGCCCTCATTAATTCTGCTCAGGGGGGAAACAAACATTTGTCCTTCGGGGCCTTGTGTGACTTTGTGGCGGGGCCGCACCTATAGACTGACAGGTCTTATTTGTCGGGTTCATGTGTGTGTGTGTGTGTGCATTCAAGAGTGTGTGTGAGTGTCCCAAACTTGCCTGTTAACCAACTAAAGAACTCAGCTGCAGCTAATTGTAGAGCCGAGTTTTAATAAGTTAGGTGCGAAATATACTGGACGTTGTACCTGATTATAAACCTACATGTATACACTTCACTATTTATCAGTACGATTCGACCTTAGATATAAATTTGTTTTATTATATAATCACAGCTTTGGGTCACGGTAAAAATCAATTGTAGTGTTTAGTCCTTTCTTGCTTTCTTTTCTTGCTGCTGTTGTTCAGCCATTTAACGTGGAGCTGCATTAAATGTTTATCCTTTGCCAAGTAAATGATTAATGATTGATTTTCAAAGCAAAGCCTCACGAACAAATAAAGACAACACGGCAACAGTCTGCAGTGTGGACTGGTTCAGAGATATCTGATCAATGCTGTCTCAGGTCTCTCAGTAGGGGTGGGTGTGTGTGTGTGTGTGTGTGTGGCCGTCCAGCTTGTTATAAATGGTGTAGAGTCCAGTCATATGTTGCATTTATTATTACAGTTCGTCCTTCCTCCTCCAATCAGATCGCTGAACTCAGGCGAATCAAGATGACAGTATGACAGATTGTTTCCTCTTGTTTTCCACTCTTCCTTATCTCCGTCTCTTTCGCTCTCTTCTCTGTAGTGGAACCAGATTATTGACTGGGAGGTTGGCTAACATGCATTCCTACACGAACATGTTCCCTGAAGAATTTCCATCACAATCTTCGTTCCACAGTGCACCACAATTCATGGCTGTTTGGGTTTGTTGTCATGCTGCAGAATAAATTTGGGATTGATCAGACCCCTCCCCTGATGATTGTGTGATGAATAAGAATCTTAAGTGCCTCAAACTTTTGCACAGTGCTGTACTTGAGAAGATTCACATGAATATACATCAATTATTTTATTTTAATGAGTAAAAAGATGCATTAAATGACTTCCTTTAGGATAGGGCTGCAGAACAAAAACACTTCACTATGGAAAGCGTCACAGAAAAGCAACATCCCAGAAGTGCAATTAGTTCATTAGTTTGCATTAAAAGAAAATCCCTTTTTATGGGAATTTTCTTTTCAGTTGCAATTTTCAGTTGTTAATCTGACATGAAAATAGATTCATCCAAACCTCTACATCAGGTTGGGTACCTCTACCCAGTGTCAAGGCAGAACACCCCTTACTCCTTAAGTGTGTTTGACAGAAAGGACCCAGAGCACTTCACAGTGATGGACGGCCTCCTCAGCACAGAGGCCCTCACACTTCTCCTGAGCCTGCCAACTGGGGATTAGCACTACAGCCTCGGCTGCTGGCCCCAAATCCCCTCCCCAAATCCTCCGCTAACCTCGGCGGTTCCCCACCACTGTCCTCCAACCACCGACCCTCCATCTCCTCTCCTCCCCCCTCCAGTGTTGGCCTCCAGCATTCCTTGCTGCGTCACATGGCCCTCGAGCTCAGCCGGTGCAGCCCCGGGCCGAGAGATTCGAGTACCAGCGCGATGCCAACATTCCAGCCTGGCGGGTGTTTTGTTGGAGGGATTTCCTGTGGGCTTTCATGCCAGCGTGGTACAATTACTGCCGCTCAACAATCACTGGCTGTGACAGGTGGACATAGAGCCAGGGGTGTCCCAGCAGTCATCTGGCTCTGGTTTGGAAGTGCCACTTTGAGCTGAGTGCTCACTGGGAGGCCATCTACTATTGGCATACAATCTTTACTGGATTTGGTTAAGCAGGGAGGACACATCATATCCTTGTAAGAGAGTAAGGACGAAACAAACTGGACAGACAAGCAG
The DNA here is from genome assembly GCF_002814215.2 of Seriola lalandi dorsalis. Lineage (NCBI taxonomy): Eukaryota > Metazoa > Chordata > Actinopteri > Carangiformes > Carangidae > Seriola > Seriola lalandi. The sequence goes on along the minus strand of NW_019525130.1, from coordinate 748,336 downwards.
GCAAACAGGCCTGCACCTGCAAGTGCCAGGTAACGAGCTGTCAGGGAGAACGGGAAGGAGGAATCCCTTAGGGGCCAAAAACCCAGAGGAGCCCCCCGAATGTTTTCTTTTCAACAGAGGTCACGTCTTCTTATCAGTTTGATTGTATGAAGTTGTGCTGCAGTTCGACCACACAAGGGCCATATTAGTTTTAAATTAGATCATGTTTAGCACAGATTAAATCAACCCAGCTCCTCAACAAGGTGCAGCTGTGTGTCCGGCACTATTTTGGCTGGGGTACTTGAGGAGGCTTTGATGAGAACTGTGGAATGAATCTCCAAATCATTCGCCCATGCAATATTTCGCGGATACGCATTTGTTCTATCAGAACGACTTAGCCACACTTTTAATCGTTGTATTTATATTCTTAATGTTGCCAGAATTCTGGGTGTGCGCTGCCATGAGAGGTGTTTCAAAGAATTGTTAAAAGTTTGTACATGGCATGTGTACTTTCTCCCTCACACACATGTGTGCACACTTTCAATCGGCTGGTTTCTATTGAGGTGAAGGTCAGAGCTTAAACTGCTTTAATAGAGGTTGATGAACAGGGGGCAAATGGAAGACTGGAGATCATTTGGACCGACTGAGAAGGGCTAGAAATCCTGCTCTCTGTTCATGCATACTTATTCTCAGCTCTCCATTATGGCGTCCTTCTCACTTTCAACATAAAGTCAGTTAAGTTTTTAGTCATTCGGAGTTCTGCTCCTTTACTCTTTCAGCTGTTGCGTTTGTTGCAATTTGTAAAATTAGATTCAAACATCTGCACCCGAAAACTTGGCAAAGGGCGCAGATTCTTCCTTAACTGCAAGTCAGTGATTTCTGTGGAAGGTAAATAGATTTCAAGAAGGAGAAGGTCGGAAATCTTCTCTGGGTCGTAATTGTGCGTAGTGCCAAGACCTCAATTGCTCTCAGATTTGTCCGTCTTTCTGCCAAGGAAGACCAGGGTTACTGAGGTATTTTAGTTGTAGCAGCGCCATGACAAGGGAAACTAATTATTTGCAATGACACTTTTAGTCCAAAGCTAAATTGTTGGTTGGGGGGTGTAGCGGAAGAAATTATTTGTCTGTGTTGCCGCCAGTCAGAAGAAAGAAATATTTTGGCCTTGAAGCTTAGAGGGGCACATGAGATGGTCCCCACATGAAAGACCCTGCCTGGCTCTTTGCTTTGATCCCTGCTCGCCCTGACTGGGAGGAACCATTTCATGTCTGCACTTTTGGAGTCTAAAGCTGCATCTTTGTTTGTTTTCCACTGTTGTTTTGATAGATGATAGTCAGTTTGCTTGCGGCTGTTTTCAGTTCTGCCTGCTCTTCACATCTGACGTGGCGGACATGCTCATATGGCAGAGTTGGAGCCGGGTTGGCTGAGACGACACGAGCTGGAGACCATCTCTTGATTTTTCTGTTATTGGAGTGGCACTGATCCTTTTAATGGCCGTATCGGGTAATAAAGAAATTCCACATTAGCCGGGCTCCACTTGTTTACATTTAGATGTTGGTCTAACTGTGAGCCAGAGCTCTTCTGCCAGAATCAATTACTACCATCAGAGCTGCGGCTGCTGCTAATAAAAGCTCAATGAGTCAGAAAACACCTTGGTTCTATATGGACTGACGTGCCGGGGAATCAAGCAAGCGTACTTCCTCCTTCTCCACATGCCTAGGCAATATGTCTGAGCAGCCGTCACCAGGACACATGATTTATGAGCACCTATGCACCAGGCTCTCCTGCTTGACCCCGTACAGCCCAGAGGACAATCAAATCAAATTCGTAACTGTTTAAGTGTAAAGACTCTACATTAGTCTCTTGGCCATGACGCTCTTGTGCGTTTCAGGAGGATATGTATTTTTACACTAGTGTTTTTCTTTTTTTAACTTCTCTCCACGTGTTGGCCTCCCTCAGTGTTTCTTTTGTGGCTCTTTGTGCTCGGCCTCTCTCTTTCTTTCTCTCTCTCAGAACACTCTACTGACCTTGCACTTTCCTGGGCTGCAGCAGCTGGACTGGCAGCCCTGGCCTCTGACTTTCCTCCATGGGGCCACGATCATTTCCTGTGCTCCTTTCTCTTGCTGACAGTGGCTCTAATCCCTCTGGCTGCACTCTGCCTGTTGTTGCCTGCCAAAAGTGGGAAACGTTACGTCTAAAATGAAAATTATTACCTGATAAACATTTTTTTTTTTCCAAGAGTTAATAAAAACCTTACAAAATCACAGATGGTTTTGGTTCTGTAAAATTAAATGTAATGCAGTAAAATGAGTAAGTAAATAAAATTAACAAGCACCATTTGGATGATATTAGAATGACAGCAGTCTAAATAATTTCACAAGTTAGTTTGTTTCAGTGGCATGACTGTAAAACTGAAGCTGACACAATACAGGTGGATCTGCCCAGCAAAAATATTATGACACTGGATGAAGAATAGGTTTTACATGCAAAACATATAATGAGTTTATAAAATATAATGCATTTTTATTCTATTATCCAAAGTTATATAACATTATATAACTACCCGAGAGTTATTTGAATTGACTCATTAAACATTTGAAAGCATCTTAACAAATCAGCAATAATAATCCAACAATATATTATCTGCAATTATAGCAGATTGAATGCATTATGAGTACTTTTGCTTTTGATATTAAAGCTAATTTTGCAGACAGTACACGCACATTTATTTCTACTAGTAAAAAGCAGGACTTTTACATGTAATTGAGTATTTTATTTTGTAATATTGTTACTTTTAAGATTACTTTTTCAATGACACATGACACGGACGTTTTGAAGGAAAAACACAGGTGTTACTAATAACATTAACAATGGCTCTTTTCTGTCTCTGTAAGACACGCCACAGTGATATATAATATAATGTAATAAAATAATATGATATAATATAATATAATATAATATACAGCACTTGCATGTAAAAATATATATTTTGTTATCAGTTGAGTTTATTGAGTATCTTTTGTAGTTGATTAGTTGAACAGGTGTGTAAGTAAGAAGGAGCAGCAGGAAAATGAAGGTTCTTACCTGGACCTGTTTGTTGAGCGTGTTCTACTCTTCTGTCACAGGTTCATCTCTCTTCACCATATCTTGTATATCATCCTGGGTTAATCCAGGTTGTTGCTGTGACAGACAGAAGTGCACCTGTGGAGTAAAATAACAGGTGCATGTTAAGGGGAGGAGGTGTAGTATTAATCAGTTTTAAATTCAGTGTCTGTAAAAAGATGCTCCTCATGTTTTATCAGTCTGTGGTTGCGAGCACTATTTTTTTTTTATGTGCTGTAGGCATGAAAGCAAAGGACGACTGAATAAAGTCATAAGAAGGCTGAGTGTGTTGAAGGTCTGAAGATGGTTGCACTGGAGGAGTCTACAGTAATCAGACTATATGAATCTCTGTGTCTCATTCAAAACACCCTTTCACTCTCACCCCTGCACTTTGGTCCATATGAACATATTTATTTATATTTATTTATCTACCTCTTATACATGTTTACTTGAAACCTGTTTTATTTTTTAAGACAAAACGTGGCATTTTCATTTGAGTTTAAATTCAGTTTTACTCAAAATTAAATACTCACTCATTTAATCCCTGAGTCGACCCTGCATTAATTAGCCTGTTCACCTAGCTTAGATGCTAGCTGGGCTAAAGCAGCAGTTTAACTGTGGGACGACAGAAACAGTTTTGTTTTTTCTGACTATAACCTCGGTCATATTTAGGGTTCTTAAAACACACCAATGACACCCATGCTCTCCCCATTCAGCATAAAACACCGCTGGTCAGACAGCATCCACGACGCAGCTCGGTATCTACCTGCTCACCTGCTGCTGGTGTGCCAGGACTGTGGAAATGCACGTGCCATACACAGAGCCAGGAGAACATTAATCAGTGTGCACGCGGTGCAGCCTTGAAGGTAAGATGGTCTGTGGGTATTGAAATAGTAGCTGGTTACAATAAATTATATTTTATGTGCATAGGACAGGGTAAAAACTGTAATAAAAAATAGAACATATCATATTTAAAATATAAAAAATTATTGTGCAGCATAATTCCACAGACATTCAGTCAGCTCTAGATTTTGAGCTGGAATCTGATCGTTAAAAACTCATGACAGAAATAATTTGTCTGTAAGTGCATATAGTCAGACAAACAGCCAGTTATTTCGTACCAGTTACACTTTAATATTAAAACAAGTTACAAATTGAGATGTTATTACTGACAGTAATCTGAGCGCTCTTGTGGTTCCTTGGATCCCCACATGCTCATGGAAATAACATATCTTGGAACATAAAAAGTTGGTACATGCCAGAAGCTACACAGCTATAAATTCATATGCAAAGAAGATGCTTGAATCACATCTGGATGTAGTGTCCGTGTGTGGTTGTGCGTGTGGGAGAGTGTTAGACCAGAGAATAGAGCTGTATGTTCACTCCTCTGTGCTGTATTTAGAAATGCGCTCTTTGGATAATATAACATGTATGGTGCTGTTGTGAGGCCAGACTGCCCTCTGCTCCTCGCTGCAGCACTCACAATTTTATCCTACTTTTTGACAAAATTGTCCATGAAGCTATGAAGCAGAAAAGTCCTCAAAGCAGAGTAATGTGGAGAAAAAAAACAGCCCCTTTCATCACCAATTACAGGCCTGCTTCAGACTCCACATAACTAAAGCCCCTTTATAACTGGTGCATTCTCTAATCTGGTTTAGGATGGTAGGAAAAATGTCTATCTGGTCTTCCTTGTTTATTTCATAAAATTTGATAGCAGCCATTCTGAATCAGTTCATTGTGCAAAATATTTGCAGCGCCTCAGAGGAGGTTGTATAAAGAGCTATAGCACCGATGGGGTTATCTGAGGAGAACCCACTTTCTGTTAAAACAGATCGCACTTCTGCATATGTGGTGTTTGGGTGTTTAAAGTTTTCTTAAAACCTATACATCATCATATCATCATCCACAAAGCTGGGAAGGTGCCATGGTTTTATGATCACCAATAACAAACATCACAGTATTTGTTAATTCAATTTAAAAAATGAATTGAAGGATTGGTCCCGGCTATCCTCTTAGTGTTGTTTAAACATGGTCCTGATTTGGGTCATCGCATCATTGTTAGTATGGATATATGATGTAATCAGAACCAAACAGATCGAGATGCTATTTATTTTGTGGGGCTTCAGTGAGCAGTTGTTTCCAAAACTGATTAATTGTTCACTTATTAACTTTTGATTAAGTTTATAATTTCATCTATAAAATTGATATAAAAAAACAAACATTTCTATTAAGTTGCTAGAGTGCAAATTAACCTTCAGATCATGTATTACCAACAGTGCAAACAAAATTATTCAATTTAATATGACATGAAACAGTGAGAGACAAATTTTCCTTTAATGAGCTGATTGTTTCAGTGTTCACAATGTTAAAAAAACAACAACACATTTATTCGCTTCCTGAAGTGATTGAAAGTTGATTTAAAGAGCCGTGTGGATTTATGTTTTACATGAGTGAGATCTCCTCAGCCACGTGCTGCTGCTGCTGCTACTGTACGTAGTCATAATGGAAATAAATTAACAATATGAAAAATATGAATATCATTATATGACATTAAGTTTTTATCACATTAAGATTCACTAGTATTATCATGAACAATATGATATGGCACAGCCGAAATGTGCACTGGAGGTTTAATGTCTCCACATCACATTTCTGTAGGTTTAATTTTTGACAAGACTCCAAATTAGCAGTGATGTTGCTCAGTCATGCTCATATGTAAATTAAAATTAATTATAACCCTTAATCTAAGCACAAAGAAACTTTTCCTCCCTCAGCAGATGAATGTGAAAACAAAATGCACACAAACATCGCAATGAAGTTTTTGAGACTTTAAATGATTTTGAAAAGGTTTCACAAGCAAATCCAGAAAAATGGGACCATCTCAGAGGCACATGAGCAATGGGCTTTATTTGAAGTGATTAGTGAACATTACAATCACAAGATTTGAAGATCTGGATTTAGCCATAGCCACCAATAACTTGAACAAAGAGGCTTTTTGTTTTTGACCTGTGATTTGCAGACATGCCTGTTTTTTTTCTTCTGCCTCACTCAGTTTTTGGTGCAAACACTGAGTGAATTGGGGCCTGAAACTGTTGCTGCTGATTGGTGCTTTCAGTTAATATGTTTCTCCATCTTGGATTTTCTGATTGTGCCTCCCTTGATTGGAAACCAGCCTGAATAATGAGAGGTGGATGTTGAGACACTCCTCACTGACAGACAACCATTCAGAAAGATATGTTTGTTTGCTTGAAAAATGCAACAATGAAAACTCGGTCATCAGCTCGGATAAACATGATTAGCAGCCTCTGATAGTGGCCACAGTTATACACAGAGTTTCAGTCGCGGCTTTGATGTTTTTTCGTATACTGTCATAAACGTTTATACTTCAATTAAAACCATATTTCATTTCTCACATGAGCTGTTTATGAGTCATTATACACTCCAGCCATGCAAACTTTTGCATCTCACCCCGTATTTGTAATGACAGCTAGACACAGCAGAGAGGAAAGATGGATCAAATATTTACTCTCTCCATTGTTCTCCTGGTGGCCTCTCCTGTCTCGCATGCTGAGATATCCAATAGATGTAAACAGATTCATCTGAAGAATCATTAACAAATGGGATTTGGCAGAGTGGAGGGATATTTTCCCTGCATTTAGTCTTTTCTGTCATAATAGTCCTCATGAAAGTGAGATATTCTAGCACAGTTTCTTTCACAGCTGATTTAGAGGTCTGACATCCAGAGGATCATTACAGGAAGTCACGCACGCCTCAGCAGGAGAACAAATATTATCATTATTCATTCAAATCAAAGTGCTTCCAAAGTACGGAAGTGCTAATGAGAGGGTTGTAGCATGTTGTCTCCCAAACTATGCAGCAGATAAAGCCAGGACCCAGGTATGCACCTATAGTCGCTCATCTCTTGTCGCCATAGCAACAGAAACAAACAAACTGCCACTTTAAAATTACCTGACAGAGAGACAAGTCACATTTCTCTGTAATGACAAACCACCTCATGAAGCGTGATTATTGTGTGTGATTACAAAGTTTTCGATCTGTGAGGAATGATGTGATTTTTAATGGCCGTGCTGAACCTGAGGAAGTGAATGAAATAACAGTGAGTCAGAAACACAGCCGAGACTTGTTTTACAGCATTTGTCCAATTTTGATCGCACGAGAAATTTTATATGACCTCTGAGTCAAGGTGAACATAAGATAAATCAGGTGGACAATATTCATAAATATGTTTTTTTTTAAATCAGTCATAAAATTTCATTCCTATACATTCTTTTTAGTGTATAAATACTGTACAGACATTTTTGAACTGTAGCTATAATATGTATACAGCTGAAATCATCAGTTAACTTATCAATTGGTCAATTAACAGCAAGTGATTGATAATTTTTTGACTATTATGTTTTAAGCAAAACTACCAAAATTAACCTGGTTTCAGCTTCTCATGTATCAAAACCAATAACTGAGATTGTTATTGCTTTTTTGTTTTACCTGTCAATACATTTAAATTGTTCTAATTCTTTTGATGTTTTGTATATCTATATTTTAGATTTTTAGATTAAATTTTTTATTTATTTGTATCCCCATCAGCCACTACCAGTGTATCAGCTTCTCTTTCAGAGGCCCACACAAGTAAAAATGACATCATAATGCAGAACAATGTAAATTAAAATCAAAGACAAAAAAGGAAACAAGAAAATAACAACAAATACAAACAACAGTACAACTACAAATAATGATAATAACAACAGTGTCAAGTTCCCACACTTTATCTAAACTAAAAGAAAAACATTTGATACAGCTCAGAAAACGGTAATACCGCTAAAAACAGCATGAAGAATAAAATGATGCAATGGTAAATGCTGTAACTCCATTGTGTGTCGTGTAAGTGAAAACATGTTGACTGTAAGCCAAGGCAACAAATACTGAGGACTGTAATAAATGAAAAACTCAGATGTTTTTCTTTTTCAGTTTTCTATGAAAGTGAAATGAATGTGGTGTTGGGAGTTTGTGACAATTGGCCAGAGAAAAACAATGTTTTATGGTGTGAGATTGGGCTCTGAGAAGTTGTTACAAGGAATTTTTCCTACATTTAATGGAGTAAATTATTGCTCGATTAATTGAGAAAATAATTGTTAAAATTGTGAAAATATTGGTGCTATATAAAAGAAATGTACATGGTAAACAAAAGCACAACAACAAAGATAAGAACCAAATTAATAAAGGAAATTGAAGTGAGGACATTGAAAAGTAACTGTCTCCAGTGATCGTAGTGTTTGTCTTTTTGTTCTGGTGATCATTAAAACATCTTCAGTCTTTAACGACTATCTCTCAGCTCCGCTTTAATAAACTCACTCTGAGCTCTGCAAGGAGCCTAATAAATCTGCATGCTCTCACTCCAGTCTCCCCTTCACTCCACTAACAAAGAGAGCAAGGAGAAAGCAGCCACAGGGTGTGTAGTCTCTCTTGAAACCCCAAACCGGAGCATTGATGAAGACCTGAGATGTGGTGCTCACCGGGGAACAAAGACATTTTATTGGAGTCCGTCCCTGCAGGGAGTTTCTGGCCTTTGCAGAGGCTGAGCCGCCTGAACTGTCCCTGTTGCTGCCTGTTATGGTGGGATTACAGGGTGAAGGTCCATCTGCCCTAATGGAGTGAACTGTGGGGGTCAGGCAGACCCAGGCTGAAGGACCCTGCTGAAAAACAACAATTCAACCCATATCCTGAGCATGAAACCTTTTACATTTGTTCTGCTGTACGTGCCTGAACAGTCACTGGGAAAAGTCCTGCGGTTCAGAGGAAGTGATGTGTTTTTACTTTTCCAGTTACAGCTGCAACAGTGGTTTCTTTGTCATAAATATAAGAGGAAATGTGCAGTTAGCATGAGAAATAATAACCACGGCTGAGAGGACAAAGAAAAGAGCACCACCTGCAGAAAGCAACCCCTCTAATGTTTTCTTTTTGACACTTTCAGTGGGCGGAGCTGGAGAAGTGTCCACACCTCACACACCTATCATTAAGACAGTCTGCAGCATCTAACCTGATCCTGCACTTTCACTTAATCATTACGTCTGGAGAGATAATGTGTGTTTTTACAGTGAAATCTTTTGCTTGTGCTGCTTTTAAATGGTGCAAATTTTTTTCTCAGCTGTGTGTTAAAGTCTTCTCACGTCTTTTCATCTGTTATATAACTTATTAGCAAAGAAATGTTGATCCTTGTGAGCCAGAAACCCCAGAACTGACATCTAGGTATGATTTGTTTAGCTTGCGCTGATCAGAGGAGAGGGTCACATGCCGGCAATTCTTCACTCACCAAACAAAGATGCGCTCAGACTGTAAACATCTGCCACAGGACTGAATCCAGCAGGTGTTTAACTACATCAGACAGAAAGCTTAAACATTACAGGGATCTCTAATCTTCTATTGTTCTTCATATTTGTTTGTGTGTGTGTGTGTGTGTGTGTGTGTGTGTGTGTTTTCTCCTGTATACAGTCCAAAGCTGTGATCTTGCCAAACTGGAAAATCAAAATCCAGCCGATCCAACCTGGACCCAACCAGTGTTTTCTGTGTCTCTAAGCTACAGTTTAGCTCTGCTATCTGCACTGGATTAGATCTGTCCGTTCCCCTTTGTCTTCTTCTTCCTGTCGTTTTATTTCTCTCGCTCTATCTCTCTGTCTTTCTATAAGGTGTTCTGAGAGTCTGGGAAAAACAGCGGAGACCTTGCTGGTCAGGCGAGACCACTAGAATTTAGCTTACATAAACTTTGTGAGTTTTTACAAAGAGCTTTACTGCTCCCTTATGAAGGAATATCACAGATGCTTGCAAACCAATATAAATGGAAATCATAAAATCCAACACGGTTACGTATGAGTGACTGGTTTCCCATCATTGCAAAATCAAAAAAGTTTGCGAGTTCTGCCTGCCTGCTCGGCAGACGCTGCCCACCATCATGCACATTTCCCTCGGTCTCCGAGTGTGACTCTCTCCCTGGAGCTGCTGTGACCTGATCCTCCTGACAGGCGAGGCAGGAGGTTGTCGTGCTGTTGGGGTGAGATGTGTTGTGTGCTATCCAGTGTCTCTGTGGGGGAGCAGCTGCTGTCAGATCCGCTGCCTGAGGCTCGGTTTGTCACTAAACTGTGCACAGATACAAGCACTCAGTGTATTCGCAGCAAATTTACGGGTCTTAATTGTACACTCTAAATTATGTGTTGTAAATCACATCACAGGGAGAATGTTGGTCCATGATGCAGCAGTCTGTCAAAGCGTACGGGGCTTCGAGCGGGACTCCAGTCTCACTGGCATCATTTGCCTGCAAACATTTGTATGATGGTGGAGTGTGTGTTTTTCCTCTGTTTATTTTTCTGTGCAATACTGCTTTATAATTTCATCATGTTATTGCCACAGTGTTGATGGATAAATAGTTTTTTTTTTTCTTCTGTGAATTAAAAAGCTGGGCCGAAAGCATAGTATGGCATTCCTCTGTCACGTCTGCACTTCCTCTAAATTTAGTGGAATAATAGAATATATTCAATGAATATGTTATTTTAATATGCCACTTCCCCTCTCCCTGACTGAGCAGCTAGTCTACTCTGAACAGCCCAGACAGACCAACTGAAAACATACAGTGGTCTGACAACCCCCGCCCCAGCAGACAGACCTGTAAACAAAGATAAACCACATATCACAACCAATACGTTGACTTATCAAAACCCTGACAAATTATTGGAAATATTTGACTGAAATGTTTGGGAAATGTGGGGGAACAGGGTCCAGTGAAAAGGGAATGGAGCCTTTTCATTGTGTGCAAAATGTCATGGCGATCCATCTAATAGTTATGTTATAGTTATATGTTATATGTTATTAATAGATATTTTAATAAAAAAATTGAAAATATCCTGCATGTCTGCGCCAGATTTCATGGAAATCAAATCCATAGTTCTTGAGATATTTCACAGATTTTCTGTATCCAGCACCAGTCTCACTCAGGTTTAGAGGATGTGCACACAATCATTTTGAATTGTTTTCATGTGTCACCCTGAACCACAAATATCAATGGTGGCTACTGGAAAAGTCGGGAGATGAAAAAATAATATCGAGAGGAGGGAACTTCTGGACACCCTGAATGTTTGCACAAAATTTCATGGAAATCCGTCCTCTGGTTGAGACATTTAAAAAAATTCTGAACATACACCTGAATCTGAATCTGAATCTGAATCCACAAAACAAAACCTTCCACATGTATTGTAGCCCCTGACCTAACTTTCCACCAAACTTCATTATAATCTATATCTAATACAAGTTTTTGAGATATCCTGCTAAAAAAGGGACAAACAGGAAGTTGGACCTAAACAACTTTTAAAGATTGGGTTAACAGGTTTTCTCTTCTATGGGTGAATTTCCTGGGAACAATTTTTCTACTAATCTGTCTGGACAAGGGAACAGCACATGCTATATAGCAAAAATGTGTGCGTTGTTTTTATGTCATTCCTGCGTGTTGACTTTAGGGAGAGAAAAATGATCCACTTAGTTAAGATCTTAGAAAAGGCAAGCCTGACTTTTCCTGACTGCCGTGGCAACCACGAAATATCCTGAAGGAACAGTGCCACTTCATCAAACTGTGGTATTTTACTCAAGAGCGCTGCCATTTTTTGTTTTCATTCAGCTTCCCTCTCTTTTCTCCGTCCCAATCGCAAAGAGTTGACTTTGTTCCAGAGGAGAAGGGTGCTAAGCCAGAGCTGTATGTCATGTGTCCCGTGTGGAGTCGGGTTCTGGGGAACTTGAATAGGAGACTCCCTGTCCCTGGACGCTCTGTGAAAAGGTGCCTTATGAAGACCTTTGGCCATTGTAGGACTTTGGTTTCAGGTCAGACCGTGGACACATGCTGCCAGGAGCTGAATGGCACCCCGCCCTCCTCTAGAGACATGAGGTCAGGGGGCAGCTACATCAATACAGCCTCCTGACCTCCCTCCTTGACCCCTGGAGAACCTCGTGTCTCCTCTGTACCTTGGCCATCAGGGCCACGTGACTCGGCAGAGCCTCACATGCTACAGGTGTCATTTACGGAGAACTAGATAGATGACCAGGCAGACAGGCGGTCAGACATCTTCTGTGGTTTGCAACTTTGTTCCCTCTGAGTGGCTGTGACCCTCAGCAGGGTTGTCCTGGTTTAGCTGACTCTTTCTTTGAAGCCTCAGGGGACCAGGCTGTAAGTTAGGCTTTATTGCAGGGAAATGGATGGGTCAGGTACCTGCTGTGGCCCGTCGTTAGCCCAAAGGCAGTCTTATCAGCTTAGACTCAATCTGGATTCTCAGCTACTGTGGATTACATGTGCAGCCACTCCTGTCTGCCTCCGCGCCCCCATGCTGCTGCAAAACATCCCCCGCTGTTGAGAGGCAGAGTCCAAAGAAGCATCTTCACAATAGGTCCCAATCGAGCAAAGAGAGAGAGCTGCATGGGATTATCCAACCCAATTCAGAAGTTGTTTGTAAGCTCTCAACAAGTAATGCCTCCCTTAAGTGTTATTCATCCCACAACTTTACAGGAAACAGATTAACTGCAGTAATTGAGGCTTTGATTTGATGTTCTGTGAAAGTGGGCGAAGCGAGGCACTCAAACTGCCTTTCATTGTGTGCTTTGAAGATGACTTATATGGAGGCACATTGAAATGTGTAACGCATATTGTTGGAAAACTGATACACTGACTCACGCACTGCGTAGTCACAAAGGAGCTGAGAAATCTGCTAACGTGCCCACTCTATCCCATCCGAACTCTAATTTCATAATCGACGACAAAGCTGTTTTTGATGGGCTGCATATCAATTCCTAAAAAAAAAGTTAGGAAAAGCAGAGAAACAGAGCAAAACAATAAAAGTGTGGTAAAATAATGAAATATGACTTGAAATAGAAAAGAGGCAAAACAGAATAAAAAAAAAGAAGAAAACAAAAACAACATCAATATCCTCGGGGATGTGAGTGAGATACTGAATTCATTTATTTTTCCAGTGGTGTTGATGGACTGAAATGGAGAGGATCCTCACAGCTGGAAAACATTTAAACTAACTGTGAACAATGGTGAGACAGCTCCAGGAACATCTCGGAAAAAAAAATTATACCTTTTAAAAAACAATTGTTCCAAATGTGAAATTCTTAGCATTCTGACAGTGTATACTATGAGGAAGAGCACATACTGCGTACTTTACAGAGGTATACAGTACAAAGTGTTAAATTAGGTCACAGCTCTGGAGTTGAACCCAAAATGGCCGCCAGCACATGGTGAAGGTGCAGCTTTTCTGTGGCCTTGATTCTGATGTTTCTGCACAAATACTTTGGTTCTGACATCTTCTTTTTTGGGCCTAAAAAACTAAAACCTGTTAATAATTTACAGAATAAAAAAAAGGACACTATTAACGACAACAAACCACAATCCTGAGAGCTCAAAATCAGGGATGCGTGAAACTGTGGTGCCGGCTCTTTGAGGGAGGACAGAGAATCAAATTTCAAACATTTTTCACTTTTTTTTTTTTTTTTTTTTGCCTTAGTAGACATTTGACATCTACAAAAATCCCATTCAGTGTCGATGTTTAATCCATGCTCATGGAACAAAGACAAATTGAAGAGACACAATAGTAAACGTCTCTGGCTTTATCCGTTCTGGTTCATTGTTTTTGGCTAAACATCTTACACACTCATGATAACACAGTGCCAGCCAGCTCTCCTCCGACCGGACAACCTGGATAATCGACCCACAGCTCAAACCACCTGAGACGCTTTTCTCTGACTAACATAATAACTGACTAAACACAGCCTGTCAGAGTAACTAGTGCTGAGCCGCTGGCTAATGGCCACCAGAGCTGAGTGAGTGTGTTTCTTGTCTGGTCATCATCGTTTCGTCACAACCTTGTCTGACCGGCCAAGCTGCTGAAAATAGAAACCAGGTCAGATCAAACCAGACTTTATGCAAAAGAAAGACTAAGAATATTGCATGAAGAAAACAGGTGCTATGAATAATAGTAAAAATAATACAGAGTTATTGAAAATGTCCAGCTCTGTTTTTACAGTGTGCGCCGCGTCTTTTAAGTTTGTCAGCTGCTCCGGTGCAGCTTGTTATCATCCAGAAAAAAAGGGGCATCTTCTGAGAAAGTTTAATTAGATTTTGAGGAATGATGATCAGTGAATGAAATGTGTAGCTCAGCCACACAGAATGAACACAATCTTGTACTCATTTACCAGCAATTAAGCTGCCAGCTCTACTCGCCCCGGTCACATATGCATACAGGAGCTGTCAGCTTTCTGATGGATAGCTGTTTAAACAAGTTCATCCATAATTAGTGCAATCCAACCCACAAAAGAGCTTCTACGAAACACACTTCACACTCAGTTGAAACCCAGTAATCTCATTTGGTTACAGTTTGCATGTTATAAACAGCTGTCAGTCAGTTGTGCAACAAAAGGCATTTGAGGTAGTCGGGTCTAAACATTTTCAGCTCATCTCACACAGAAAATAAACAGAAAAATATTCATCTCAGCACCGAGCGTTTGACTTCACAGGGATGTTGACTTCATTTTATGAAAATTTGTGGTTCAGGCTGCTTCAAACATGATATCATCTCTGATGTCAGACTGATTATTCTCACATCCAGTTGTGAGAACAGATCATAAAGGACAGAGGTTACAATCCGCAGATCACTGAGAAAACGGAATAAAACTAATGTAATAGCTGAGACAAGCCATCACATCACAAAGCACGAGAATCAAGAAAATGAACAAATTAACTTGGATGGTGTCGAAAACGTGTGAAATAATCAATTTGGGATTGTTTCAAGAAGGAGCCTCAGTAAACTGTCTATGTGCACAACTACGGCAAGTAGTAGGTCAAAGCTGAAACAGGAAGTGGGATGATAAACTGTAATCGATACTCACAAACAACCTCATTCTTTTCCTTTTTTTCCTTCCAAAAAAGTTTGGCCTAGAGGTTTGTTTAAAACTGCTGATGTTTCTTAATTTCTTCATTTCTCATTAAGTGTGACTCTACTAATGCAGTCTACGTGTTGACGGACCATGGTGGAAAGGCTTATACAGAACAAGCTAAAAATCCATATTTCAGAGCACAAAACTTAAAGAACAGGACACAGGGACTAATGGTCAGGTATAAAAGTCCAGTATCCTTAAATGTCTCTCCAAATTACCTTCAGGGATACAGGAAAAGGTAAACAGGCAGAACTGGATATAAGAATATAATTCTGCTTCTCATGTCTCATCATGGATTACAAATCTGGCCTAAAGACAGAGCGCTGTTCTACATTAGCAAACCTTGACCTGCATGGTGACTTAAACTATCAGCGAGACGGCACAAGGATGACATTGTGCAGGTGTTTCATCTTCTCTCCTCCCAAGCATGAATCATCTCACCACACACACATGCAATGACTGGGCCACTAAATGCTACCACTGTGCTCTGCTGGAAGAAGGACTGAGGCAGTGTGGCTGAGGACTAAAATAAAAGTCAACTCTTTCTCCCCTGACCGCCGCTGAAACCACGGGCCTTTTTGCATGCTGTATAAATGTTTTGACACAGGGAAGCCGGCAGGCTTTCCTCCTCTTATGCTTATTAAAATTGTAATCGTCCGTCACTAAATATGTATAACGATGAGCACCTTGAGGCAAAAAGGATGGAATTATTTGTTTATTTGACTCCTAGTGCTGAATGTGCAGCGGAAAGCCCAGTCACAGCTCAGGAGCCATTGAAATGGAGGTTGGAGATTCAAAATATACTGACCTCATATTTGACTTGTGCCGACCATGAGCAGGCCTGCGCTAAGTCAACAAACGGATATCTGGGTTTGTTTGCATCTCACTGTGCACCGCACTCAGAGCCAATACCTCACTGCTTCATGGATATATCGATCTCACAGTCATCGTGACTGACAGTAAGGATTTAATCAGGGGGGGATTTGTTTGGGTGAAATGTTGCCTGCACTCAGATATGCTTTGGCCTCTGGGTGCCCTGAAGGCATCTCAGCTCTTTGATGTCCCACACACCTTGTGTTTGCCTTGGTGGGTGGGAAAAACAAAACCAGAGCGGGCCCAGAGGTGGTTTGGAACAACAACACTAAGACTTTGTTAGTGTTCGAATTTCATGAGAGCTTTTTAGCAGTTATTTTCTAAAGTAAACCTTTAAAATCACAGGATTCTGTATGATCACACTGGCTGCCGCAAATTCCTGGTTAAAATTCAAAACAAGCAAGTCCTTCATTAATGTATAATAACCTTTAAACGGTGTGGTTTTATATATTTAACTGTATTCTGAGAGAGCTGCATTCCACTGTACTCTAGTGACTCCTTAAAGTCAGCCCTTTTAAGACTGAAGTTAAAACGGAAGTTTTGAATTCAGTAAAAGTTCTGTATGAAAATAGTTCAGTATGACTAGTGGAAAAATGTTTAAAAATATATGTTTCCATTCCCTGATGTAAGAATGTTTTAATCCAGACAGAAAACATGCCATTTAAGTAACAGACGAGCAAAAAGTTCAACTTATTTATTTAGTTATTTATATTTATTTACAATTATTTATTTTTTCATTTGAATTATTATTTATTTTGTCTCACGTCTCTCGTTCCTGTCACTCACAACTGATTAAAGCCGAAAGCAGAAATCATCAGAAAAGACAGCAGCTCAGTGTAGTGATACACTTACAATCCAAATTTTTAAGTTCACCACATACCCACCCTGTCTGTTTTTCTGGTTAGAATCGGTCTGTCAGTTGACGGTTATTTATGGCGCCGCTGACCTGTGTGCTGGATAATTAATAATAGTCTGATTCATCCCGGTCCAAATGTTCACGGTCTGCTCTGAAGGAGGACACAGCACAGCTCAGTCCAGAAAATCCCCTGTGATTTAAAGCTCCCTAACTCTGAGTGCAGCCTGCAGCTCTGTGTGGACAGAGGCAGCGGGAGCACAGCGGTCCACAGAGCTCCCCCTGGAATAATTACCCCATCGCATTTCTGTCACAGGCCGAGCAGTCACACGAGCGTTTGTGACATGTTTCTGTCATTATTTGTGATAATAGAAAAGAGGTTGAAGGCAGCAGATGCAAATATGTAATCTTTTTTATTCTGTCTTTCCAAAGACATTAATATTTCATGCTAATTTTGACCTGATCCGTTTGTCAGTATGAGATTAATGTTGCTCTAAGATTTTATTCCAGCTCACTAACAGAAGATACTATAGTAAAATTATTTCATGTCACTTAGTGATAGCGGCAGGTGACTCACGACACCTATTAGGCCAACATACACGGTATTAATCCACTCTGCATTTAGTGTTTCTTAACCTCCTAGATGCCAGAATCTTCACTTCCTATCACCACAGAAAAAGTAGTCCCTGCTAGTTCATCCCCTGAGTAAGAAAATACCAGGCCATGGGGCATATAAAGGAATATGTTTTAAAGGACTAGTTTAACATTTTCAGACACTGCCAAGAGTTAGATGAGAGGATCATTACAACTCTCTATCTGTCTGTTACAATTAAGAGACCATTAGCTTAGCCGAGCATAAAGACTGGAAGCGCAGTGAAACAGGTCACCTTGTTCTGTCCAAAGGTAAAATCCACCTGGCGCCTGTACAGTTCACAAAGGAACATGGTGTATCTTCTTTGTTAAACACATGCAAAATGTAAGTTTAAAAATGACAAGTAGCTGTTTCCCCTTGCTTTCAGTCTAGCTAAACAAAGCCAACCTACTTGAGCAAGGATGACCAGTGAGAGACCGATGATGGTTAGCATTAGAGGAAACACCAGAGAGACTCAGCCTCACATTGGAGCCTCAGTCAGACGCAGAGCCAGATGAGAACTGCAGCAAAATCAGCAACTACCAGACGTATCAGATCAGTTAGTAACTGGCAGTGGCAAGTTAGTGTTTGTGCTAATGCAAACTCTCACTCTCTGCACTGACAAGGTTTCGGGTTTCTTTGGCCCTCCCACATTTTGATGGTTGATTGGTTCCTCAAGTTTGTGATGTATGAAACCCTGACTGTCCCCGAATCTTTTTTTTTTCGTTGGTTCACTGCAGTTTGAAGGTGAAAATACTCAGTCATGGCATTGACTGGTTATTGTCTAGTATAATACAACAACAACAAAAAAACTCCATATGGACATGTTGACAAGGTTGAAAATTAAATTTTCATTTATTAACTGAAGGGACAGAAGAACTGATTTCATCACTGTCTTGAAAATACCAGACTTCTCTACCCAGAAGTCACTGGGGGTTTCATAGAGAGACACCACACCCCTCTTTGACCATACAATGGCAGATCTGGTTTATCTCAGCCACTGCTGCAGGTCACATCCAGACATGACCTCCTCTTTTTCCTGTTGCTGGTCCACCAAACACCATGTCAGGCGTTAGGTGATACCTCTTTCTGCTGAAGAGGAAAATACAAATGGAAGAGAAAAAAATCTTGGGAGAACAGCTTCAGGGGGCCCATATTAAAAAGCAGAGATGCTAAAGAGTGGAAAATGTCTGGCTCTGAGGTGTGTTAGAGGTGAGCCATTTTTACAGATTGTAAAAGTGTTTTATTTTCCTTTCTGAGGGGTGCTCTCATGTATCTCAGGTTTTGGGACTAATAATGCTGCAGCTTGTATATAATTCCCAAAAACTGTGTTGGGGGAAGAGGGATGATAGGTTTTGTACATTCATTGCATCCCTCACTGCTTTCCTAAAAAGCTGCTCCTGATCATTGTTCCTCCAGCCCTCCAATGCTTCACTTTCATACAGCTGCACATGTTCACACTTGGAAGCTGCGAAGCTGCACTGCAGAAGTTTGGGGTAAATGCCTTGCTTAGAGGCAGTATGTTCAGAACTCATTGTGAAAAGGAAGACTTAGACTTAGAGAGACAGTTTAGGACTTCGAAGCAAAAACCTTCCTGTCAAAAACCCGTTTGTCAAACCCTAAACTAATAGCAACCATAGGAATTGATATTTTCAATAAAAAGCGCCATAATTTATTACAAAATCTGAGCCCCCACTATAAAATCTAATATTTTGAAATGAATACCTTTATAACACCCATAAACGCATATGGTACCAATAGCTGTCATTTTTCCAGTTCCAGCTCCAGTCGGAGTTGGCTGCATTTCTAAGAGAGAAAAAATGGCCAAAAATGTTCCTAAAACATTCGAAAGGTTTCCAAGATGTTCAGTGTTCATGATCCCTTGGAATTACGTTGCAAAACTGATGCTGACTCAGTCTGATATTCACATTGAATGGACATTTCTGGCATTGTTTGAAATTCAAGATGTGAGTGGCGAGTCAGAGATCTGGCTATCACTGAATAAAAACTGTTCAAAATATTTAGAATAGTCTTCCCCACAACCTCAACCGCTCAAAAATACCAAAGTGACATGAGGCAGCCAAGCCCTTCACTGAATTTGTAAGCAAATTGTGCCTCATCCATATAGGCAAACTAGGCAATATATGGGCCAACCAGGGGCCAACTATTCAAAAACTATATGATTTACTGAGGAATATGTCAATCACGCTACACCTGCAGCCGCCTCCCTCGCACGCCTCCCATCCCCAGTTCTCACAAGCCACGACTGAGGTTAAAGAAATACTGCAGCATGTTTAAACGACCAAAACTATCTGGCAGCAAATACAAAAAGAGAAGACTATTAAAGGCGCGAGCACTGCAAAAACAGAAGGATTCCTTGTTAAAATATATTGATCCTGGAAGTGTTAGCGAAGATGACGCACCTTCAAGTTCACCACCGCACATGAGAAAGTGGAAAACAGGAAAGATTTTCACTGGTAGCCTATCATTTCATTTGAGGAGCTGAAATTGGATTGTTTGGAAAATAGCTGCTGTCATGCCTCTGCTGTAAAGAATTTGGAACGAGGTTATTGGATTATTATGTCGACCTGTTTGGTGCGTTATTTCCCAGATAGCAAAATTATTCTGGCAAATACTTGGGTCACATATTTGTGTTTCTCCTGGCTCAATATATGCCTGGTTCTTCGGGCGCAAGTCCAGCCCACATACAGCATGAGTGTCAGATAATACTTCCACATATGGACCAATTCTAGCGCACACACAGAAAATCTTCCTGGCCAGTCTGGGAGATAACAGCTGGAATCAGTCCAGATGTGGAAGTATAAAGGCCAGACTGGGGCTGAGGATGCAGGTATATGTTGAGCCAGAAGTTACAATTTGTTATGGATCCGCAAAATGCCCAAACACTACACCATGCATACGTTGGCACTGTGAGAAGACAAGCATTGCACCAGACTATTGCATTATGTATATGGAATATTGTCCTTTGTGTGCCGATCCTGTTTGTGGGATGCACCTAATTAATTCACAGCATTTTGTGATATGGTCTAATGAAATTGCGGCAAAGAAGCTCCGCCTCATTACTTCCACGATACCCCCCCCCCGTTTCAACAGCAGAGCTTGTTCCACTTTACTTTTTGCTATTGGTCTTAAAAATGTGATAAATGTTGTGGCCGCTGCTATCCTTAAAAGCAGTCATCAATATTACTACCGTATGTGAGAGGGGTTGCTAACAGCGATGAACCCGCAGAGAATTATAATGTTTCCTTCAGAGCTAAGTAAACCCTACAGAGCTGCCAGAAACATGACTCCAAGTGAAAGCTAATGTTGCTTTGTGTGTAAATAAGCTTCTGCTTGCTGACAAGTTCGCTATATAACTTTAAAAGGCAATAATATGTCAGTGTAGCATCACAGCTTGTTTCTGCCACCCCCAAGTGGCCAAAAAAATAGGTATTAAAGGTTTGCAACATGTCAACTCTGCAGCTCAGCTTGTTAATATTATGTTTTCATGGGTTAATTTGCAACCAGTAGCAAATCATTGAGTCCAGTTTCACACAGATGGTTCGAAGGCCTGGATATTCTCTTCAGAACAATTCTTGCATATAAATGCACCATTTTTCTCATTTAGCATCTACCACAAATCCTGAACAGACCTCTGATGTGTCAATTGTTTTTCTCACTGCAAGGACTAAATACAAGGGAGCGCAATTGGGGTGTAATGAAGTAGACAGGAATTGGCTGTAAAAATCTGGAACAGGAAGAAGACTATAAAACATAGTGCCAATGGATGACCTGTTGAAAAGGCATTCACATTTTATAGGCTTTGACACTTCGAAGGCCGTTGTTTGTCTGTGAGAGAAATTTATACTCCACATAATGAGGTGAAAAAAGCGCTGCTCCTACATACTGACCAGATGTGATTAATGTTTATACACTGGGAGCAGCTCTTAATAACCAGGCATTCCTGTCTGTTCGAGGTGATTTCTATAAAGTATCCCCTGTTTGGACTTGAGCATCCCACAGACCAAAGTCTTTACACGTCCCTGTGTTCAAATACACCTGGACAATATGCTATAACAAACTAGCAGAAAGCAGCCCCCCCCCCCCCCCCCCCCCCCCCTTTCATGCCAGAGAGCAAATTAAGTTGCATATTGACAGGATGTTTTACAGCATACCACACTTGTTACACTAAAGGTCCTGTTTAGAAACCCATTCGTTATGGCGAGGCGCTTCCTAACGATGCAGCCGTTTCTCAGCATTCTCCACATTCAGACAGTGTTGTCTGCTCCATGTTTGATCCCCCTCCTTTGGCTGCAGCCCTGTGGTATGCCCTGTGCCAGCTGTCACTCCAATGACCTCTAATTATCACTGAGCTTTAGGCTTTAATGTCCTTGTGAGTGGGTGTGTGTTTATGTGTGTGTTCCAACTCTCTCCATTACCAAGTAAATACCCTCCAGCAAGTAGTAGCGATTCTGATCAAGGAACACTGCTGTTGGCTGTTTGTGTGTATGTGTGTGTCTGTGTGTGTGTGGGCATGCATATGTGTATACATTATTTGCATGCCTTTGTTCCTGATTGTGTGTGTGTGTGGCACATAAAAGCTACAGGCTGCTTTACTGGTGTTTACAACAGAGCGGAAAGTAAAAAAAGGTGCAACATTTTCCCACCTGTAACCAAACAGGAGAGAATACTGTTTTAATTGAGAATGGGATGTTCCGCCCTCCCACACTCTGGCTGTAGGTGGACACACACACACACACAAACACACACAAACACACACACACACACACCCACACATGCCTTCCACTTGCTGACCTGCGGTGCCAGCCTGATCTCGTCTTTCTAGCAGCCCATAAAGGGAGCCTGCAGTGTGGACAGCCCCTTCACACTCAAGGGTCCTTCTCAGATCTCATTACACTGTATTAAAGCTAAGCCCACCATGTGTTCCCACAGTGGAAAATCCTGCTGTTCTCAAGGTATGGCTGAAAAACCATTAATTCCACCTCCCCCATCTCATTCTCATACAATCTCCCATTCCCGATGTTCATAAAACCAGTGTGAGATACCAGCTGTGTGGATGGTCTTCCACCAGTATATGAGCAATGAACCAGGGGTGCCACAGGCCTGGAGGGGCCTTATCTCACTGTTCACAGCGGGAGCAGCTCAGCTCATAATGTTGAGAAATGGTTTGAGAAAAAAAAAACAACAAAAAACGGAGATATTCTCTGAATGAAATCTCACAGGATGTGAAAACTCCAGCTGAGGCTGGAAGCACTAAATCAAGACAGAGGGGGCTTCATTAATTTGCTTTTTTTTTGTTTTTCTCCCTGTGTCAACGCTGGTATTTTTAGAGCTAACGTGGAGCAGTTCCTTCAACAGCTGTGACCCACCTGGGATGAGTGTGTGCGTGTGTGTTTGCATGAGGGTGGATGCTGTTATTAGTTCATGGTCACCTTCCCGGCTTAGCAACCAGTGACGGCTGGGTGGGGTGTGAAAGCGAGCCAGGCCACACACACCTCATACGTGGCTTCAATGTTTATGTCCCACGGTTTCATCCTCAGCTGTATGGATTACAGTCAGAGGCACAGGAACGGTCTGGTTGGGATATAGTGTTAGCGGTCAGATATATTGGTCTGTGCAGAACCACCTGGGAGGGCTAAAGAGCTCAGATACTGTGGCTGATCCTCCTCACGCTGATACTGATGTATGATCTGATACTGTGTGTTTCACTCTCTGTATGATTTGACACCGAGGTCCACGAGGCTAAAAGATCTCAAGTGTGTACAACCCCAGGCTGCTGCACAGAGGGATGAGGGATGGGGAGGCCCCAGAACTCTGCGTCTACAAAAATAATAATAACATGCTTCTTTGCAGCTCCCTCCGTGTCGAAATCCCAGCCTGCTGCGATCACAGGGGCAAGAATGAATTCCTGTCTGGAGATGCCAGAAGCTGTTAGTCTGAGCAGTGGCGCTCACTCGCTCAGCTCACTCCACTCCAACAAGAGGGAGGGAAGACGAGGGTTCTTCTATACAAGGAAGTTCTGCCGCCAGACCAACAAACAGTGGAGACACGGACACGTCTGCCGGCTTTTCATTCAACCACAGGTGATTAAGTCAATAAAGGTAAAAGGAGCTTGGGTTAGTGATGCAGCGATACCTGCGCACTCAGGTTTATTTTCTTCCTCTTTCTATTCATTAATTCTTCCCACACTCTTTTTCTCTCCTTTTCTTTTTCCTTCTCATTCTTTCCTCTCTTTCCCTCCCCACATCTTTCCTCCATTTTTTCCTTCTTTCACCTGGCTTCCTTTCTTTTAATAAATCTTCCTTTTTTTCTTCTTCCTCTCCAATTTTTTCCATTTATCTTCTTTCCTTCCTTCTCTTACCCCTTTTCTGTACCTCGGTGCATTCTTTCTGACATCCTTCACTTATCTCTTTTCTTCTTCCTCTCCTGCTCCCATCTTCTCATCCTGACTTATTTTTCTTGGTCACTCCTCACGTTCTGTTCACCTTTCTCTCATCACCCTTTTTGTCCTTTTGTACCTTCTTTCTTCCCCTTTTCCTTCTTTTTCCCTTCACGCTGCATTTTCTCTTGGAATCTCTTCTTTCCTTCACTCATCCAAACTTTCCTTTTGCTTAAGCCTTTATTCTTCCCATCCTCAGTCCCCCTTTCTCTCTCTCTCTCTCTCTTCCTCCCTTCCCTCTTTGCCTCTCGCCCTGTGTCCTTGTACCTGTCTAATAAAGTGACGGACAGATGCTGAGAGGAGGGAGCTACAGTTGCGCGCTCAGCTCTATGTGTACATTGTGACAGCTCTTAAACGCTGCTGTCTCTTTAGTGACAGGCTGCTGAGTGCTGTGGTTGATGGGACACAGTTAAAGTTACAGCAGCAGATGGAAAAGCATTACAGAGAGGCATTCAGAACTACTTCACATGCCCCCTGCCTTTGTGCAACAGCAGCATATATATTGCGAGGTATTAAAAGCACAGGGTCACATATATCTTCTGCTCAAACACATCCTGGGCAACCAGGAAAGCGAGGCTCATAGCTTTCCCACATTGCACCTGGGTGAATTTTGAACCGTCCACACTTGTTCACTCCCCTTCCTTCTTCATATGTCTTTTCCTTCTTCATTTGTCTTGTTTTTCTTTCTCAGCCCAGTATTTGACACCTCTGAGCTGCCACCCTGACAGCTGATTTATTTCCATTAGGTGCAAGAAGCAATCCCACCTTGAAGGATGTGCGGCACTGGGGGGGTGGTGGCAGGTAGCGTGGTGTTACACCACAGGCTTTTGCAGTTCGCATTGTTGTCCCGCTGCACTGACGTCATTTGACATTCATACCTACCTCATACCCTGCAAAACGGCTGATCTTGTTACCATTCAGCGGGCGGAATTCAAGAAGAATAAATCCTTGGCTGTGTAAGAGTTTATAGGGCTCCCTGGATGTTATTTATCCCTGTAGCCAGAGGGAGATCCCATGTGAATACAAGGCATTCAGGGGTTAATGTGAAATCCTCCTTATTCCCCTCATACAGGATGATTTATTCCTCCGACTTAAGTTGTAGCACATGTGTCTCGCATGGACAGAGCAGCACATCGGATATGACTGCTGCCCCTGATGCCTTGGGAGTCATTTGTTAAGGGTCCAAAGGGTCAGAAAGAATTTTTGACCCTACAATCAGCCAAGTCTGCTGGCCGTGGTGTAACTATCAGTTGTTGTACATGTTGAACCTCAGAGGTTCTTTGTGTTGCTTAACAAGCAGGAGGGTTCAAGTCAAGTGCCAACAGCTGGCACGCTGTCAATCTAACAACCATCCCAGCGCACAGGCAGAATGTGCACGCCAAGAAGGGCGACACAAAAATGGTGGGGACATAAGGGATCAGATTAAAAAACACTTTTTAAACAATCTTCAAAATCTGTGATTTTAGGTAATGTAATGGAGAGAGTGATATGAGGTCAGAGTAGATGATTACAGCAGGAAAGAAATTGCATAACGGCACATTGAAAGGCCGTGGCCCAGGCTACTACTGAGTCAACAATGTGAAAACACTCAGCATAAAACACACAACGTCGACCACACAAGTAACACTCAGTAACAATATCCAGTATTACTGCCCTCAAATATGACAGTGACAACTGAATGTAAGCTGAGGAATATATATATATATATATATATATATATATATATATATACATACATATATATAATTAATAATAAACAAACCTTACCTTTAGTTGTTACAGTAAACTGCCTTGTTTCAATGCTGTGTACTTTTTTTAATGTACTTTCCAGCTTTTCCAGCGTGCGGGTTTCTTTAGCCTGGCTCGTAGCTGGTAGCCTTAGCGGTGGCTCTGTCGATGAAGGATGGTAGAGAGACAGTGTGGTGGCGTCATAAACAGGAACTTTCCTCTTCAGCAGCCAACACAATGCACGGCCTTCTAACACCATTATGTTGCAACCTGAGATTATCTGGACACTTAGACACATAACTCTCTACCTGTTACACGTACTTAACATGCATGTACTCTTCGCTCTACTTCCTATGCATCTACGTGTGCACATTATACATTATTACATTATATGTTTTTTTATTGTGCAAATAAACCTCCTCCCAAAGCGATCTCACTTGTTGGTTAACATTTCTTCAAGCTATTTTTCAGAATGCTTAAATATTACTTTGAAAAAGTGATAGGGACAAAACCGGCCATTTTTTAAAAGCAGTGTGGTCATGTCCCCAGTGTCTCCAGTGTAAATGACACTTTTGCATGCCAGGCACAAACTGTTAAGTTAACATTGAGAACAGGGAGCAGCCAGTCATTGTACAGTCATCAGATCTCTGTTACTGAATCACAAGAGAACCTGGAAGTGACTGGAGGCTACAAATCTGTAAGAGCCATTAAGGTGAACAGCAAAGGTTAGCAATCAGGATGTCAAAGCCTTGTCGAGGCTTAAAATACACCATTGTCTCTATTGAAGAGGTATTTTCACCCTCCTTCACCATTGTTCATCCCCATCTCCTGTATCCACTTGGCTTCTATTCTTAGCTCTATTGTAGCTGGGATTACGGTGACATGTTGTCTATTGTGGCTCTTACAGCAGCTACAGCATCTGTTGCCAGGACAGCCACAGGTCAATCAGTGCAAGTTACAGGTGTCGTTACACACACTGCACCAGGATAAGGTGACATGATGGTTTGAAGACGCCTGCTCACAAAGGTGAATAGTGTTTGAGGGGAAATTTCTGACATTACCTAAGAAGACACATTTAAAGGAAACGTTTATTTACAAGTTTATTAGCTGTCACTAACAATTTCAACAATAGCTTTAAAAAAAAGAGAGAGAGATGCTTAAAGGAATATTTATAACATTTACTTGTCAATTCTACACTCATGTCTTTATGCTTCATATTAAGCTAGAGCTAGAGAACAGTTAGCTTAGCTTAGCACAAAGCCTGGATGCAGGGGAAAAAGCTAGCCTGGCTCAGTCCAGATCGGCCCAGCTCTGTGACTCAAGATCAAGTGAGATATAATGTGTTTAATTGTGGGCTTTAACAATGTTGCTAAGCGGATTTTATTTAGCAGGTTAGCTGTTCCTACCTGTTTACAGTCTGTGCAATGCTAAGCTAAGCTAATTGGCTGTTAGGTACAGCTTTATATTCCGATGTGAAAAGAGTACCGATCTTCTTATGTCGAACTAAGTGACAGGAAAGTTACAATACTTAAGTAATGAGATCCTTAACTTTACAGTAACAGTCTGGAGGATGATCTGAGTTTCACTCAGTCACTTGAAAACTGGGTCTGTAGGTGATGTGTCACTAGTGTGTTGCTGTGAACTAACAAGGTTGTCACGTGTTGATGGGTCGCACCACTATGTGTTCTGTGTTTTACTGAAGATTCAACATGTAGCTGCAGGGAAATACAGACTGTTACAGACTTTGTGTCGGGGGCACTTGGGTAGAAACAGAAAAGATTTTGCTCTTGGTCAGATGTTAATAAGCATGAAATATGATGTATGATGCATGGATTAAGTTTCAGTAAAGCTAAAACAGAACCTTAGTTTACAACCCAACTATATCATAGTTATGGAGGAGGCTATATTACATATAATATATAAAAGCAAAAATGAACTATTTATCTTGTTTTAAATATGAGAATCCCTCTGTGCTGGATTTTTACGACAGCTCACAAAGACGCCCCTCACCCCACTGTACCACACATGTCAGGGAGACGTATACAGAACAGACGAGGAGAAAACTGCAGACTGAACACTGGATGTATGATACACTTGTCTTTAAGAAGGAAACTTATTTCCCCAAAGCTCAAAACACATCAGGGGCCAAAGTCGGGCCAGTCTGTCAGTCAAGGCAGCGTTGCCTCTCTGCAGTGATCCTCACCGGGGTGATCAGGTGGGATATTTTCATACTCCAGAGCAGTTTGACCCTTTGTCCCCTACTGCACACCATCTGGGCCGTCTGTGTATTTGTTCACCAGTAATATAATCCTTCCATCCAACAAACAACTGAGACTTTCATCTTCCTGTTTTGGTTAAAGACCTGTGACTGTGCAGTAAGTCAGAATTGCACTTTTAGACAAAAAACTACTATTATTATTATTATTATTAATTACACAGTGATATATTATGGACTAAACAGTTCTGCACACGGGTTTGAACTGTTTAGTCATTCTTTAAATAAATTTATGGCAGGTTAGAAGTGATATGTTGAGGAAATAATTTAGTTGCATTGGGAATCAAATATCCTTTGCCACTGTCTTGAAAAAATATTATTTAAAGCTGCTTGTTTTTGCAGGATGTATCTGTGATGCTGTACACTTCTTTTTCTTTGGAGGACAGTTTTATGTAAGAGAAAGAGGTGATTTTTCCATTTTACGGACGTGTGCTGACAGTGTTATCCACTGTAGGTAATGTTTTATCCATCCCCTGCGCCAGGGAATCCCTGTGTAACTAATGAGACTTCAACAATATCTGATGTTTTCTCAGATGTAATTTATGTTGTGGCTACATGAGGAAATACAGGTAAAAGTTCAGCCCATTTGAAGTCATTCCAGGCCCAGTCCTGTGTCTTCATGCTAATTGAGTTAGCCCTGAACCGGCAAACAAAACAACCGAAACAGCTGCATTGTTTCCTATGAGGAAGGACTACCAATTCTGATAATGTATCCACATATGCCTCCAATAAGAAGTGTCGGGAAATGGAGGTCAAAGTTGACATTGCTAAGGCCGACAATACATCAGAAGACAGAGATATAAATCTGGCAAAGTCAATATTAGTCAGATAGGAGATATGAGGACTTTGAAGAAGACATCTCTAGATCAATGCAACGGCCCTTGGGGCTTTCATCCCTCCTCCCTTTAACTGTGCCTGCACTCCAGCCTCTATCTGATCCATCTCATCTGCACCAGTGCTGTGAGGCTGCTCCCGCTCGCCCAGCTGTCTGCTCAGGAATCCACATACCACCTTTTCTCTGCGCTCCCCCACAACCTGCCAAGCCCCCTTCAGTCCACAAACAACAAATAACCCACCTCAGCTGATGGATGACTCACGGGGAAACCTAAGATGGAAGCTTTCATCTTGTCTGCAGTGTTACTGACAGTTTGATGTCAATGGAGGCAAAACAAAGTTTAGATCATGATGTAAAAAACTGGCACGGTTGGTTTGAGGATAATACTAATATTTATCCTGCGCCTGCAGATACAAGCTGACAAGCTTTTCATTAATACTGTTTAATACGGCAGAACATAGACTCTGAGGCAGCTGAAGTTCCAAAGTATTTATTGTAAAACTTGCAAAAACTCTTAGAGCTGGACTGAGGCGGAGTTTCCAAACACGAAGCAGAACTGGCAAGCAGGTTACGACAGGGATTCTGGCACCAGGTACGTTGGAGAGCGAGGCAGGCAGAATGTTTGTCAGGCAGCGATTCCAAACAGGACTGGCAGACGAGGACGAGCCTGGCAACTGGCAAGGTTTGGGTGGTGAACCAGAGACACAGGCAAACAATAGTTACTCCAGAGCAAACAGGTAAACTGGCAAGACATAGAGATCTGAAGGAGTTTGGCCGTAGCGTAAATACCAGACTGGAAAAGACTGGAGAGCAGATCTGGGGTTTAGATACAGCAGCTGATGAGTGGCGGATTGGCAGATAAGTCTCAGGAGTGCAGGTGACTTGGCGGGAGAAGGAATCAGTAAGTCATGCCCCGCAGTCACACACATGCACACACACACACACACACACACACACACACACACACACACACACACACACACACACAGACAGACAGACAGACAGGACAGGTAGGTGACAACACACACATATACAGTAGATCCTGTTCATGGTCCTGGTTACAGGAGCAGGCCTGCAGTTGTTCAGGCATTTCTCCAAGTCTGCTATAAAGTTAAAAATCATGGCTGATTTCACAATATTCTCTTCTACTGTAAACCTTCTTTGAAGTCTAAAAATATTTCCTTTATTTATTAGTCCTACGCTCAGAGCTCCAAGCCCCGAAAGGGCCCAAAGTTTTGATGTTTTTATGTTTTTTTAAGTTGTGTCCAAAACTTTAAATTCCTCTCTGAGAGCTACGTTTACAGATGTAGGAGCTGCTCTGGGTCACGTTTCACATTTTTATTTTATAAAGTATAGTTATCCATCCAGACCTGAGAGTTACTAATAACAAAGAGTGCACCTGTACTCAGACCTCAGATCAGTCTTTTGTATTGACCGTGCTGACTGTGCTGTTAATCCATGTTAGATCTGACGATTAGCTAACGTCAGCACTTCTCACCTGTTATTCATACAGGAGGGGGCTTCCACCCCATCCCATCAATTACTCCCAATGCAATCATTATATTTTCATTCTTTTTCTGTTTTTACTGCCAAAACTTTTATTCAATCAGTGTTGCCCTTTTTTTGTTTATGGTTTCTATCAAATTATTGATTTCCCTTTTTTCCAGAGGTCAAACCAATCAAAGCCAATCACAGTCTCATTGTCCAATATATTTACACCAAGCATCAACCTCCAGGGCTGGAAAATGAAGCCAACATGGAAATGCCAAAAACTGCAGTTGGCCATTTGAGGCCACAGACAGAGCAGACAGACTCAGCACACATCCCACCTCTTTGCACATTTTTGAATTAGTGGGGAGTCAGGCACTGCCAAGATGGCAACGGTGGTGTAGCCCACTCTGAGCTCTGAGTCATCTGTGGGTGACACATCGATCTTTATATACAGTCTATGATTTACATGCTCATCACTTTACATTATTCATCATATCAAGCACTCAGGATCTGAACGGTTTACGTATCAGCGATAAAAAAAACAACAAAAACCAAGAATCTGTATTATCTTGGTTGAAGCAGAGTCAGCCTTTATCGTCCCATCACTGCTGCCCCGTCAGAGCCACAGCATGAAACTCTCTGTTGCACTTCCTAGTTGCTCATTCACGTATATTTACTATAATGACTCTGCCATCCACTGATGTAATGTATATGTCGGTGTATGGTAGAAGCGAACTAGCAACAGCTGGCAACAACGGTCCAGAGAAATCCACTAGAACATGATCCGCCTGTACAGTAACTATGACATATGGAAAAAGGTTGAAAATGAGCAAAATATTCCTTTAATCTCAAATGAGTTACCTTCTGCAGCATAAAAATAAGCACATTTACCGATGTTTCTGCAGCAAGTGTCTACAGTACATTCGTCATGCAGCTACCAAAGCATGAACACTCGGTGCACTGTGCAGAATACTGTACGTAGACTAATGGACAAGCAGTCTGCACTCCAACCACTTGAATCACTCTCCTCATTAGACTCTAATCAGCCTTTAATATGGCTCAGTGTTGTTTTACAGTGCATGTGTGACTTATGTGTGACTAGTCAGTTAATCAGTGTACACTTACTTTAATGTACTCTTGATAGATTGAACGATTTTGCCCCTTGCTCCGCCGCTTGCCATTTCAGTGTCATTAGACATTATTGTTATGATAACCAGGACAAAATCCTTGAAATGGCAAAGGCTGAGGGAACATTTGATTAAATGCATCAATCTCTATTAGGAGGTCGTGTGTGGAGGTAGGGTTAGATGATGAAACCTGGTGCACTGCTGGTACAAATTAAAGAGACGTTCATCCAAATTATCACTGGGACAGACCTTCTTGTCTCTGAAATAAGATTCTCAGAAAATTTATGGGCAATATGAGTGAATTTCAAGCTTTGAAAAATGTTATTCCTCTGCCAGCTTGTTCAGTATGTGTTACATGAACTCTGGTTTATCACCCCTGAATAAGAGCTTTGTAACAGCTGCATGGCACGCTGTGCACTATTTCTGATTCGGCCGTTTATAACTGAAAAGTATACCTTTGGGTTAGCCACAGGCAACGTGTGTTTTCTCAGTGCACTTTCTGACGTTGCATGCTGTCTGTTATATGTACCTCTCACTGACACATGCTGTCTGTCCATGTGCTGCTGGTTAAAGTGCAGACTCATCTATTCTGCTTTTCTTGGGCTAAGTCTAGTATTGTGTAGGAAATTCCTGATACAGAATTCAGCCCAACCATTGTTACACAAAAAGTACAATACTGCCTGTTGGCGTTGCCTTACACAGCTTATCTCATCCTTCCCCTCCCTGCTGCCGGTGATATGAAACTAACCGGTCTATTCTGTTCTGTATCATTCTGTATCTGTGAGATACGTGTCATTATTGACTCACCATCCTGCTTCACAGCTGATGTTGCCGCTGTCACACTACCCACCAACAAGACTCAGAGTCTGTAGCCATGCTAGTAGCTGTGTGAGGATGTAGCTACAGTGGTGCTGAACTAAATGCTGACACCAGCCAGCTAACATGCTCACAGTGACAAAACATGTTGGTGTTTGGCAGGTAGAATTTCTACCATGTTCAGCACCTTAGTTTAGAGTGTAAAGCATGTGTTAGCAGTGTGTTAGATCTTAACATTCACATCACTAATCTGCAGTAAACTCAAAGTACAGCAGAGGCTGATGTCGGTAACGTTATTTCTGCAGGTATTTGGTCACGAACCAAAGTGTTGGACAAATTAAAACTTCGACCTGATGATCTTGCTTGAGGAAAACTCAGAGGCTCTCCAAAGTTATTATTCTTCCTGAGAAGGACGTGAATGCTTGAACCAAATCTCACTGAGGCCCTGTTCACACCTGGTATTAACATTTGTTTCAGGTGATCCAATCACAAGTGTGAACGCACCCAAGACGCATTGAGGACGCATTTGAGATCCGATCACATTCAGAGGTGGTCTGGACCACATGTGTCCACATTATTTTAGTTTTAGCAGTGTGAACGCAAATGTATCCTGGTCACACAGTGAAGGACCGTCTACTCGACACATTCTGATTAGTCCCAACACAGTTTCATGAACCAAAAATATTTCACTGTTTCAAATGGATAAAACTTTATTTTATTGTAGAGCTGTGTGCAGAGCAATGATTCGCTCAAACTCTCCATGGCCCAGATCTCTTTCTCTCACTCACACACACACACAAACACACACACACACACACACACACACACACACACACACACACAAGCACATTGACAATGGACCTGTCTGTCAGATTGGCTAAAAACAACCACACGTACCTGTTTATTTGGATATAAAGTAGGAAAGATCCGATCACAAGTGGTCACTCAAGACGCATGTGGAGACACATGTTAATACCAGTTCTGAACAGGGCCAAAGACTTTTCAGTCAAAACCACGAACGTGAGCCTCATGGTGGTGCTAAAAGAAAAGTCAGGAGATCACATAAGTCTGAAGGACTCATCCTCTGGGGACCGTGAATGGTTCTACAAATTACCATGGCAACCTACCTAATAGTTACTGAATTTCCTGACATGTTTGGACTGACAGACCAACATTCATCACGCCACTAGCCTGGCTAAAAACCCAGAGAGGATAATGTTGCCAGTCCTCCAGACAGGTACTGGAAACCAAACTCCCCAAGAACAGTGAATATTCCTTTGAATATGCCGTATCAAAGGTTTGGATGTTTGGCATAGTTCATGTTGTCAAAGTGATTTTTTGCATGGACAGAGCCAAGAATAACGAACACCAAAGGGCAAATGCAAAACATTTCCAGAGCACAGCAGTCTCCAAAAAATACAGTCATTTTCCCCATGAGGGTTGGATGATTACACAGATTAAAGTCACACTATCAGACATCTTTAACGAAAACTACAATAACATAATAACACCTTAAAAGGACTTGTTATGTGCTTTCTTAAGCTTAGTCAGGATGATATTGTCTAATATGTCATTCTGCACGTTACAAAAGACTTTGATAGTGTGTCTGATTTCAGTGTTAAACCGGTAACTAGAGTAATGTAAATGACATAATACCACCATTTTATGATAGAGAGGCTGGGTATCCATTTCAAGGGCCGCTAATGGACTACTGGTGTGACAGAAGAAGAAGAAGCCGAGGAATGTGCCAGGCCTCGTTTTACAAACACAAGACAGAAATACGCAGCCACTGAACAATAGATACACGGACAGCTGTGGTCTTTATGGTCGTAGAATATAAACATATTTCCATTGCAGAGTTACATGATCCTGGTCAGAAGTGATAATAACGTGAAAGCAGTTGGAGCTCTTCACTCTGTCTGTGGATTGTCTGTGGAGAAGATCTGGCAGCTAAAGTAACTCTGCACTAACTTTGTTCATTAGTTACACATTGTTCCAAGCGTATGCAGGAATGTCATCTAAATGTTACACAGGCTGCCAGAAATTTGGGAGGTATTTTGATTCTTGTCTGGATTATTATAAGAATTAAGTCCAACTGAATCGTTAGAGCCAGGGTCGGAGCTACCTTTGAGGACGCTGAGGTATTTTTTCTGGAGCAGTTAGCAGCCGTAAAGTTTAAAATTTACACAAGCTGGGTCTTTTGTAGTCTCTCAACTTGTTATATTGAAATTATTACTTTTTAAAATGAACATATAAAGTACTTGGTTTTTCTCCAGCAGAATTTATTTCCTGCCCAGTTTGGCACGTCTTTAATTCCCTGATAATTTACTGGGGAAAGAATTTGGTACTATGTAGGAAAATATATTATAGTCATATGATATTGTATCTTATAGGGGAAACACGAAGTTCTGAGACAGTTGCATTAGTAAGAGTTTTGCTAGTTTAATGTATTAACAGTTGATTTCCAGGGGAATTTCCTTGAATGAGCTGCTTCTTTTAAATAAAACTCAAGTTAAATATAAAAGATCCAAATGATAAAAAAAAAATTGAGGAACGTTCTTCTCTGTGTCTGTGGGTTGACCTTAGTATTTCCAGAGTCCTGTTTGACCTGACACTTGTTTCACCCAATGGAAAAATGACTTACAAACCTACAGTACCAGTGCATCTCTTTGGTCTCTTGTCATTCTCCCGACGCAAACCTGCTTTCCCCTATTTATACCAGAATATTATTAGGCCTTCAATAACAACATTTGTTTGGGTTCCTCTCCAGGGGAAGTTAGTGGGGAAGGTCAGGGTGGTTACGGCTGTTTGTCAGTGTGGCTGCAGAGCTGGAGCCCTGGAACACATTTCTGGAAGGGTCTTCAAAACAGAGGCCTGCCATGTTTCTTCCCCCTGTTGAAAAACTAGACCATGAGGCCCTCTAGAATAACAGGGAATGCCTGGAGCAAAAATAATCCTCCCCATATCACACAATAGGGGAGTATGTGGATTTTGTCTCCAGCACAGCTCTGAAAAATGTGCAGATTGATAAGAACACTGCCCTCTTTATCATAAAAAACAAGGCTACAGGTTTTACTGAGCAGGCTTACCAAGCTATCCATCTGATTTCCTGGCAGTCATGTCTTTTGCTGCATTCATCACACATGAGAAGAGGTAACTGAAACCATACTCAGTGTTCTGAGCAGCAATTGTACGCACCAGGCACAGTGGACACGTTGTCCTGGTGGCTGATAATTGTAACCATGGATAACAGTATGATGATAATTTGAGCTATTTCAGATTTTCCTTAATCATGTCAATACTTGAAATTTAAGGACAAAAACAAATGAAGTCACTAAATATGATCTAGGCGTCCAGGGTCATTGTGCAATAATGTTTAGTAATCAATAAAGATTTAAAGGAATAGTTCAACATTTTCGGGAATATGTAACTTTTTTACTGAGAGTAAGATGATGATGATAATGATACCAGTCTCATGTCTGTCCATAAAAGGATCGTATTTCCCTCTTCTCCTGTGTTTTATTTGAAGTGTTGATCCATAAGAAGATATATTTGTGGTTTTAGGAACTAAAAACCATCTCAGTGTAGTTTTACATCTCCTCTCTCAGGATACTCTCTGCAGCTCTAGTAAAAACAGGTCGGTGAGCCAATCAGAAGAGAGGAGGCTGAGACTCTACTCATTGGCTGACTGAGTGATCTAATAAAGATGTCGTAGATTTCAGGTAAACACTCTGAAAAATCAAATCCTGCAAGGTTGGATGGTGGGTCCACCCACCCAAGTGGGTGGAGCTTGGGGCGCGGCTGAGAGCAGTGTCTGCTTTGTTGTGACATCACAAAGTTACAGAAGTCCTGACGGCTGCTTATAAGGCTCAGTTTCTGAATACAGGCTGTGTGCATTTCTCTGTGGACTGAGGCTTTGATACTTTAATATAGAACCTAGACCTGCTTTATAATCAAAAAACATCTACCTTTATACAATGTGACCTTTAAATATGAAGCTAAAGCCTGAAGGCAGTTAGCTTAGCTTAGCAATAAAGACTGGAAATATGTGGTGACAGCTAGCCTGGCTCTGGCTCTGTCTAAAGATTAAAAAATCTGCCTATCAGCACCTCTGAAGCTCAGTAAGTGCAAAAACAAGACGCTGTGGTTTTTGTGTGAAGTTATTTGCTGGACCAAATGAACTGGCTGCTGACTGTAGCTACATACTTACCCTACAGATATGAGAGTGGTATCAATCTTCTCATGTGATACTTGGCAACAAAGCAAATAAGCATACAAACAATCCTTTATTAGGCCAGTAAATTTAATGGATCTGTAATTTACATACAGGGTTTGGCAACAGTGTCAAAACTGAGGGTGGGAAGAGTCAAGAAAAGAAGAAAAGACGGAACAGCTCAGAGCCAAACGATGAAGACACAGAAAGAACGAATCAGTAGGTGGTCTGCCTCAATAACACCCAGCCAAACAATGGCAGCCAAATCTGCTGTTCAACAAGAAAGCTCCAGTAGTTGGCTAATCTTTAAAAGAAGACACACTGAAACTGAGTTTGAATGCTAAAGTTAAAGGCTGAGCAGGAACCCACAGAGTCAATTTTCCCAGCTGTCTTATGTTATTCCTCTGAGGTATTGAAACGACTTTGTTCCTCCAGATACAGGTATCTTACTTCACACTGTGTGAATGTTTATCCTTAAAGTGCTTATCTGTTGGTAATAAAATGAGTTTAAAGTTGTGTATCTCATCCTTATTTGTGAATATGGATAAAACTCTAGCTTTATAAACATTATAAAACGCCTTGGAACAGATGCACTGATAAAAACCATCCTCTTAGCACAGACGGGCATTTTAATTCTTTTAAACTAAGAGGTGGAAAAAGGTGAGTCGATGAAAATATTCGATTTTTAGGACTCTTTATCAGTTTAATGGAGGTCAGCCCATAGAGAAAACTGAACATGTCTGGCTGATGAAAAACTAAAGACGGGGCCCGGAGACAAAGACCCAGGAGCTCCTGTGGATTTATTCGCCGGGCCTCTTTGCCTGGGGCCCTGCAGAGTCTGGGATCGCCACTGGATAAAAACTATTAGTCACTAAATATTAATGTTTGTTGCTGTGATGATTTCGCCCGCTGGATATTTAACTATCAAACACAGTTGAAATCCATCTCTTTATTTGAATGGATTTTCTGCAGCCTGTAGTGGTTTGTGAGGAGAATGGCCCTGTTTCACTTTAACATACCCTACTGTAATATGTAACATGTGTTAGTAACTTACCACTGGACAGGAAGCAGACATTTGGACAGAGCTGGTCGTCATGGAATTGTAAAAAGGTCTGATATTACTTTGATATCTTGAAAACAACATATATCAGGTGCACCAGTGCGCACACAGACATGCACAAGTTTTCTGCACCTGAGTCTGGGAGCAGCAGATGAAGGAATGATCTCAGACCTCATCAGACTTATCAGAGTAACTGGACAATAAAGTTGCATTAGACACTGTATATTTTGATTAACTGGAACTGATGGAGCCATAAAATTGTGTGTGTGTGTGCGTACATGCATGCATGCCTTGCGTGCGTGCGTGCGTGAAACATTAAGCAGAGTGATATCTGTGTTGGATAAACTGATGTGAAAGTAAAGACTTATTCCACTATGCACCCGAATAGACAAACTTGTACAGTCATGAAACACGACATCCTGTTTTATTGTCTGCAAATCCACCTTGTGATTTATTGTTATGAATTT
Source organism: Seriola lalandi dorsalis (assembly GCF_002814215.2). Classification (NCBI taxonomy): domain Eukaryota; kingdom Metazoa; phylum Chordata; class Actinopteri; order Carangiformes; family Carangidae; genus Seriola; species Seriola lalandi. Next base: position 710,447 of record NW_019525130.1, on the reverse strand, counting down.
CATTCAAAGCTAAGTGATTCGTCTGGAATGCTATGTGTAATGTGTTTCCCCCTCTCTACATATGTAAAATGAATAGTCTGTGGCAAGTTTAGTGATGTCTTTTATAGAATCCAAATTGGTTCCAAGATTTTTATGTGTTCATTAAAAGTGAAGCTAAATTTTTTAGAGGGAGAAAACAAGCAGACTGAATCCACCTCTAATATGACAAATGGGGAGAGAGGGAAATGCCAAGATGGATGTGGAGCAGGCCAGCGAGAGGCTGAGCACGACAGGAGTTGGCCAATGGCATCAATTAGCAGCATGTTTCTCGGGGCTGGCCAAAGTAAGGCTGCTCAAGACGGCTGCATGTTAGGATTTATGTTATTGTCCTGCCACTGTGTGAATCAAATTCTCTCCTTAAACCAATAAAAGAGGATATTTTCTGCAAACCACCATATGGCAAGTTTTAAATAGAGCATAACATGGAGGTGAGTGAAGCAGACTTTCTGAAGGGTTACAGGACTATAGTTTTGGTCATTCTTCCTGTTTGTGATGAAAGCATCGTACAGAAAAGTTTTAATTTAAAAGGTCTGTAATGCAGGAACTACCACAGTCTGTCTGTCTGTCTGTCTGTCACTGTGATAGCATCACAACCATGTGATACAGCCACAAAACCTTACAGGTGTGTCGTTGAGATCAAAATGGAGACTGTCCAATAATATAGTAATGACTACTGAGTACTCACAGGTAGAACATCAACATTAACAGGCTGGGGGCCGCTGGGATCCCACACACGGTGTGAGACCAGAGTGTGACTGGCTTCACTATCAGACTTCTACACATTCCCAAACGGAGCCACAGACTGCACCTTTCAGACTCCACCAAACTCAACTTTGAAACCCAAATTGGAGCCCAGACCGAGGATATATTTTAGTTTTTTCTTCTTATTATTTCTTCTTTTAATTTGACAACAGCAACAGACCACCCTTTATAAAACATGACATGCCAGGATGCAGACAGTTGCAGAGTCAGAACGAGAAGGAGAGAGAAAGAATTTTTTTATTAAGCTCGTTTAAAAATAAACCAATCCGAGCTCGACCCAACCCTCAAAGCTTTGCACAAATAAACCCCCTGGGTTTAGCACTCTTGCCTCACAGCAAGAAGGTTCTGGGTGGAACCTGCCGGCTGGCTGGGGCCTCTTTCTGTGGAGTTTGAATGTTCTCCCTGTGACTGTGTGGGTTTCCTCCCACAGTCCAAAGACATGCAGCTTAGGTTTTGCTTAATTGGCAACTTCAAATTGTCCGGTGTGGATGTGAGCATGAATAATCGTCTGTCTCACGGAAAGGATAAGCGGGAATATCGACGTTAGGCTTCGGTGAGAGTGTAATACTGATATTGACCACACAGACTGGCTGACATTTAACAGCTGCTACAAACCAGAGGGGCGCTGTTTCGCTCATATGAGGAACCTCATTTAAAACTGGGGATCACTTGTCCACTACAAATGTGAAGAATCTGCTTTCTGACAAAGAGAATTATCAAATATTTTTATGACAGAAAAAAGCTTTTTTGGCTCCTGACAGAAAACATCATTGTATATTATGTAATGTATATGATACATTGTCACTGTATATAGTTAAAACAGATACAAAGCAAATTCTGATAGAGGTAAACCTTTTGGCGCATGTTGATGTTTTCCCTCTGATTTGTAGTTCTGGGAGAACGCTGCTGATCCTCGCATCGATGACTGAGCTTAATTACATCACATGAAAAACAGCGTTGGCATGATTTCCCCAACATTAAGTGTTTGTTTTTAAAGTGTGAATTGTGTCGCATGTTGACAGAAGTCAACCGGGGTCACTGTCTTTGCCTGGTTCGCCCTGTAAAGAGAAGAAAAAAGTGATCATGGTTTTTGCTCATTTCCGATTTTAAAATGTCAACATACATAAAACTAAAAAAACAAACATTGTATGAAGTATGTGTTCAGTAGGATTCATAATGTGAATGATTTCTTTTCTTGGGGTAGAACAAATAATAAAGTTTGAGCTCATTTTGTTTCGGGATAAAAAAACAAAGCGATGAAAGGTTCACATTCACTCAGCCCGTCACCGCGTCCGGCACTGACAGTTGAACATTATCCACTGTAGCTATGAGGTAATGAACAGAGCAGCTCTTAATAATCAGATCTAAAATGTTTTCGACTGTTTTAACATTGTGAAAATGTCGACGTGGGTGTTAAGCGTTCAGCCCTGTTGGTAAGGTTTCATCACCAGTAGGTTTTAATGTTCTTCTCTGGCTCCCTGAACTCTTGGAGGAGTTTTGAGGCCAAGGTGAAATACTGGGAGCTCTCCCAGAATGACTTAAGACACTGAACTGTGTTTCCACACAGAGCTTTGGCAAGTTTGAGAGGAAGACCAGAGACGATTTGTCAGAAATTACCTTGACAAGTTGATGAACGGTTTGATGACCTGCCAGATACATATCTCAAACCAGCTCTTTGGAAAGTGATGGTGGTCGGATAACACTGTCTATGAACGCGGATTTAAAAATTTGACAGGTTAGGCTGTGCGTGCAATTTAGTGCAGAGGAGGCAGGAAGAAAGAGATCGCAGAGACTCTGCTCTGGGTAAATCAGTCACTGTTTCCAGGTGTATCAAAGCTGTTGGTGCAGCCAGCAGGACATTCTTCCTTTCTCACAGAGGGAAACTTTTATTCCCCGATGCGGCCCGCCAGGCTTTAGTAAATCCTCAGGTAGGCGTGTCCCACCTGTAGAGTGGAATTTTAGAGAAGAGCGTTTGGCCCCCAAACTCCTCCCTGGGAATCTCACCTCCGCTACGTAGCACTCAAGTGACTCTCCTTCAAACACACATGTACATTTCATTCCTCTCCCCTCGTTCACTTCCTCTCGCTCCTTTGTGTAACTGCGCTCACTGGTAGAAAATGAAGATCAGATGTGTAATTGCTGCTGGGATAAAAGGGCCTGGATGCACCTGTGATGTATGAGATGAGAGAATTACACACATGACAAGGTAATTAGCGAGGAGGACATCGAGTCAATTTAACAACCTTTAAGATTTCCTCATAAAACACTGATCAGTGACAGTGAGCATGTGTGTCCCATTATTAGAGGACACACATCTAAGAAGTGTCTTTGGTCTTAGTTTGAGTCGAAACAGCATCTTATTTCCCGGACTGGACATCCTGACTTTAACGGCACACTTGGGGTGAGCTGAACTCAAAAAGTAACAGAAGGAGAATTTAGTTAACATGTTTACAAGAAGTTATTCAGGAACTATTGCACGAAGCTAGATAATATAGTGTGTTTTACCTACATCCCTCAGACTTGCTTTTTGTGAAGGAATCTGAGATTGTTACTTGTTTTGATCAAATTTCATGATGTGCCTCGTTGTATATAACAGTGTAGTTTTTACATGCAGACCAATACATCTTCCATATTTGGAAGACAGAACACATAGCACTGTGTATGACCTGTGTGTGACATATGTTTGTAATGGTTGCTCTGGGAATAAAGACTGTGAAGCTGCCTGACCTGCCTGACCTGTAGAGGCTGGGCCCTGAGGTGCCCGTTTTGGGTTTGACAGTTAACCAAAATCTACAAAATTCAAAATGTTGGTGTCTATAAGCAGTCAGTTAAATATTCTACTGCGTGTGGCAGTGGTTCCCAATGTTTTTCCCTTGTGACCTTTTAAACTGAACTGACTCACAGCCCTCAGTCGGCGGTTAAGTTGTGAGCAGCTCATTCCCATTCACTTTAATTCTTGAGCGTTTCAGCTCTGTGAGGTCACTTAGACACAGCACTGCTTTGAGCTAAATGTTTATGTTAGCATGACAATGTCTAGCGTAGGGGAACATGACTGTGTAAAAAAAGTTCATGGCAATCCATCAGATAGTTATTGAAAGACATTATTCAAAACCACAAATATCAAGCTCATATTGGATCTAGAGGTAAAGTCAGGAGGATTCATCCTCTGTGGACTCAGCACAAAATGTAATTCGCATTAATGTAAAAATCTGTGCAATCTTTTTTATTGTGTAGTGGAAATAAATTGAGAGTGTCTGAGGTTCTTGTTAAACATGGGTTTTTAAAACATCTCCATGTATTAGAATATCACTATAAACCTATTAAACACTCACTCTTACTGTATTTCAATGAATTTGATTAAAATTGACACCTGCGCCAATGCATGAATAAGCTGTGAGTAATGTATGCTCCAGCTGAAGTTCCAGGTCCAGTTACTATTCATTCATCTCATTCTACTTTAATTTGCTCGTCTGGTGTTTTTAAAGCGAAGTCTGAGACTATGAAGTCATGTTCTTTTTCTTTTTAAATAAGCGTTTTCAATTAAGAAAGGCAAAACGAAACTGCTAGTTGTTTTAAATGAATATCATTCATCAAAAAGTGTAGGTGGAAAGGTTCCTACCACATACTGTTACATTTGGGACGGTGTAAATGGGTTTGGTGAGACTTGGTCAACCAGAGGAAGACTCAAATCCTGCTGAACAAATCTACCAATTATGGTTCAATATGTGAAAACAACACGCAGACACGCGTTATATATTTCTTTTTACTCTTTGCAGTTTCCTCTCATCAGATGCCATGCAGTGGTCTGTAATTCTTGGCAGCAGCTCACAGCAGGACACCGTTGCTGTTTGGGAAGTTCTGATGCTCAGCCAGTGTTGCAGTCACGAGATCGGGATCATGAATCAATGCATGGCTGTACCTCAAACACACACACACACACACACACACACACACGCACACACACACACACACACACACACACACACAGAGGGAATCATTCCCAGAAATAAGAGAGGAGAAGACATCATGTTATGTATGAAAATACATCTACTTCAGAACATGTACAACATATACAGAACAAGGGCTACTGTACAAAAGCAAAATGATCATCCGGAAAAAATCTAATCTTTCCCTTAGTGCTGTGATATGCCTTTTCTTATTGTTTCCCCTTGTTAGCTGTAGGGGGACTGTTGTTCAGGCCCATTGTGTGTTTGGGGAGTTTTCCCTCTTTGTCTGCATGTCAGGTGTCAGTTACGTCATTCAAACTTTCTAAAGGTAATTATGGAAAGTCACAATGTCCTCAAGCACGAATTTACCATGAAATCCTGGTATGAGCACGATGACATCAGTCTTCTGCGATCAGTTTTATTTTCACAAGGTCCATAATAAAACCATCATGGTCATTGTGATATTATTTTTTACCCAGAATTCTGCACTCACAGCTCTCACACGATCCCAATATTGATATTGCGGCAATGAAATCAGCTGGACACCACTGCATTTCATTATGCCGTGCAACTGGAGCATGTGGAGAGAATAAGTCAGCCCTATAAAAGTCTGCATTTGGTGAATGGCTGGGAAAAGTTCAGCCTCGTGTTTTCAAAAAGAAAACACTGGGAGTGATAGAGAGGAGCGAGGGTTTATTGCTGAAGCACAGCAGAGGTGACTGGGATTTCATCCAAGCAGATAGTCTTGTTTCTGCGATGGATTAAACAGCTGAGCCAGGTCGCAGCACAACGTTGACCAACCAAGTCCAGGGCCAGGACAGGTGGAGGAGAGCGGATACAGCAGGGCCGGGTGTAAGCTCTCAGACAGGACACCAGAGCTGTTGAGTCTCCCTCCACGCTTGTAACTCCGTCCCCTAGTCCCTGTATTATGACTATAACGCAGCAATAAAGAGTTATAGTCGCAGTATGAGGTCTCAGCTCACTAATGAATGAGAAAGTACTTTTGTGTCTTTGTGTTGACTTTGCACCAAAGAGCTGGACTCTGGACAGCTGATACGGGAATGAGACTTGAATGTGGGGCACTCACTTTAGCACGCAGCCAGGACGTGGTTAGCTTAGCTTATCATAAAGACTGGAAACAGCTAGCCTGACTCTGTCCCAACATCACAAGAGATCATGTTTTATTTCTCATGCATTCACAGTTGAATTGTTGAAGACGAGGAGTTTTTTTTTTTTTCTTTCGCTTTAACACATCATGACGTTGATCTTCATCCTTTATTTCTCTATCTGCCTAAACAAGAGGAGGATGTGTGTATATATATATATATATATATATATATACACACCACTCTGGTGTTACTCCCAGGAGAAGCATGATGGTCATTAATCTACTAAATATTATGTAATACAACTATCAAATATTCTTGACTTTTTCTTTTGCTCATAGGTTTCCAAAAATAAATACGCTCCGTTATGCCCGACATGTAGCAGTGACAGGATTACAGTGCATGAGTGATACCCACAGTAATAATGAGTGTGTGTGGAGAGCAGGTAATGACAAGGGTATAGAGTATCACTAAGACCTTAGAATGACAAGGATACGGTGAATGACTTTGAGCCGGGACTGACGGCGTGTCAGATGATATGGCTGCTGTATAAATGAGGTGCTGATGGACTGCAGCTATTCTCCTCCCTGTGCTCACTGTTTATCCTGCGTCTGATATCTGCTCAGATGGATCCCGCTCTACCACACCAGCGTCTCAAGGATTAGATGGATCGGACAATGTGGCCAGTGACTATTTAAATCAATAATCATGGTTAATGAAGACACTGCTACGGGGTTAAAGACAGAGAGTAAGAGTTCATTCATTACTGTCACACACACACACACACACACACATCGTGGTGTAAAGCCCATAGGCCTGGGCTTAGACAGCCAGCAGTGCCGGGCTGGCTGGTGTGTATTTTGTGAGGTGCCTGTGATGATGAACAGCACAGCAGACTATACACTGCAGCAGCGCTGAACTCTCTAAACTGAGCACTCAGCTCAACAATATGAAGATGGCTTTGTGAGCGAGGGAATAAAACCTGCTTACTCTCACTCTCAGGGCCTTGCTTCTTGTTTTCATTAACTTTAACTTTACACTACAATAATAACCTGCAAACTATCAACGTTTTTATCCTTGCACCTGCACAAAGGCACACGGGCTGACATGTGATGCTCGGAGCAGGTCTGCCGTCCACGATGGCACAGACGTCCCGACTCTGTCCGGATGAAATGTCACTCCCAGAGGGCCGAGCGTCGAGGCCTTCAGACACCTGTGGGGACTTAGCAGCCAGAGGAGACAGTCTGCAGAGGGTCACGAGGAGCTGACAGGAAACGGGAAGGACAATTCATCTGCGTTATTGAAAATTCCTAATGGGTAAGACTATGAAAAGTCCAACAAGTGATTCTGAAAGAGGAAGTTTTATTTTTTTTGAGTGATGGGCTAAAAATGTCTTGATAGCAGCCAAACACAATCTGTCTGAAACAACCAAGGGGAGATGTGAAGTGCTAGCACTCAGTACACTTCAAATGCTTTGTTAGTTACTGTTTTCCGGTGCTTAATGTGAACAAATTGATACATTACCTGGAGCCCTGAATACAACGTGACACAGTAATACCACCAGAAAGGTTGGGTTTTACTCACTTAAGTGCCTAATGAGGTAAAGGAATGCAGGAGGGCTTATTTCATTAGAAAAGAGATTACTTCAAGTACTGACTCAACTGTACAACCACATGTGTATGTGCATGTTAGGTCTGCGGTGCGCACACTGTCAATGTGAATGAAGGCAAGAAGCTTTAATTTGTTCAGGCCAACTGACTGACGCTGCTCTGGGAAAAATAAAGCTGTTTCACCGTGAGGATCACTGGAGTCAGATAAATCAGGTCATATAACTAAACAAATATACAATGTTTTGCCATTTTTCCCCCCACACTAATAGGCAGGGATGCAAGGTGCAGCACGTCTCTGAATCCTAAATAAAAAAAAACAGTCAAGAACAAAGGGCTCTATCTGACAAACTTAAATTGAGCTATATGTAAAATATTTCAGATGGGATGTTTTCCAGGCAGGTGAAAACCATATAAAAGGAAGATTAAGAGCCCGTACCTGTCAGGTCAATGTGTTTCAGGCCATCTGAAGGAGGATGCACCCAGATTCTTTCCCCTATCCTAAAACGACCCTGAGGAAAGTGTTGTAAGAGCCGTTGAACACTCGATGCCTCTTTGTTTCATTAGCACGAGGCACAGCTAAAATGTCTAATTTTTAACTGATTGATTAATTAGTTGAAAACAGAAAATTAATCTGCAAGTATTTGATTGTTTTATCCAGTGAAAATACCAAAGATTTCATAGTTACAGTTTCTCAGTTTTCTGCTTCTGTGTGTCTTATATGACAATAAACTGTATATCTTTATGTTTTGAAGTGTTGGCGAGAGAACTGTGTTGATCTCTGGGGGCTTCAGGACATTTTGCTTTGGTCATTTTTCACAGTTTTCTCACTTTTTAAAAACCAAATGTATTATCAGTTTATTGAGAAATTGAGATTAATTTAGAAAGTAACTGTTAGTTGCAGTTATAACATGGAGTTTGGTGACCTCATGTAGTAACATAGATCCACCTTGAACCTGAACATGGGTCTAATGAGAACAACTGGAAACACCTGTGTGGATGTGCACAGGTGGCGTTCAAATACTCCTGTGTTTAAATGAAACAAACAGCTTAAAAAACAATTTAGTTCATAACTTCTGCTTGTAAATACCTGCTGCGGATTTTTATGATGAATCTAAAAACAGGGAAAAATATCCTTAATATTCTTCTCTGAATAGTCTCCCTTTATACCATCATGATGTTCTTTAATGAGTCTGTAGAGGTGTTTGTTCATCGGTCGATTGAAACATAATGGTTGGATGGATTTCTACGATATTTGGTTTTAAATAAATATTGTCTTGAGTGAGATGTCTCGATGAGTTACGTTGCTGACATTAGCATTTAGCTCAAAGCACTGCCTCACAGAACCGGTAGCGCGGCCGTAGGCTGTAGTTTTAATTGAACTGTTTTCTGGAGATTTTTGTCCTTTTTTGTACGACTTTGAAATCATCACCTCCCACATGTTTCATACATTATAATGTCACTACTGTAACCACCTCATGTTCAAACCTAAGCAAACCCACGCTGATACAAATGCAGGCAGACCACTGTTAAAGGGGGCTACATACATCCATGCTGTTGGACTGCAAGTCTTTAATAACCAAAAAAAAAAAAGAAAAAAAAAAAGAAAAAGATGAAAACCAAAGAAAAAAAAAACTCCATACAAAAGTATATGTACATGGTCACTTACTGAACTGTATAGCAGTTTATGGAAATGATCTAACATGGTTCACCTTTTAGTTTTAAATACAATACTCAACAGTCAGCAACCACAGAACTGGATCTGAAACACAAAGTGGGCTGTTGGTGGAGAGTCCATCTTTGTCATGGCAGGTGATGCAAAGCAGCTGTCGACACATCAGGACCCGCTAACCGGTTATCATATCAGTCTAACATTTGTCAGTATGAATGAATGACACACCATGTGATTGGGGAAAAGAAAAAAACTAATTATTGATTTCCTTTGAAAACAAAACGCACACAACTGTTGACAGACATAAATAACGCAATAATTGAATACCAGTGCAAGAAAGCAACAGGGAGACACGGGACAAAATCACAGACGATGGGATTGAGACACTTGCTATTAACACATACAGTGGAGCCTGAGTGAGAAATCCCAACGGAACACAGACACAGAATTTAACTTTTGGTCGACTGAATATGAGAATCAGGGGATGTAACATTAACATTGAAGTTAATATTGATGGGGTACATTAAAATTGAAAAAAAAGAGGACATGGAGATAGACAGAAAAACAATTGCACCGTATCCCTGCCATGTGCTGTGAGCTCCGACCTGCCACTCCTGTGATCCTCATCTTTGAACCTGAAGGAGACACTCGAGCGTGCGTGGAGGATGACCAGTGGGTTGAGCTGTTGAGGAGGAGGAGATGCAGCGTGTCACAGTTAGGGAGTCTCTGATTGGGCTACTGGTTCCAGCTCCCACCTCACTTTGTGGTAGTAAAATCCTGCTCAAAGGTCATTGGTGAGCTTACATGAAACCTAACTGTGATTGTGTGACTGTGGTTGCATGCTAATGTGAAGCCCTGACACACACGCACATACATGGCTGTGTCCTCCCTGCAGCACACGCCCACTGCCATGCACTCTGAATGAAGGCCTGGGAAGCATCTAAACGTTTGCTTGTGCAGTCAAAGGTGTAAGTACTGGGACAGCAGGCTCTCTGATAGAAGACAGTTCACTGTGATAAAACAGTGTGCATCTGTTCTCTGTGTTACTGATTCGTTAATTCATAAAATCTCATTTAAAAAAAAAAAAAACTGTGCAAATGAAGAAGCAAGCAGTAGTTTTTTATTTGGAGCTGCTGCACTGAAACATTTTCTACCCTGGTGTACTGATTCTGCATCTTGGCTGTGGATGGGAATCTTAAAAGCAGTTTAGAGATGATGATGTCTTGCACAGGAAGTAAAGGGTTTGTATCGCAGTAAAGGTTTGAAAAGAAAGTGATACATGAATGGTCCCTGGTGTGGACGACACTAAATCCTAGGGGGTGATTTTTAACACTGAGGCCAAATCATTTTGTGAATAAAAAATGCCTGAATTATTGTTCTGTATCCATTGTTAAAAAATAGATTGACGCTGGCATCAAAAATAAAAGTTAAGCTCACTGTTCCAATACTTCCACTTTTAACTGTATTCATTTCAAAGATTATTATGGAAATGTTTACAATAAGTGCAAATTGGTCGTTTTTCCAGATCAGCTCCTATGATTTTTGATGCTGCGATTAGGAGGTGAATACCCCACCTTTGTCGTCTCAGTTCAACTCCCTGCCTTGTATTTGTCCAAACCCCCTGTGCAACTTTTTCCATGCCTCCCTCTCTCCTTAGGTCCTCGGCCTCACTTATCAGAGTTCTTGCGTGGTCTGCGGAAGCTGGACATGTTCTCATTTAGTGCATAGATGCGCCTGGAGAACTCCTCAAATCCGGCCACGTCCAGCTCGCCCAGAACCTGTTCGTCACACTCCACAGCCACCGCGTGGTCCACAGGGATGCGGCGATAGTCTTCCAGCCGGGCCTCATCTGCTAACCCTAACCCCATCACTACCCCCATCCCCAGGCCTAAGCCAGTGGCCTCCGTGCCCATGATTTCCTCAGCTTGCTCCACAGAGCAGCGCAGCTCTGGGACCAGGCTAACGGGCGCCTGTCCCGGTACCACAGAGCCGTTCATGGTGCCTGTGTGCTGAACAGCAGCCGCTTTTTCCTCCCCAGTTTCCTGCACTGTAGAGGAGTTAGACACCCCTGAGCTGCTGGGTAGTTGTTCTTCAGTCTCTTCTTCTTTATCCAAATCAATCTCTCTATTGGCGCTACTGCGTCCCTCTACTTTCGCTTCTGTCTCCTCACCCTGCTCCGTCTCTTCCCTCTGCTCTCCCTCCTCGATGGCCTCCGTGGTCAGGTTAAGTGAGGTCATGCCGGCATCTAGGGAGGAGGACAGGTGTTTGGGTGAAGGCAAGGGTGGTGCCAGGCCAACGGGGGGCTGCCCTTCATCCATGGCTGTATTGTAGCTGGGTGGAGGGGTTGGCTTGTACTTATCTGCCTCCGAGCTCGCCCTTTTCCTCAGGCCTCGGTCTGGGGAGCTGGTGTGGTAGGGGTAGCCTATCTCTGAGGCGGCAGACACGCCGAGCTGGGACTTGGACGGCACCGGGATTGAGCTGGAGACATGGTGTCGGTCACTGTGAGGAAGGAAGAGAGGGACATAAACAAAAGCAATGACAATAGAACTACTGGTACAGTATTAAATTCAACATTTAGACTGTTTTCCATTTGTTACAGTAAGCTTTAATCTCCACAGCCAACATGACTGTGATGTCCTAAGGGGGTGAATGAGACACTCAGGTTCTATTTGGACCTGTTTCTCCATTGATCTCATCAGCACCCCTCCACCCAAAGCACCCGCCCCCTTTCCCCTGATCCAAGAGAGAGACAGCTGCAGTTCTTTGTAAATCACTCCACCTTACAACATTCAGAAAACATTTGTGCAGGCTGTGAGACTAGGCCTCACGTACTCACCCAAGTATGTCAGACATTTTCCTCCATAACAGATAACAGACTAAGGATCTGGGACACCCCACCCCACCCAAGTACTGGAGCCATAAATTTACTTAAATGGGGGCCTCACCACCTCTTCCGATAGCCAAGGCCATGTATAATTCACTGGACTACTTAGCGGTCTGCCTAACGGGACCAGTCCGCTATCTCAGGAGCTGAGGCCCTGTGCTGTTGGGGTCAAAGGTGAAGCAGGGCCTCCCTGTGCTCTCTGGTGATTCACATCTGTTGGTTAAAGAGTTAAGGACAAATCTCATCTTGTTCAGTTGGACGTGCAGTCATTATAGATGTCCTTGTAAATTTTCTCCCGTCACCTGGTGCTTGCAAAGGAAGTCTTGCCTAAAACAGTGGCGCTGACACATCAGTAATGGAAGCACCGGCAGACATATGCGTTTATTGTGTACAAGCTTGCAGTCTGATGGACAGTTTCACCAGCAAACACATGAGGACTTGTAAAAAGGGCCCTGACCTTGACCCGTGCCGGCACCCTGCAGAGGTGGTCCTGACAGGGTTCACAGGCAGGACACTGCGGAGATGAGGGCAGAAGCCTGTCTAGTTTTAAGAGAAACTTGTCAAACTACAAAGTGCCTGTGCTACAGTAAACAAGAACCATCCTTGGGCTGAAGGTACAGTATGAAAGTACGACCTGCAAATACTGCACCTCTAACATTTCCGCTAATTGGAGTCACAAAGACGTACATGTTGAACTGTCACCTGAGGTCAGGGTTAAGAAAATAAAGGTATAGTGTAATGACCTGATCCTGTGAAAGTGTTCGTCTTAAGTGGGCAGAACAGGAGATGGGCTGTGTTTTACTTGGCAGCGCATATCCATCAAAACACATCATTTAATATAAATGGCTTCAGCCGTCCCCCCCTAACGAGCACATGGTTGATTCTGCAGAAAAGCATTTTTGAGGCAAAATGGAAACAATATGCTCTTTAACACCTAGTTTTCTGGGGAGACAAATGGAATAAAAAGAATATTTACGAGTTGAATGATTCGCCATCTTAAACACTTATCTGTGACTTTCCAAATGAAACCATCATGGGCCCTTTAGGAGCCAGTCCAAAAATTCAAAACCTGATTTAGGAGAAAGGAATAAAGACAGATGTCATGAGAAGTCAATTATCATTTAAGTAAGTGGAAAATGTGGTTCAGACTCTTTGAAACACAATACAGGTTTGGAAACCGGAGACAGCTGGTACTGAGTGAAGTCTAAGGTTTCAATGCATCATTTATAACAAGCTAGGAAGTGACTATACGTTGTTTGAGCTTGACCGAACGATGTCCTTACGGCAACGACTGATTAGATGGTTGATTTTAATTATCTTCAGCCCATTTTCTTCCACTCCTCCCTCCAGCTGACTCTCTCGTATAATCCATTTGCTCAGATTTTAACTGGCCATCTAACAAATGTATTACTGACATTAAAAAAAAATAAAAATCACACAGTCATCACACAAAGTCTTAAGTATAATGAGGACTCTTGTATTTGGACCATGTTATTTGGTTCCACTGTGTGTCTTGGTTCGGCCTGCATTAGTTATTTGTGTCAAATAGTGCTGCAGCGTATTAATAACAGAGAGAATGGGTGTGCTTCAGAATGGGTGGAGGACTTCAGCCAAGCAACCCTCTGGGCAGTCATAACATTTTTTCTTGAAACATTTTAACTCTGATGACATGTTTTTTAATGCAGGCAATTAGTCTACACATGTATAGCCACTGTGACCATATGTGCTAAATAAGGGTGCTGGGAAGACAGAGCTGCTGAAAAACATTTCCTAAAGTTGTTTGGAAAAGCTGGAACTCATACAGCGCCATTACAGAATAAGGCCAAATACTCCCATGGCATGAACTAACTGTGTCTCTCGTTGACAGTCTCGGTGCACTGAATGAGATTTTTCATATTCTTAATAAACATTTACTCTGTCCCCTTTCTGAAATTTCCTTCCCCTTGTATAAACCATTCATACAAACAGTCCTTAAACTGCTTTTTGAGACGAGGTGGAATGTAATTCTGAGGACGGTCATTGGGTTGGCCCACCACTTTGGTCCGCACTGAAATATCTCAACTGTTATTGGATAGACTGTCATTATTTAGGACATACACTAAGTTCCCAGTTTGTTAGTTACACCCAGTAAAAACTAATGCAGTCTAACACATAATACAGTCCTGCAATAAATCATATGCTATCCTATTGATCATAGAGGTGAACCAAAAACAAAACATTATAACCTTCATGAAGGAGGATTTATTGCAGGGCTGTTGTATCAGACTGAACAGTTTCAGCTCTGTCTCTTATACACATCTTTAGCATTCTGATCCTATGTGCCACTGTGGCTACGTACAGCTGAGCTGCTGCTAGCATGAGTGTAGATTTTAGTTTTATTAAAAACATACTTTAAATATCCACTGCAGTATTGAGACAGTAGTCACCCCTGGTTTGTTGCCAGGTATCCCTGAGTCATGACAGATATTGACTGACGCTTGTTCTGGTAGATGCTGTGGTCCATTAGAAATTGTTGTGTTGCATGTAATGATGTTACTGGGCACTCTTTTCGCATTCCTAATCAAGTATGTTTACTGTTTGAACTTTCTTCTGTTTTGGGAAATGTTTCTTTCAATTACTTCTGATGCCACTACACAATAACTGTTTGACTAATAATATCAATAGTTATAATATATTCGATGTATATAATAAAGAAATCCCCCTCCGTATGTCCTCTATGAAAATGGAACTAAACAATAGAGGGCTCAGATTTCAGACAGCTTGGACTTTGTTTGCGGCATTCATGACAAGTAAAGCGAATTCATGATAGCAGCTCGACACACAATACTGATGGGAAAAAGGTCTGTTGCTCATCTCTAATGTGTAATATGCAGCTGTGTAGTGATAAGTTCCCTCCACTGGCAGCAGAAGCTATCCAGCTACAGTAAGTCTCTACATTTCACTGGACCTCACTCTCTGCTGTATTACTCAAACAACAACTTGAGTGCACATTGTAAATGCTGCTAAAAGGCCTCTGCCTAAATCATCATGTACAAAACTCGTGCCGAGCCAGAAATAGCCTGCACTCCTCCACAGCTTTTTGCCTGCTCTCTTCGTTTCCACTGCTGATGTCAAACCTGGCATATTTCAGGCCGACTCAGGAATTCGGTTAGCCAGACCTTTCCACTGTCCTGTCCCCCGACAGGCTTCACAACATGCCCCTGTTCATATTCAAATCCCACTAAGGAGCCATGATTTTGGGCCAAAACAAGCAATGGCAGATAAGATTTGGTTGTTTGATGTGGTTTAGGGAAATCCCTGTGAAACTAATATGCGCTATGGCGGAAGCTGAGTTTTCTTTTTGCTTTAACAGAGCAGGACTTATCGACCGTCTGGCTCTGGAAGACAGGGAATCACCACAGCTCAGCGTGAGCGACACGATCAACAAGCTGACAACACCCTCACACTGCTCAATGCATTTCTCATGTATTACATCTTTTACAGGGACTATCCTGTTGTTTTTACAACAAACAAATAACAGGGATATTGATTCACTTAACATTTTATTTAGGCTTTGGTTGTCTGCAAGCCAACGTGGAACTAAATAAAATAAATTTAATCTTCTATAGTTTTGACAGTTTTCATGCTGATCTCATGTAAAACAACCATATTGACAGCAAAATAAATTAAATAATAATGTTGAGAATAGTTTGACATTTTGGAATATACACCTACTCAGTTTGGATTTGATGAGACAAGTGTTACCTCTCTATGGTTAGTATAGCTTAGAATAAAGACTGGAAACAGGGAAACCACTAGCCTGGCTCTGTCAAGACGAAAAAAAAAAATACAGCTTTTCAGCACATTTAAAGCTCAGTAATTAAAACGGCGTACTGCATCTCGTTTGTTTAATCCACACAAAAATACAAAAACAAGTTGTGTCTTTTCCATGTGCACTGAGTTTGTCGTATCCAAGAAACAGTCTGGCACATAACCCCCACAGAGTTTGGACAGAACTGGACCTGTGCCCCACGTGCTTCCAGTCTTCATGCTGAGCTAAGATAATCGTTTGTCCTTGTTATTGGTTTATCAAAGTTAGTGATTATCAGTACTCTACACACTTCTTATGGTGTGTGTGCAATCACTTTCATACATGTACATGATAAAATTTCCAACTTTACTACTCATGAACAGTAGTAAACCTCAGGGGTATTGACTGTATATTGTCTATGCTGAGCAGTGCACTGACTTAACTAGCTGAGGTTTAACTGGACTCACTGATACCATATGCATGTGTGAGACCCTGTCATGTCCTTCATTCTTATTAATGACTACTATTTCATCAGCTATGAAACCTTACAGGGTTGAAAATGTACTGTACATCTACAGTTCAAGTTCTAAAATCCAGGATCAAGTTTTATTGGATTTAAAGGCCATATTTCAAAAATAAAAAATCAATCATGTTGATGTGACTCCTCAAAGAAAGAAATATAAAGATGCGGTTGGGTAAAATAATGGTTTATGTGACAAGAGGGAGAAAAAATAGATTGGAAATGGCAGCATTATTCCTGTAGGGTCAGGAGGAAACGGTGTCTCAGGAACTGATGTACGTTTGTAGAATATCACATGAACAGAGAGAAAGGATTTATCCTTCCAAATCATCCATTACTGTAAATATAGTGAATTCATAGGGCACTTGTCAGGTTTAATGTTCCTTGCAAATTTTAGAGTTAGCGTTGGTAAATAAATTTCATATTATAACCTTTTATCTGTCACTGTTGAGACTGCAGCTGTCTGAATGTCACAACCCTTTGTATACATCATGTAACACAAGGGGACTACCGTGGTTTTGCTAACTTTTCTCAACTCACTATGGGGTCTTTGGGGATGTTCACATCCTCCAGCTGCTGTGTTGAATCTGCTTGGCCAGGCGCTCTGCCACACCTTGCCTCCCCCCTTGTACGTAACCCAGCTTCCAGGCACTGGAGTGGGATTAGGGCCCTGTGAACCTCTGCCAAGCCCTCAGTGGATGTGGAGCGGCAAATAGGAGCATGTTGAATACGTTTGCTTTGATCTCAGCAGACTGTGCAGTTTACAAAGAATTGGTTTCTGGTACTGTCTCTGTCTCCCTCTTGGTAATAGATTCACCATTTTTCCGCTGTTTCTCATCCTTCAGCAAGATTTTGAAAAAAAAAAAAACTTTACTGCCCATTTTGCACCAGAGCTTGACTGTATATATCATGAAATGTTATGATGTGTTTCTGAGATGATAATGTTTGGAAATGTATAAAGATATGATCAGCAGTTGGGCTGACAAGCATCTGTAGTCCAATGTAGAAAACAGACTTCATAGTACACTCTTTTGTATTCTCTGCTTTTCTTCAATTTTCCATCCGTTCTGTATAAAATGATTCTGCGATAATGCCATGGTGTGGGTCTCGGCCCTTTGGGAAAGGGTCTCCCTGCAGAGTGGATGCATGCTGAATTAGTTCTTTATGGAGGGAGGAACCGTTTCCAAATATATTCTGGAAACAGTTCCTATCCATATCCTTCATCACATCATCCCTGTTTAGGATGCATGGAAGAAAGAAAGAGGTGGCAAGGAGGGATAGAGCAAGCAGATTAGCCTCTCTCACACAGTCTATAAGATAATTACCTGCAGATGCTATTCTGCCCTTTTATATATTCATATTTCACAAGCTGGGTCCCAGCATTGGAAACTGTATCTGAGTTTAGGCTTTTTCAAACAGTGCATGGAAGACTGGAACTGATATGGGAAGAGGATGGTGCAACAGTGTGTGAAGAAAAATCTGTGCATATCCTCCGTATTACAGAGCAATGTGAAACAGTCACCTCCTCATCCTCACTGGAGACTTTGATTTAGGCTGAAGGAGCATTATGCATGGTCTTATGATGAGAGGACGGCAAGTTTAACAACTGTGACTCAGCTTAAATCTAAGCATACTTTTCATACATTTTTTTTTTTTTTACCTTTTTTCAAAAAGGTTTTTTTTTCTTTTATCAAGTTTGACATTTTCCTATAAGCTCTTTTTTTGTCTGAATTACACCATTTTACAAATAGACAAATACTACTGTGCTCCATTACATCATTATAGACTGTACTTATAGTACCGTATGTCTTGCTTTTCTGAGTTTGGCTTTCCAATATAGAGAAATACTGATAACTGAATTATTCAACAAACACAAAGATGTGTTTGACGTGTGTTCAGTAGTTTAGAGGGACCAGTGAGAGGGTGTTACCTCTGGACAGAGCCAGGTTAACTGTTTCCCCTGCTTCAGTCTTTCTGCTAAACTAAGCTAAGCTAAGCTAACTGGCTGTTTCATATTTACACTGCAGAAATAAGAGTGAGATCAATCTAACTCTCCGCTACCCTTCCCTAAATGTTGACTTATACCTTTAAAGTATTGCTAACTGTATTGGTTAGCGGTAGAGCTGTATGTCATATGACAATGTGAATGACTGTTGTAAATGTGTGTTTTTAGGTCAGTGCTGTTTCGGCCTGATGAGATGACTTCTGAGTCAGCACAGAGCAGCTTTTGTCCCTGTGGTCTCATTGTCACAAAGGAGTGTGTTTGTGGCAAGCCACTGTGGAACAGTTACACTTCCACCACCACTTCCATGCACGTGTACACACGTATACACATACACATGGCTTAAGGGTTTAGCGGGTCCCTGCTTTCATCTCATCTATCTTTGGGCCCTTCCACTTCCCATTAAGGGGGGGGGGGGGGGGGGGGGGGGGGGTCGATGGAGGACTGATTTGGGAGCTCAGGCTTTTCATGGCTTCTTTCCTTTCAAAACAAAAGATTATTCAATTAATGTGTGTAATACACATTTTCCCCTTTGCTGACCCTGGGAGAGGAGTGGAGATCAAAGACAGCCCTCTCTTTTTTAGGACAGTGGAGCTGAGGCCTGACGCAGACTGACTCCCAGGTTTTAGTGGAGGGTTAGTCACAGGGCATAAGACTGTAGAAGGAGAGCGGCAGAGATCTGAGCATTCCTCCAAAGCGGGACATAGTGACTGCTGCAAATCTCATTAACAACTGCTCTTTTCAAATGCGGAGGTACTGATGATGCACGGAGGTGGTGCATCATTACAAAGGCAATCTACAGTATTCTTAACTTTTCCCTAAGACATCTGTATGATTTCAGACAATACTGTTCTGTGACGGACCAATATTTCATATCATCATCCATATCTATATACAGTATTATCCATATTCCATAATATATCCAGAGGCCAAGCTGAAAACTAAAGGGAGTGTCAAATGATTGTAACATGGATTTTGAAAAGTGCTCTGTAAATAAAGATGATCATTATTTTGCTGTCAAATCAACAGTTCTTACTTGAAAAATGTACTTTTGCCAATAATCACTGTGAACAATCTGAAATAGATGCTGTCAGTCGTGGGTTGATTGCACTGAAAAATACCATTAGATACATAGCCATGGTTTCATGGAACTCTTTGTCTGTATATTCTCCCTCCTAATCTTATAATTATATACAGATATAATGCTAAATTGTAATATACGGTCAGGTATTAACTCAGTCCCACTTGTTGAGCTATTTGTTGTGTTTGTTTTGTGTTAAATATATTTTAGTTTTTAGTTTTTCTGGTGTTGTTTGCTCTAGGTTGGAATGTGATTTTATGTTGTCTGTTAATGTGGTGGATGATTGGACCTGAGGAAGAATATCCTCAGTTTTGAGTTAATGGGAATGAAATGAGATCGATTTTACATTGTGTTTGATTAAAGAAAAGAAAACCCTGTAAATTCAGACACATCACTTTTATCCTTCAGGCTTCAGTAACTTAGGAGCAAATATTTGTGGTGTTGTGTCTTTCTGATTCTTACCATCGGACCAGCAGGCCGTGCTCCAGGAAGTTCTTCAGGTTGGGTAGTGTCTGCTGCAGGTCTGGGGTGGTCAGGCCATGTTGATATCTCAGCTGCGAGAAAAAGGAAAACATATTTGTATCAATAACCTCAAACAAACTACAGCATCACACAGAGCTGTTCATACAGTGTGTGGTGGCCCAGCACTAATACATATGTAGTTAGACACGTATGTACATTCTCCATGTTTGGACGTAGCTTAGAGAAGAAAGAGATACCACCTACAGGAGAGGTATGAAGTCTACATAGTTTCAGCGTGACACATTTCTACTCCACATCGGACTATTACTCATCTGGACACATAGAGGCATCCCTCCCTGTTACCAGGCATGTGCACTAACACATAAAGTGTGTTGAAAGACAGGAGGTGAGATGAGGGTGAGAAGAAAAACCAAACTTCCTGTTAAAACACCTGGATGAAACGGGGCAAAGAGAGCACATTATAAACCCCATTAAATCCTCTTATGATCTCTCCCTCTGTCTGCAGCAGACCCACTTCTAAATTTGGCCTTGAATGTTCCCTCCTCTGTGCCACAGAGCTTTATTTCATGATAGAATCAAATCCTGTGGAAAAAAAATCAACACGGCCACCTTGAAACTCCATCCCCGGTGCCAGAAATATTTCCTCCAACAGTTGAGCGATGTCACAGCGAGCCAGCTCTTGTCCTGGAGAGTTTATTTAACCTATATTACTGAACAGCAGAAGAGCATCATGCCGCACGTCCAGGGTATATCTCCGAGGCCCCTCTGTCACACATACTGCCTGCTCCAGCTGACATCTGTTTTGTTTCCACTAAGGTGCCAAGACAACCACTCTACTTTTACACACACAATTCTGGTAAAAGGATGAAGTACTGCACGTGACTGACACACCATTCACCCTGGGTAACATGCTGTTCATTCATAGACGACCACATAATGGATGACTAGCATGATAATAAAGGAATTACAGAGAAATAAATGCTTTAGCCTACAAGGCCAAAGGTCACATTTCCTTATTTTCAGTTTGAGTTTGAGTTTAATAGGTTTTACACTTTAGAAGGAGACAAATTGTTTTCAGGGTATCAGCAGCCCCCCACTCACATCCATACCACTTTTCCTGTGGCAGATGCTGTAATATTCAGTCAGGGCACTGCTCCAGTACATAGTGGCTCTTGTAAAGCTTGATTAATGGCCAGAGGAGTGGCATATAAGCATTAACACGAAAGGTCATGCTGACAGAGTACACACAGGCCACATGTGCATGCGTGTCAAATTTCTACTCAACATAAAATGGCTAAATCCCTCTCTGTCTGAACAGCTGCCAGAGTCATGTATAAACTGTATGGTATGAACGGTTCGGTATGTGTGGGACATGTACCAATGTGTTCAGTGTTCCAGTGTGTTGTTTGTGATCTGGCCTCAACTGGTGCGTGTCTGTTCGGGGAGTTAAAGAAACAACAGTTCTGACAATATCAGAGGAGGGTTTTTATCAAAAGCAGCTCAGACTGAGGGAGTCGGACAAGGGAAGGGTGTCGCCTTGAAACCCAGCTGGTGATGGAGTGGTCCAAAACCTACGAGAACAACACAGAGATCCATTCATGGCTCACAGTAGACCTCAGGGTCTGACCAAATGACGGCACTGCGCTGTCCACAGGGCCGGCTGAACGGAATTGGGTTTGAAACAGTAGGCCAAGATCAATAACACCACCAGTTTAGAAACAGAGAGAGCATAGCAACACCGGGCAGGGGGGCTTGCTTGTTCTGCGGCCAGATGCTAAAAAAAGGAAAATCCCAATCTCATGGATATCTCAGAGTCACGGTCTAGAAAATATGGGTTAGAAATCATGACTCAGATATCAGAGAAGAATAAATATTATAGCTGCAGCGAAGGTAAACATAGTTTGTTGGGTGCAGCGTGTGCTTTCTTTGATACTCAGTTAGAAGGCGTAACAAAATGCCATCTTTAAATCCCATTACTTGGCCTGAGCTCTGTCGCGTGTGCAATAACCAAAGTGTGTTACTGTTAGGAGACCTACGTGGAATCACATGCCCATATATCTGAGCCTGTGGGGGAGAGAGAAAGAGCATGATTGTGCATTAGTATGTGTGCCTCCTATTGTTTTTCTTACATGCGGAGACCTTGCCAAGCATGCAGCATAAAGAAACTGGATATGGGTGCAGACAAGAGAGTGATGGGTGACGTCACCGGCTTGCTCCGAGCACACTTCATTAACATGAAGCACGTTGTGGGGGATTAAAAAATAGGAGGATGTTACTGGAAGCACATGTGTAGATGCTTTATATTTCTGTGAGTCCAGGATTCTTCATAATGTATGCCTCCGACAAGCCAACACACAAGAAACCAAGCCCAGCTGCATGCGCGTTCACTCAGGCTTTTGTCAGACGTCTGCCAGTGGGCACCAACAACACTTGAGCTAAGTGTCTGGTTGGCAGCAGTGCAGAGCCACCAGCACTGGGTGACTGCTGCTTCACACTGTCTTTGTAATGAGGTGTTTTAAACACATCCAGACAGGTTGGAAGACGGAATACTGCAACCCCACAGCTGACCCAGCGCTCAGCCAGCCAGACTATCTATATTCATAAACTGGTCTGGCCCTCCCTGGTGGAAACCGCATTAAGTTTCTCCTCAGAGTGCACTGTATGTGTATGTATGTGTATTCCTTATGAACTTAGTCCTGGGAAGGCATATATTCTGGACGCTGGTTGTCGGGTATGCAAACAGCAACCCCCCCCCCCCCCCCTCCCTTCTTCGCTGCTCGCCAGAGACAAACAGAAAAACATTAGTGACCCGGCCGTGTCATCTGGGGGAAAAGAAAACAGAATCTTGTAAAAGAGAAGGGAACCTAGGAGGCAGCTTAATGACATGAAGCTGGGTGTCATTTCCAATTGTTCCACCATGAAAGCTTTGACTGCAGGATGGAAACAAACAGCTGAGAGTGAAGGTTTAGATTCTGGTCTGTAAACCCAAACTGTTCTTTGGGAGTCTGTTGTAACTGATACGAAGCAACGTGTTGTAACGTGCGAGTTAAAAAATATAACAGATTGATTTCTATTGCACATTACAGGAATAAAATATTGCGCATAATTTCTGACACCAAAAACCAATAAAATGAGCGTCTTGGAAAATTGTTGTACAAACACAGCATCGAGAAACAGACTCTGAGTGTTTCTATGTCAACAGCTCCAGAACAGATCACACAAATTGCTCAGAATCAGTTCACTTGAGACAGCTTGTCATTTCCAGTTTCCCTTTCATACGTCGCGGTGATGAATGCTGGTGGAGTTCTTTGCGTGCTTGTGCGTATGTGTATGGTAGAGTGCTCTCAAGCTGGCCACGGGGTTCTTTGTAATGGGGCTAACCAGATCGTGGTGAGAAATTCCCAGGGTCCACTGAAGACGGCTGAAAGGCGAGAACACCTATGTGGGGAGGGGGGTAGACTGGGGGCACCCACCGGGGCTCTTTCACATGATGACATAGTGAAACAGATCCGGCCAGGTCTCCTCGTCACTGCTCACGCCTTTGTGTCTGGACACTCCCTTCGCTGTTTACCTTTTCAACAAACCCCACTCAGGGCTTTGGAGAGGCCGCAGCATGTGTTGTGCGGTATGATTGCAGGGTTTTGGTATGAGTGTGTGTGAGAGTTTGGACGATGAACGCAACTGACCCGTCACATCTGACGATCCGGGGACTCATCCTTATACATCACAAAGATAAAGTAACAACCCAAAGAATGCAGCAGTGTATACAGCCCCAGCCTGCCAATCCACTGGAGCCACGACCACACATAAACACACTCAAAACTGACTAGAGCTGGCGGGAACCAGTCAGTTTACAGTACATGCCACCCATCATTTGGCAGAACCTGCTTGTTTGCCCGGAGCTCTGTGTAGCGGCTAAACAAACACAGCCTGGCTTATGCCACATATTACTGTTTCCCTGAGTTTGTCAGTAATAATCATCTTCAGATCGGACCTCGAATGTGGGCGGGCTACAGAGAATTTTGAGGTTGATTGCTGATGATGTGGTGAAGGAGGGTGGCCCAGGTAACAAAGCACAACCCCCCCCTCTCCTCCACATCTTTCATGAGATCAACGTAGAAGCTGCTTGTCAGCGCAGACATCACAACAATGCAACACACTGCACATTATTAGCATCATTTGACAGGAGGGTTTCCATTGTTAATGGCGACCGGAGGAAATCTGGGACACAGGATATTTCCATCAAGAGCGATGCACTTCATGTGTCAAGAGGTCAAAAGTCCCCAAATCAAACTACATCACGGACAATTACCCTGTGATTTATAATCAGCACGCTTTTGTCCACTGAGGTATAAATAGAAATGTTTTTTTTACATAGTAAGGCTTTACATACTCCCTGGGGAAGACAATCAGGGAGCTCATTAGGTCCTATGACAGCTTGTTACAGAGGAGCTAACCAGGTGTTCTTCCCTCCATCGTCCCTCAGGTCAAACTGTGGACTGGATAGTTCAGCAGAGACCGTGAGGTTAACACAGACATTAGTCTCCATACATAGAATTCATATGTAGAGGAGTGGAGCTGTGGGAAATAAGCTGCCACTGACAATATTTCAGGGTTTAAGATGTTAAGTTGACTTAGGTTAAGATGACTTATTCATGAACAGAATAAAAAAGAAAAACACAAGATGTAAAAACAAATGACACTATAAGAGCTGAATGATACCACAGCATGGAAGTTGGTGTATACTCATTTCTTACAGTCCTGTCACTTCTACCCATTATTTCTACTGTTCCTGCCAGGGAATGCTACAGAGTCTACATGCTGTGCTGTTAATTATTAAGCCAAAGCTAACAGTGTTTCAGTGACCTGTACGCATAACAAGCGGTCACCAACAGATGGTGGTTACAACAAAACTGTTGTTCGCTTACTATTAAAATCTGGCAGGTTAATCTAATGAGTCCAATGAAATAGCGAAAACAGCTGTAATTTTAGTTAATGTTGCATTCAGGTCTGTTTGGACGGATACAGGTGGTACTGCACATTCCTCAAAAGGTTTTCATTTACATGTAATTTCAAGAGAGAGAACTGCATTAAAATGGCCAGTAACCAACCGTTTTCTCGGCTTGTGAGAGCAGCTTTTGGGCATCTATAGTGTCCTCTGGAGACGTTTGGCTGGAGAATGAAGACCACATGCTCCACGCAAAGTTTTGTTCATGATTTAACTCGAGGAGGTATCAACTCTAGCCAACTCTGCCTGTAGATGATTTACTCATGGTAGCAGGTGAACTTTTTCACGGCTTATTACAGTTGTCATTAATTTTACGTGTGCATGTTGTTGTTTTAATCCTCTCATTATGTCTGTTTTTGTACAAGCAGTTCACACAGTGGCACGTTGATCTAATTATTTTTTTGTTTTTGTTTACAGCTCTGTGAGCCTCACATACAGCTCAGGATCTTTTGATCGACATCTTTTTATTTTCTGTTCGCCGACAGATCTCTTGTTGCCAGCTAGTCGAAGGCCGGGTTCAGCTTTGAGAAAGTAAACAACCCTTTCACCTCCGTGGGCTGATATGGTGCAAAATGTCAGAACACTGTATTTACATAGCCAGAGATTTCTGTCTAATCTATTGTTTTGACGTTTCAACAAACAGTTTGACTCGTCCAGAGGAATTACAACACTGGCGTTGTCTTTTGTGGCCAAGCTGCAAAGCCAGACCTCATAATTTTTTGTGTTATACAGTATATTTATTTGAACTCAAAACCTACATTACAATATAGGAAAACTACAGTTGACCAACGCTTTAAACCTGAGGAAGGAAACAATAAATCATTTTTGATTTCTCACTCTTACGGCTGAACCAGAAAACTTTCGCTTTTGCACTTTTCGCTTTTGCAGCTTTGAACAACTGCGGAAAAATAAAATGGAACCTTGTGCCACACAATTTCTCCACGGGTTCTATATTCAAGCATGATATATAATTTCTCTTAAATTTTGTCTGTGGCTTTACGGGTAAACTATTGCAAAAACATATCTAAAGACGAAGGCTGGAAACTTGGATATATACAGAAACATTTACAGAGGCAAGAACAGTAATGTTTGAGGGTGAGAATTTCAGATTAAGAAATAAATACAAAACTACTTCTTGGAACCGCTAATGCTGTCAACACCATAGAAATATGATGTAAGATTGTATTCTCTGGTCTCAGCATTTCCTTCAATAAATTTTGCCTTCTCTGTTTTTTTGGGGTTTTTTTTCCAGAACTTTATTTGATTTATATCAAACATATTCCCCCCACTGAGAAGCTCTTTCTAGCTCACTGGTGGATTTGAAATGGTTGATTATGTTTGCTACAGTGTGATGCTTCTATGATTCTGCCCATCTGGTTTATCCAGGGCACATAATGAAACTCGCTCCGTATAGCCTTCACTCATGCACTAAATAAATTACACTGAAATGTTGAGCAGGATGCACACAAAATGGCTGCAGATGGGAGCAGGAAAATACGAGAGCGATATATAGATTTTTTGTGTTTTTTACTGTTTATATTTGATGTGTATTTACAGTTGTCCGTTGCCTTTATTCGCTGACCCGCCGTTTTTAGGTTTTTCACATTTGCAGCTTTGTATTGGACAGTGGTGGGTAAAACCTCACATGTTGATTGGGTAAAACCTCACATGGTGCAAAGGAGATTCAAAACCTCAACAATCATGCGGTACAGCATGGAATATGAAATCCAACTTGATTAATCACCGCAGCCTTTCATGTGTCTCCATAAATATACAGAGCAGGGCTCAACAGTTGTTTGAGTCTGACTGGAGTCATATAATTCATTCACAGCAGAAATTCACTTCCCTTCAACTCCAACAGTTTTCTGGCCTTGACTACGTGCCACGGTCATCATCATCATCCAGTCTTCAAACCAAGCTGGGAATCAGGATTCATAAACACCACAGCCGCTTGCTTACCACAGAAAATATCTTCCCACATATTTAGCGTGAAGAATTTCTGCTGTCTCATAGTTGTCTTGTATGAAGGATTTTTTTAAATTTTATTTTCCATGCTAAATTTTGAGTTAAGTATCATTGCATTTCCGCTTCGTTACAATAGATTTAGATGGTATGAATGGGACTGAAAATGCCAAACTGAAATGCTGATACTTCAGTGTAATGGGTAGTGGAGTGTCGTAATGGTTAGAGAAATTATTGCTCATCCAAATGGCGTGGCTCAAGCTTTCCAAAGGGCAAACAAAAAGAGAAAAGAAGGATCAACAAAGTATCACATTATTACTTCTTCAATGTCTGGAGTTTATTTTCATAAAAATGTTCCAAGGAAGTAAAACTCACACAAGCAGCGACATAGAAACTCCCCAAAATTAAATATTCAGAGAAACTTAACGAGCAGAGCTGAAGCTGTGGAGTGCAGTGTGACACAAGCTTTCCACTGCCAGAGATGTCTGTATTTTGCATTGTGGACAGAAGTCGGATCGAGTCTTTCAAGTCAAATTATCAGATTTTATGTCAATATTAAAAGTGACCAGGTGATAAACTGCTCCTTTCAGAAATGAGTCAACATGAGCAATAAACAAGAAAAACTGATGTCAGTTGTGTATGGTTTTGAAATAATAACTTACAGTTACACTCACTAATTAAATCAACAATCCTGATAACACAACAAAAACCTCCCCCAGTTTGTTTGTGATGGATTTTAAATTTTAACATATAAAGATATTTAGATATGAGCCTTGAGTGGAAAACAGAAAATAACACTTTCATGTTGTAGCAATCAAAAACCATTCTGCTGCTGAGCAATGTAAACAAGGAAGTGTATGAGCAACAGTTAAAACATTAGGGTTATACTGGAAAAGAAATGGTTTGTATGATGTGTTGGCCGGCCACATCAGAGATCAAAAGTGTTTATACCTGATCTGTACCAAAGGGGCGGGGGTTATTCTTGGTTTATTGTATTTGGACCAGGAAGGAAAAAAAAAAGGGCTAGAGAGAGAAGTGCGATGCCTAGTTCCTTTCTCACCTCCACACAGCTGGCCAATCACAGCGTGATGCAGCTGTGAATGTTTCCAAAGGTATTCAAACATCCAACAAGCACTTCTGAGTATACTGGCCCCTTAAGACAACTGAATACAGCTAACTGTTAACAGCTATTTGAAGAAATGTAACAGGACTGTTTCTGTGTTGAGTGAAAGTCAGGGGTTAATAATTTATGACTTTTATCGGCCTCTGTCATCTAAAGGTCTATCAAGCTTTGTAACTGATCTACTGCACATTAAGTTCAATATTTGCAACATAAGTTCAAATTAATTATTATTAAAAATGTCTAATTTGGTTTTTGTTCCGAGTTGGAAAGAAAGGTGTAAATTAAATAAATTAGGTGAAACTGCTGGTCAATGATCCTGTCAAAGCTTGATGTGCTCATTGCAACTTTGACATTAAAGGAGAACTCTGTCGATTTTCCACATCGAAGTCTGTCTACATGTGTTGGGGAGTACTGGTGAAAATGGTGAATGAGCTGTGTGAAGTCCTCAAGTGATGTCACTTGAGTCGGTGTAGGTTGGGTCTGAAGACTACAAGTTAGAAAAAAAAAAAGTGGGGGTGTGGAGTTAGTTAGAAAAAGTGTAAAGGCGCAGTAAGCTAAACAGACCTGTGTAGCCTGCTCCTCATCTCTGATTGAAGCTAGTGGCTCGAGGCTACATTAGCCTGCCAGCGTAACACACCTGAAACTCCAATGGGACTGTCAGGTGGTCACGTTACACTGTGGGTAATGCAGGCACCGTGTTTTGACAAGAAGGAAGATTACATGAAATAAAAAATAACCTTTTGATCCCTTTTAAATTGTCCAGTGTGAATTACAAAAGGGGAGCAATGCTAAAATCAGTGGAGAGTCCTGTCAAGATGTGCAAGACCTAAAGCCTTTCACTTTCATAAACATATCCACACCTACAGAAGATTAGATAATATATAGTGGAGAGGTATGTTTAAGATTAAGGTGTTTGACTAAGTTATTGACTTTAGCAGCGACCTTATCGCAGTAAGATGTTTAAGAACCAAAGCAAACCTGACGCTCAAGTGTCCATGGGAACTGCCTGACTGCATAGTTCATACTATGTTTAAGAACTTCCTTAACAGGTGAAATGTAATATTCTTTGTACTTCCTGTCTCCGTTGCCATTTTAAAAAAGCGTGTAATAAAACAGTTTTTATAATTGCACACTCAAAGTTCTTCCACTTCATTTAACATCCTTTAACTCGACTCGCTTTCTCCTTTCTCCTTCTCTCCCTCCTCTCCCCTCCTCTCTGTCTCTTCCACGCTGCCATAATGTAATACAGGTGTGGTGTACTCACTGCACCCGAGTCCAATTCAAAAGCAGCCCTAATTCAAACCAGATTCTTCCGTCGCATTACTTGTTGTTACACTTTGCTGAGTATCATATTGCCGCCAAATTCAGTCAACAGATTTACATAATTACGGGAAAGGCTGTGTGAGATGAATAGGAAATTCAGTTAGGGAGACCACCGGTGACAAGAGACCAATGTTAGTCTCCTCTGACCCCAATCACTGCAGGGAGGGTCGGAGGTGGGTACTGCCGTGCACAAAGTCTTAATGAGATCCCTTCACGATGTGGTTATTTAGTCTGTGTATGTGCTGGTCAGTGAGGAGGCCTCTGAGTGTTGTGTGCTACAGTGACATCTATTGGAATAGCCACCACCCTTGATGTCGTTCTGCTCCTCAGGGCTAATGACCCTCGCCACTGTAACACTGGAGCCAAGCTAAGTAACCCAACACCCACACAGGCCAACCCTGTTTGTGAAGTCACAACACCGAGGTCAACTTCCTGTTAGCGGTATTGAAATGCAGGAACGTCATCAATGGCAGCTCTCACAAGACCTCCCGGTTCCTGGATGAGGCACACCTCGGAGAATATGCTAATTCACTACTTTGTAGTTTCAAATTCAAAGCATACGGAGCTTGTTCTTGAACGCAGCCATAAACGTTTGTGGTCTGAGTGGCGAATGATGCCAAACAGTGACGGGCACAAGATGTGTGATGGGTGGATGGAGGGAAATCGAGGATAGCTTTAGCTCAGCACAGGTCTAGTGTCTTTTTTTTTTTTTTTACCGTGGAAAGATACATTAATGGAGGAAAGTGTTCCTGAACAAACACAACAAGCTTTGCCATAGTTGTAGCAGGCCTTTTAAATAGCTCTGCCAAATATAGTCTTTAAAACATCATTTTAATTTTAACCAGAGTCTGATCACACTCATTTTATTATTTGGAATAAAAGTGCTGTGGTATTTTACAAGGGAAATCTTTTTTTAATATGTTTGTTGTGTTTCCACAAGGCCCCTAGGAAAATAGTGGGGCAGAGAGGAGAGGATGAATATATGGTTTGTGGGCAGGTGTCTATCCTGGCCTCGTGTTGCCCACAATTTCTCTCTAACTCCGTTCCACTCCTTGTGAATGGGCATATTATTTTCTTTCCTCTTCACTTTGCGGATGGCTTTACGACTGAGATTTTCTATTAGTATTACCACTGGATTGGAAGTGACAGGGAGAGCCTGGGCTGGCAAACCTATGTACATTCTTCCTCATCTGTCTGAGTTACCAGCTTTCAGATGTATTTCTTTCAAAGTGATGGTGGCTCAGAGCTACTTATCCAAATGTCTGCTTATTTTAAATGTCTGTTTTAACAAGTCGAAAGTGTGAGAGAGTGAGCAATAACAAGAAATGAAGAATGAAAAATAACTGACGTGAGACTGAGTCTCACTATTGCTCACGACACAAAAATAGAAAACATTTGCATCTGGCAAATAACATTATAAACCTCTCTCAGCTTACTTCACAGAAACAGTTTGTCAAGTATGAATACAGCCTTGATGACAGTAAAATGACCATGCCTGGCCTACAGTACAACGGACTGGCCAACTACATGCCCTATCAAAACAGCAACCAAAGAGCCCCAGATTAAAGCTCAGACTTCCAATATTTCAGAGTTCAAAGGGATTTTCAGCCAGATCCTACTGCTATTCTACCAGGGCAAAATATGTAGCATCAAACTGCTGCGTGGAGGAATTTGGGCTGGTGAGGATGACAATATAAACAGGCAGTGAGGTCTTTCATATACCCACATGGAAGATTTAGCTGCATGTATCACATGCAAGATGTCTGTTTTCATTGACTGTGTGTACAATATTACAGATTTATAAGCTTTTTGATTTTGTGTATGTCAATGTAAATGTTTGTTTGTGAGTGAGCCAGATAGGGCCATCAGGAGAAGGTTATGAACATATTAAGTATTAGCAGGGATTCTAGTAGTAAGCCAGCAGATCAACCATTCCTGAGCTCTGGCAGAATAGATCTGAGATTGTGGTCAGCTTTCCAAGAGCCACTGGCAAAGACAAAGTCCATATTATATTTCAACAACAACCACTATTGTATAAGAATGTTGGAAAGAAAAAGTACAACTTATGTGAATTATGGTATAAATTATAAACACTGATTTTAGTCACACTTGGAAACACTAAAGACCAAAATGTTGACTTTAATTGGGATTTCAGGGACGACAAAGGTGACGTTGCTCTGTAAGATTGTTGATTTAGCCACAAGGAAATAATGATCATAATGATAAAAAGACACAATAAGAGATTTAAACTCACCACATCCAAGAGAGTCACAAATTTGACAATAAACAATCTGTAAAATGCCGTGCATGTGTTCAGCAAATACAGTAGTGCATGAAAGTGATTTTTTCAGGGTGGGATAAAAATTCAAAAACAACATAATGGTACAATAAACAAAAGAAAAGAAAAAGCCGACGCTCTCCTTTTCATTGGCTCCCAGTATCAAATTAAAACCTGCCACGGTATGCAAAGAGTATAGGCCGTGTCCGGTTTACTTTGGAGAGCCTGGAGCATTCTCTGGTCATCTGGGTTTGTTCAACTATGACCCTGCACAGTGTTAAGGATGTTAAAACTTTTTTTGCACTGCCAATGTGCGGCAGTGCTTGGAATTTAAACAGTCATACACAAATACAGAAAGATTTTCTCATAATGAATGGCTGATTAGAATCAGGAACTGGTCTTTGCAATCCAGAGACACAATCTACAATATATGATATTTAATTTTACCTAAGAAGCAATTCAATACTCCGGGCCAGAATCCCATGTGAAGTGTTTCCTGCATTGTTTATTTAAAATTAGAAAAGGAGATGTAATCTGCGATTAGAGCTGATTCAAGATCGTAATATCCTCAGACTGCTGCTGCAGAGTGCTGCCCAGAGTTCAAACTCCTCATAATGCATGTTAGGTGTATTTATGAAGATCCACTGTATTTCTCATTCTTACCCAAAAAACAGCCACAGAGGTTTCCATAATAAATAAATACACACATAAATAGATTCATGTTTTTTTTGTTTTTTTTTTTAAATGGGACTTAATTCTCAAGGAGCCAAATGCGACTACGACTTGAAGAGAGACACAGAGACAGAATGATGAACAGGAAACAAATAGCTATTGTGTGGTCAAGTTTTTTTTTTTTTTTTTTTCCTAATTTTTTTTCCCACCACACTTTCGGTGGCCAACTATGTAAACTGTTCCATTAATCTCAGCGTGGGGGGAAAGAGTGTGAGGTTGAATGTGTGGTTTCAAACTTTCTAATGAGCTGGATGAGGGCCACTGCTAAATTGAAGTGTAGGTTTAAGTGGAATACGGGTCAATCTGGCTCTCGTACAACAGCCAATTCATAAAAGCAACCACTTACAAAGAGAAATTGTAGTGGTATATAATCTGTCCCCTCAACAATAACTAAAAGTAAGACTGGAAAAAAAATCCATCAAATGCATTCATGAAATATGACAAAATAAAACTAAAGTCAGATGAAATAACACATAGCCAAAAATCCAAACAATTGTTCACACTACACTTCTCATCAGTTGGATTTATTGATCATAAGTCTGAGGTCTACAGACTCCCAATCGCAGTAGACTGGCTGAGGTTGTCAGGTGGAGAAAGCCTTGTCAGCAGGGATGGAGGAGGAGATTTACGATATTGCTGCTGGCAGGTGAACTTCTCTGGCTGCCTGGTTCCCAGACTTACAGGATGGAGCAATACTCTCCTATTCTCAGGGCTAACCTTGTGCTCCCAACTGCTCTGCTCTGACTGTTGTAATGGTTGTGAGGCTCACGCTCCAAACACATAAAAGCCAAACACATGTGCTGACATAATTTAATTACAGCATGTGCATTTGTGTTTATATTTGTACTTGGATGCATACTTATACAGGGTGCAGTCTCTGTGGACAGCATCATAATTGCTCTGAAAAGCACAAGCCAACAACTTGGCTGAGACATGTTTTAAAACGGGCCCGTTTCCATGGGGACAGCAACAGTATTGGCAATAATTTGTCCACTAAAACTTTAGAGATGGCCGCTTGGCGTCACGTTGAGTAATAACCTGGAGCGTAACAGCAAATAAAACAGGAATCTAAATATACGATATAGGCTCAAGTACGACTGGAATTAACCTTTTAGCGATAACTTTGAATTCACACACAATTATTTTCCAGTGAATTTAACAAATACTAAACTTAAACAATATATTTATTATAAAACTTATGAAAATGGCCAAAATGCCGAAGGCAGCTTTCTATGCTAATGTTGATACTGAATGTGTATATGAAAAAGAAAATGTATCCTTGCACTATATATTAGTGCAAGGATACATTTACAAGTATACTTGTATAAGTATATATGGCCTGTACCGTAAGTATCAGTAAGTGCCAAAAAAATAAATAAATAAATAAATAAATAAACTGTGTTACTTGTCCCAAGACCACATGACAAAAGCAACATTCTTCATGCAGCAACTATCTTGGAAAATTAAAAGTTATTTGGATTTAAAGAAAACAGCTTACTCTCATTATTTTTAAAGGAAAAGAAAAAAACACCTCACAGTCTCCTTTTTAACTTGAGCTGGTGTTTATTTAACAGCTGCTTTCATTAGCCACTTAGCCCCTTTTCTCCAATAACCGTAAAACGATTATGTGTCCTCTGGGGCAACAGGTCTGGGCTCATCACAGACGCTTCATTAATAATGAGAAAGCTGTATCTGGATGGCAGAGATGATGACACGACAGTGAGGACATCCCACCCATATCACCTCCTCTTGGCAGAGTAATGGAGGCTGACATCAGGGCGTGATAGAGAGACAATACCCTAATGAGGTGAGGCTTTATTTGATGGAGAGGAGTGTTGGAGCAACTGACGTTCAGAGAAAAAGACTAACGCTGAGATTAACTTGACAAAACAAAATTAGAAGAAAGAGACTTTGACTCGCTTAACTTGATGATGAGTGCCACTGAAAGGACTCTGTGGTGCGGAGCCGCTGTGTTAATTCAGATAAAACGCTGCCGATTGGCCAGAGTCAAAGGGCTATAATGAAATCCACATGGAAGCAGGAACGGCACTGGAGAGAGGGACTAACACAGAGCCAGCATAGCTGATATTTTTTCAAATACTGACCAGATGGGGCCAGCATTGTTTTATCCTAAGAGCTGTTTAATGTCATTGAGCTGCAATAAGCCCTGAGCTCATGATGGAATACCTCCACTCCCAAACACCCATATGACAGCACACAGGGTTTGATGAATTAACAAGAAAAACAAGTTTTTCTAAACTTGCTGACATAAAATATACTAGGTCTCTGCCCTCTCCATTCTTATGACAAGTTGGTGGGGGCCCAAGGAGCTAAGCTCGGCCAGCCCAAAAAAAAAGCCCACAAGCAGAGAGGATTATTTTGTTTCCGTCTTGAGCCAGTTTCCCTCGACTTTACTGGGAAAAAACAGAATGGACCTTAAAAACTGCTGATTTTAACTACATGATTTCAACATACTATGACATAACTCTGATCAAGGGAAGAGATACAACCTCCTCTGAAGATAAAACTTGTAATGTATTGTCTGATTGTGGGGGGGGGGGGGGGGGGGGGGTCCTCTTTCCTCTTATCTACTGGACAGTTAGTTTCTATTTTTGGATACTACCAAATAAACATGACTGTTGAGTTGGAGTTGAGAAAGAGGAGATATCCGTAAGTGAAGGGACTTTAGGTGCAGGAGCAGAGTGGTATACTGTACCATGTAGTAAGACAACAGGAGAACAGACTCCAAACAAACAGACCTAGGTTAGAAATTCCAACCAGCTGGAAACTGCAGACGCACTATTAAGTAAATGATGG
The DNA here is from genome assembly GCF_002814215.2 of Seriola lalandi dorsalis. Taxonomy (NCBI): domain Eukaryota; kingdom Metazoa; phylum Chordata; class Actinopteri; order Carangiformes; family Carangidae; genus Seriola; species Seriola lalandi. The sequence goes on along the minus strand of NW_019525130.1, from coordinate 675,311 downwards.
AGCAGAGCAGCCAACACTTTCCAAACACCCAGAATCACAGCAAACCCCACGTTTGCCAGTAAAATCCACAGTCTGACCTGTGGGAATAAGATATTCTAAGATGGTGATCACACCATTATTACAGTGATTGATTGTAAAAGACTAAACATAAAAGCAAATGTCACTTAATGTATCATCTCTGGATCTTGACCTATTCATTCCAATGTTATGAGATAAACTATACCACCAGTATTGGTCCCTCTCTGTCCAATGACGTCTTCGCCCTCATCAATCTCTGCAAATAACATAACATTTTGTCTTGACTTGACTCCCTACAGACACTTAACATTGGTCAAGACTTAAATAACCAACAAAAACTGAATAGTTTTGCACACAAAAATTTTCTCCAATCACTCACTCTCTCCTTTAGACATAACGCACACACAAACACACACATCTACACTCAGACGCAGGATTAACATTTACTTTTACCCTTATATTTAGTGGAACTAGCTCCTCTGGTACCTCTTTGCGGTGATGGACAAACCTGAAACTACCAACCACAAAATGTGGAAATTCAATTAGACGAATTTAAGTGTTTCATAAAGTCATAGGTGGTTGTCCAGAGGAATTCCCATAAAACCCTGGAGCTCAGGCATAATCGCAGCGCGCCGATGGCCTCACTACGCACACACACCCAAAACTGGAAACCACAGAACAGTGACATACACTTACAACTGCGGTCTGAGACCTGCTTATAAATCGCAACTTCTGGCCGACAGCAACTCCAGAACTGACAGACTACAAAGACCACTCTCTTCATTGTACTGGTCTGCTCTGCAGCATCCTTCTTTCTTATCACAAACTGAACCTGGGGCACAGTGGTTAAGACTCAGATGCACTACTTTCCACACTCCTCCTGTTGCAAACAGTGTACGGTAAATATATGTTTATGGAAAATACGTCTGGTAGTAAAAAGGGTTCCACCAACAACTCTCCCTGGCCAATAAGTGGCACTGGATGCTAACAACAACAGTTTGTGATGGAAAACAGGGACCACACAGTAAGGACTATGGAAACCCATGAGAATACAGAGGTGTATGTTAAGGCCTGGGTTAGGTTAATAGATAGCTTGAACAAGACGTTTCAGTGAACCACAGGACGACTAAACCACGGGGAGCTTTATTTTTTTTCCTACAGGCTGTTTCTTCAGGGCAGAAACACAGTTCTTACCTAAATGCAGTTCCTCAGTATCAATTCTTCCTGTACTGACATAGTGCAGCGAGCTGGTCAAGGCTCTCCTGCCAAATCTCCTGCTCAGCCTCAGCCAAGACACACAGACCACAGGTTACTCCCAATTCACGTCTAAAAACATTTATCAGATCAGTTAGGTAAAACATGGCAGCAGTAATTACTGCTAAATCTTGCTTGTTATGAAAATTTGAGGATATATATATATATACATACTAATACTGCAGTTCAAGGCCAGATGTGAAAAACAGAGGATAATATGCATTATTTAATACAACATACACAGCTATTATCATAATAATTCAGACAGCGTCTGTCCAATACATACAATGTCCAATCCAAATTGGATAACAGCACTGTAAGCTTCAGACTACAACCTTTTGACAGATCTAATCACAAGTCCAGCTCCATGGGAACAGCAGCTTCCATCGTCTCTCCTTCCTCTTTGCATCAATCACCACAGACGGCCATCGGCCTACTGTCTCTGCTCACGTCTGGCTGTTAACAATCTCACAATACAACCCACACTACTCTCAGTTTAACCCACTTACAAGCTGCCAAAAATAATTTCTTGCTGGAAATGTGATAAATAAAACCCACTAATGGAGCGCTTTTTACTGTCAGCAGAGTACAGAGATCTTGTTAGAAGTGGCACCTTAATGGCGTTTGAATGCAAAACGTTTCAGACACAGGCTCTATAACTTATCCTCTGTTAGATGTAAGGGATGATTATTCAACATTTGTACAGCACGTGGCCATGTGGGGAATGACGCTCAGAGCATACAGATTCAGGCTATTCTTCACCAAGCTAAAGCAAAAACAGACACATTTATGGCTTGGCTTAAAAGAGAGCTTCACTTGGTACCTCATTTCTTCATCCCTCTTTCCTGTTAAGGGTGAAAGTGAGGTATATTACATTGACTTGGTGCTGCATTTTCTGGTGCCTGTCCTGCCCGTTATGTGTCTTATCATATCAATCCCTGTAAAAAATAGAAAACGGATGTGGCTGTTGTGGAAGGATAAAGACAATGAGCAGCAGCAGGCGGTTGAAATGGCCCGATTGCTTCCAGGCCCTGTCTGTCTTAGGGTAAAGATGGTGGCAGAGCCTGGGGAACCGTGGTCCAGTGTTCAGGTAAACAAACAGCGTACAGTGGGCTGCATTTTGATTCCTGAACACTGAAGAGTCTGTTTGTTGAGATGAGGTTTCTGCAGAGGAGGCTGGACAGAAGAAAGACTGCAGTTGTTCAGGGGGGATAGTCGCGATGTAATCGTCTGTTTTTCTTCCTTTTTGTTTTCTGGAATGTTCTCTGGAACGCACCGAGAATTGAGTCACGAACCACAAGCCTCAGCTGGACAAGGAGAGAAAGACCAACAGGCTTCTGAGGGAAACCTGGAATAGTTCCGTCTAAAAATGTTCCAGTTCTCAGAAAGATCCTGCTGAGAAACAGGCTGACGATACCGTTTCTGGACTCGTTCAAGGGAATTCAAGTGATGGGGAAGTGAAACATACTGCAGATATCGCCAGACAGAGCAGAACTTTACTCCTGGGAGCAATGCCTTGGAGATCAAATGAAGAATCCTTGTCTTGCTCTTTTTTCCTGTCATAATAGACTGTTAAGTAGCTTCGGGATTTTGGTTTAGACAGATTGCAGCTATCAGTCTTATCTCACTGAATGCTGTTTTACACAGTACTGTAAAAAAAATTAATATAATTGAAGGAATGTTTGCAAAACATTTGACCAAAGAAATGAAGATCAGAGTCCTGTGCATTTACAGTATACAGTATATACGACACTAGGAAGAACACATTTTGATTACCTACATTGCACAATCACTCATTGTTCACAGCCATTTCTGATTCACAGGCTTGTGGACTGACAGAGAATAAACACACAACTGCTTACAGGAATGTCAACTGTGGAAAAACTGAGTTCATGTGCAAATATGGTACGCCCTTTGTTTCACTATAGGGACTCTTTTCACAAAACCCAGTTGGAGACCCTGTACCATCTCCAACATCCGCGTTAAAGGAAATAAGGAAATAGCTGGAGATAGCTTTCAGTGGGGAATTTTAAGTCTTGACAAGTCGGTCTGAGGTGGAGGGGAGTTATGAGGTGGAAGGGTCCTGTGTAATGTTCACTTTTTGTATGACTTTGCTTGGGTCATATGGTTTTTATCGAAGCACAATCACATGAGCTAATGGCTGCAAAGGCCTATGCCAAGACTATGTTGTATCTCTTTTGGTCATGAGCTTTGTCACAGAGGTAAAGAACTGCAGGAAGGCCCTGAAGTTTGTAATACTGTATGTGGACAACAAAGATGAAATGGATGAGAAAGGAGCAAGAGAGAAAGGGAGGTGAATCGTGGTGAGTTTACTTTTAAGTCTCGCTCACCAAACCCGATGACACATTCAGTGTATTTCCATTTTCTTTTTTTAAGATAGCAAACACAGAATCTCCAGCCAGCTCACTTTTCATTTGCAAATCAGTCAGACCTTTGTTTAACAGTGGTGGAAAACAACTATTTGTCTTGCTGTATTGTATCCAAACCAACAAGGTCTGCTTGTAAGTTTGAGATTAGTGAAAGCAACATTTTTACAATTTGGGTTCAGTGGCCTGAGGATCATACAACATAACCACAACATCCTGAGTCCAAATCTGACTCAGGACTTTTACTGATTAACCCTTTTTAATTATTATCCTGAGATGTTTAACACAGTTTAAGACTTCACATCAATACAGTGCAGAGATGTTCCTCATTTACAACAAGAATTTACTGAGTTAATGAACTCACCGCAGGTGAGTAAATAATGTACTGTGCACAAGTTGTGATATTAAAATGAATTCAATCATAATAATCGGCCTAATGGATGTCAATACCGAGTAATGCACAAAGTATCTGTGAAACACCACACTGTGTCTACCACTTCCATGAGTATATCATCACCCTGTTTGTTAGTATTGTCACTTTGAAGCAAAAGTTATTCTTGCTAGAGTACCTACAACCTTTCCAAGTAGCTTCCCCAAGAACACACTAACCACTAAACACAGTAGGCTCCCCCATGAGTCATAGCCGTGTTTTATGGAGCCACAGTTGCCGCTTTTAATGGCATTAGGCGCTCTGACGTATGCTCCAGACCACCAGTATGGCACTGCGCCTGCAGATCATGGGGTGAAATTGCCCAGAGACTTGGGAGGTGAGAGACTGCAGGCAATTTTCCCCAGTAGAAAGAAATAAAGGTGAACCCAGAGGCGACCTGATTGAGCCACAACAGATTTACTGTGTTTTAATTCCCAATACTTGGTTTCCTGTGCCTGAGGACCACAAAATATGATACAGCAAGCTTAGTGACTGAGAACTAATTGTTATGCCTACCCCCTCTTCCTTAAAACCTAGAGATTTTGTGTAGCATCAGCTGTCATGTAATCAGCTCCACATGCCTGTTTCACAACAATGTAGCCCAGTGGATAACACAGGGAGTAGGTAAATGCAGCACATGGCCCGCCTCCAGACAAAAGGCTGCTGGTTTTCCTTTGGAGTCAGCCACACAAACTTGGATAATTTGTCTCTTTGGATGGAGGAATGGCAGGTTTAACATTTATGTCCCCCAATGTGCAATTCAGGCCCAACATACCTGTGGCCAACTACTTCAAGGAACAGCAACAGCCAGATGCCATTCATTTAACAACTAAGCTGAGAAATTCAAATTGCATTTTACGTAAATCAATTTGCGTTTTGGTATTGGTTCAACTGGGGCCAAAGAGAAAGTATGCATATTAATGAAAATGGCAATGTCTCCACATAGACATGACTGACCCACTCAGGCGTTGCAGATTTTGCAATATTTTCTGATTGCACAAGAAATAAGGAGTTGGACAATGTCTGGGCTGAAGCCCAGACATTCCTTAAAGCCTTTCTTAAGTTCGCTTTGTCAAGGAAATCAACCAGAAGTGGCAACATGGGAGTGCGTTACCACCTGACATCCAGGGTGCCGCAAGCAGCTTCCTCATCCTCACCACTGGCCTCATGACATGTGGCCTAATAAAAGCAAACTTCTCCCTCTGCCACATCAAAGCAGGGTCGACCTGCTGTGGCCCTGATCCTTCGCCAGCTTCCCTGTATCACTTTCAAACACAGCCACTCAGGGAAATTTAATAAGAGATGGACAGCTAATGTCTCCCACCCAGACTCCAGTCAGTCAGCAAACCAGCCAATCAGCCAGGCAGCCGGGTCTGCTGTGAAACCAGACCTCTGCTTTGTATCATGGAGCCAGACATCGGACAGGCTGTGCAATGGCTGCATAACATGCGTGGCTCAACCAAAGGAGGCTATTAAAGACAAAAATAAAAAATAAAAAAAAACGCTGTCTGTTGGTGAATCATATCAGCAGTAGTGAAATCCACGCTCAGTGTGTAGCAGGAGTGAGTAAAGCAGGCATTTCCTAATAAAAGCCCAAATAAATAAACACAGCAGAACAAGAGTCAAACAAAGTCTCACTGATAAAGCGGTTGAGAATGACAAGGTTAAGGAATCCTAATTAGATTAAAAATTACATGAAGCATGAAAGAGTTCTGTTGACTGATTCCTTTCCCAGTTTTAACTCCCAAAATTTGGTCATGTGTGATGTGAGATCCAAGAAACTGAAAGATCAAACTCACAGGAGTACACAGTTTAATGCAGAGAGCAGAAATCAGCCAAACTAGGACGGGAAAGCTTTGTTTTTGGTGCGTTCTAGTTTATTGAATGTGACATGTTTACCGCTTCTTCGGTTCTGAAACAATGGTCTATTATCACTATCATGTGGAGCTGGACTACTCATGTGGCACCGATATATTGTTGTGGAGTCAACCTGATAAGTCATCCTTAACATGAACGTAGTCAGGCACACATGGAAGACATAAGACGGGGCTTTGAATAAAAGCTGAAATTTCATCCTGTAAAAATACGGACGCTCTACTAAGCAGTTAAAAGCAGGGCGTGTTACTGTATCTTTAGGAAAAATAAGAAAAAGAAGAGCTTTCCTCTAGGTGACCTTAAATTGAAGGCTGCTTCAAGCCTGGTGTTACATTTAGTTTCCCGCGCAAACTATCAGCCACTGAGATTTATAGAAACAAGACTCCACTTACATATCGACATATAATAGAATGAAATATGCTCACAGCTTATTAATTCATCATTCCACAGATTGCTGTTGTACAGTTATCATGCACATGTGCCCAGCTGTGTTACAGCTGATGGTTTACATGTGGTTTCAAAACCTTAAATTTGAATTTTTCTACATTGGTTTCATGGACACAGGTGAAAACCTCCTGTTGTCTGGATCTAATTTTTCATTTGCACTGGACCAGGTTCCTTTGAAGCGCCATATACATATTGTGTTTTTTCAGGGAGCCATTTATATAATGACTTAAAAATGTGTCTTAGAAACCAGAAAAGACCTCTCTCTATCCATGTATTACTCCACTATTTTAACATTTATATTGAGCAATATTATTCTAGATTTTATTGCTGGGAAACTCATTTAGGTTCAGACTACTTGTCTTCAATCCACTTACTTAATTTGACTACTTCTATCAGTGGTCAAATTAAACTTACAGCAAGAGTGAGAAGAGGAACCAAACGGTTAATATTCATGAAAAAGAAATCTCAAAAAGCTTAGATCATGATGTGTGGCTTTGAAAACAAAGGATTATGGGTTGGGAATGTGAGTTGCTAAGTAGGATTATGCACTTTGCAGATTGTGAGAAGCCGACTGCAATGACCATCACTTTTTTGTGTCCCCTGGAAACAACTCCATTGTTGTCTGTGATACTTACGTTTGTCTATGTGGTTGTGTTGTGTGTATCTGCAGCGCATGTGTTGTCAAGTTATTTTCTTAATTTAGTTGTTTTTTGTTTATTTGTATGTGTTTACTTAAGCTGCAGTGTGTTGACTTCTCTCAGCCACTGTTAAATTAGCTATTTCTGATGGTATGATATTTTTGACTTGTTTAAGTTAGTTTACAGATTTATTGTTACATCACACACTGTAATGTATGTCACTGAAAAGTAGAATCTGTTCTACTTCTACTACTCTACTGTCTTCTAATTTTCCTTTGAGCTTCACTGCAAAATGCCAGATCTTAGATAAGTCACCTTGGTGCAAATGCATGCCCCTGTGCACATGTGAGCAATCAAACGTGCGCCCGCATGCGTGTGTGCTCAGACTTGACAGTTGTTATAGTAGAGTAAAATACTCAGTAGTTCGGTCCAGGTAATATTTCCCCTCTGAGTTGGGAACACATGGATTGACAAGCAGTGATGGAATGAGTGTCAGATTAGAGTTTGGAGTTACGCAACAACATCCACCAAGCCAGCGAGGTACAATACAGTACCAGCCGTGAATAATGGCTTCAGTTTGGATTCATTAGACAAAAACTATTATAGAGAAATATGACAAACTATATCCAGTTTTGAAACACAATTGGCCATTTGTTGTTTCCTTTGGTGGTTTCAGACAGCGCTCATTTTCATTTGCTGCCTGAAGTGTTTTGTTATCTGGCTTATTTTCTTATTCTTGGACTCTGCTGGGGAGATGGCAGGCTTGGATACTGGCTAGCAGCTTGTGGTCTGGTATTAGAGCTAAAACCTCCCAAAGTGCAGTGGGTTGAAGTCAGCCACCTGCTAGCGCTAATTGCCCAGTCTTATTCAGTGGAGAGGCCCTTCATTCCTGCGAGAACTAGGAGGAAAACAGGGAATGGAATGCAAATTGTTGAAAGTCAGTGTTAAATGTCTGAGGGATGAATGGAAGGAGTCACCCAGGTCAACACATTAGGTGAACTTTAATAAGCACAGCTAGTTCAAGAGCTCAGTCCTCCTGTTTGTGAGAGATGGAGAGAGAAAACATATTTCATGTTGTGACTATCTGCAGCTTAGAAAACACCTTAAGGGCAGGGTTATAGTATACTGATGTCTGGCTACGTCAGAAAACAAAGGTGTTTATACCTGCATACCTACAGTGTGAAAAGTCAGCCGTCATAGAGAAGGGGGAGGGGGAGATGTAATATCATTTAAAAATGGGGATAGCGGGTCGCATTTTCAGACAATCTCTCTCGCAAGGCATTCATACTGTTGTACTCAGTTGTAAACATTTAAATGTGACAGAAATGGTGTAAGGAATGAAACCAGAGTGCTAGAGGAATCAAAGCGAGTGTACTTTCTCACCTACACATAGTTGGCCCAATCACGCCGTGAAGTGGGTGTGAATGCTGAATTGTCAGTTTCAGAAAGTTACAGAAATGGTCGGACACAGACATCAACAAGTCGTTCTGAATATATCGGCCCCTGAAAAGTTAAGTCTTCTGATATTCTATATTATTCAAATCCCATCAATAGACCAAAACCAACAATTACTTGAACATACTAACATACCAAGTACTGCCTGCGTAGCTAACGCCTGAAATATCTTAATCCTCTTTGCTATAGAGCTCAATTGTTGCCCAAAAAGTATTAACATGACTTCACAGCCACGCTAGCATCGCTGTCAGGCTGTGAACTCTGGGCTACATGCTAATGTCATCATGCGTCTTAAGGAAAGTTTTTGTAATCTTGATCATTAGCATACTAATGTTTGCTGATTATCAGTAAACAAAGTACAGCTGAGGCTGATGGTAATGCCATTAGTTTTGCCTCACACGTCATACTGAAGGAAACATGAATGTCTGAACCAAATTTTAATGACAATCCATCAATTAACTGTCACCCAAAACCCAAAACTGTCTGTACAAAATATCAAGGCAATCCATCTAATAGTTATATAGATATTGAGACTGACTGGCTGACATTGCCATCTACAGAGCTGTGTATAAACAGTACTCTATATTATAGAGTCTATACTATGAAAAGTGCACAAAATCCGTGGCTGAAAATAGTCCCCAACTAATGCACTATTTACTCTTGTTTAAAAAACTTTTTCTAAAAACTACAGTGCCCAGCTGTGTCAGGAAATTATTCAGCCTTTAAAAAAAACATAAAACTATATATTTGTGATTCGCTTTTACAGATTTACATCTGTAGTGAGTGAACATGTAGGCTTGGGACTGAGAGCAACAGACACGTTGTGAATGTTTGTACTGAGAGATGGACTGACTTTTCATAGGATTTGTTAACAATAACAAACAACACCAAAATATCGCTGTGAAATATCAATCCTATACACTAGATAACAAACATTACACAGCAACAGTTTTTGGACCACCATCAGTGTAAAAATGTGACACTAAATGAGAACTGCAAATATCATACATGATATTATATATAATATCATATAGAACAAATATTTTAAATGGTAAATGGACTGCCTTTATATAGCACACAGCACACAGCATTTGTTCTATACATGGTGCTTCTCTAACACACAGTCACACACCGAAGGTACATTATCAGGGGCAATTTGGGGTTCAGTATCTCTGCCCATGTGGACTGGAGGAGTTGGGGATCAAACCACAGATCTTCTGATTCATGGATGACCTGCTCTGCCTCCTGAGCTACAGCATATTTATTTTCTTCCCTCAAATTTGTCATAATACTTTTTCCATTGTTACATAAAACTTTCATTAGTGGCAAACATTTGTGCACTGGATGTGTGTTCATATATTACCTGGGCGATGTTCTTGTTCAGTAAGTAGACCCCATATTCAAAATGAAACCGCTCTCCTCTCGGGTACAAGGGGAATCTGTGAGAGAAAGGAGAAAAAGAAAAATTTGGAATTAAACAGGAACTGATGATTTACTCCATGTGATCCTTCACCAACAGAGTCTGAAAACAAAGGTGTTAAGAGCCTTCAAACAAACACTAACAAGCCAACAAAGCACAGTCAATTCTACAACAGCATTATATCCACACTGCATATGATAATATACTATAGGTCCAGCCGTGTGAAAAAGTCAATGAAGCAATGTGGAATTGTTTGTTCATTTTACTTTGAGGGATTCAAACAAGCATTGCAACAGGCAGTGAATTCTTCCTGTTATTGAAAGTACTGGTTCATGTAGCCACTGGCATTAACAGTGGGTACAGTTGCAGATGCTTGAAGAAGCCGAGTCTGGGTCTATGATCCCAACCCACGGACGCCACCTCCGTAGCTTGTTAAACTGAAATATCAAACAGGGCAGAGGCGTCCAAACAGCCTGTCCATCCGCCTCTCAGCAGGAACAAAGAGAACTTTTCCTTTCAGCGTGGTGGGAAAGTCCCACTGGTGCCAGTCAGATGTCCTAGTTGGGACTACACAGAGTGCTCATGAAGGATAGGGGGAAGATAGCCCTGGGTGTTAGGGTAGGGTATGCTGACATCCAGAGTGGGAAAACTCTCTCTGTTACCAGGAACTTAAGGCTGGACTCATCCCTTCCTGTCATTATGTGCTTATGTCTGCTGATCTCCCACTGAGGAGGATACAGTATATTGGGAAAGTAGCTCCACAGACTGAGCAGGGCTTTGGTCTGACAAAACACACACACACACACACACACACACACACACACACAGTTGTGTCAACTGGTTATCTAGACGCATATCTTAGCCTTATCTTAACTCCATCTCTAAGTACTTCACCTTAACCTTCAGAGTGACCTAAACATAATACCACTCTTAACCTGTCACTCAAACGCTGAAATAGTGCTTTTAAAAGGTGGGAGGAAAAATGTCTTATTTTCAGAGGTGTTTCCCTGCTTATTTCTGCACATGAAGTTCCCATCTGGTCTTTGTAAGAGCAAAAATCCAACATCAAACATGTGAGATGTTACTAAGGTAACATACACACACTGTAGACACAGCATCCACGCAGTTAGTCAAATAAACAGCTGGTACTTTTTTGTTGCAATGGTTGTTTATGTCAAACGGAAACAAAGGGCGAGGAAATGTTATTGTAAAGATAAGCCTTTCCATCTGAAATCTGATTAATAAAGCATGTGTCACTGTTGACATCAAAACAACAGCACAGAATTGTGTTTGGAGCAACACCTTGATGCATCTGTGTTACAGTAAGTTCCAAAAATTATTAAAAATAAAAATAAAAAAATGCACCATCTCTTTTTAATGAGCTGCCTGTGTTTCATGAAACAGCATTTTCATTTGCTACTGCAGTTAGGTTTGTAAAAAAACAAAAAGGAAGGGTCTATTGTTCAGCTGCTTTATCATAAAGACATAAAGACATGTTTGGAAGGACTAAAGAGACTCTTCAATGGGAGTTTCAGAACAAATTCTAATATGAGACACAATCACATCCATAATAATACAAAAAAGCTATATCCTAAGTGACCAATACATAAGTATGAGATAGATTTGTAGTTGTAAATCAACCTTTGTAAACCTGTAAAATAAATACACAGCACATTAAATGTTCATTATTTTCTACAGCATCATCAAATATAATCAAAACCACCTGGGTCACAGAAGAGCACGCACCACCGTCCATCTTGAAACTCTACTACACTTTTCTGGACCTACCCTGTGATTTGACTCTGCTTAGTGATTGGATTGCCATTGTCCAATCAGATTCAGGTGTAAAAACAGGGCCAAAATTCATCCCTGTAACTTCAGCCTCACAAACAGAGTGGGAACTTTAAGCACTAAGTTTTATGTGTCGTTTTTTTTATGTTCACAAAAGGAAATCTTTAACCTTGCGATGCAGTTGGATTTCTCTGGCACATCAGGTTAAATCTTTTCTACACATGCACAAACCTGAATTTTTTCATGCAGATTTACTTTACAGGTTTGCAAAGGTTGATTTACAACTACAACCTTTGGAACTGTTTGTGAACATCACTTTACAAGCTCAAAATCTTATTGACCCATATATGACCAATTCAGTAAGACAGGTGCCTCTGTTTTTATATGACGTTGCTGCCAGGAGCTGATGTGTATACAATACAGTATGTGTGGACATGTGTCGAATGCTTTGCACATGTGTGTGTGTGTGTGTGTGTGTGTGTGTATACATGGGTATACTGGTGAGTATGTGCATCTGGCATGCTTCCTTCCTGTGTGTGTGTGTGTGTGTGTGCGTGTGTGTGTGTGTGTGTGTGTGTGTGTGTGTGTGTGTGTGTGTCCTGGGGACTGGGTCATGGTCTTAATCCTGTGTGGGGCTCTTCATCCCCTCTTACTATGACCTATGGGTGCCTGAGGCAATGAGAGAATACAGCAGGAAATACACATCCTCAGTGCTGGCACTTCACTGGACTCCATCGTCAGCTGAGATCATGTTAACAGCGCAATAACCCTGCAGGTTAATGTACTGATTAGTTGTGCTTGTGGCATACTGAAGGCCAGATTTGACTCAGATCCTGATGCTCTTAGAGAAAAAACCTTGAATACTTACATTTAATCATTTCAGCTGTAAAAGCATTTGCCTTGATAACATGAATTTATTACTGACATGAGATTTAACTTTAACTAATATAAGGTCTCTATGTCTTTTATCTGGCTTTAATCTATTTCTTGCAAGGTTAATTTGTCCGACTTATATCTGAGCCTGTCTGCCGATTTCAGACAAAAAAATCTGACCTGGTGCTCACTGTAAACACCTCCTCACTCACACATTACACTGCAACTCTGAAGTAAACTCTTAGCAGATGGAGATCATTCTAACCCTAGAATGAATTCGAACAGGATGCTGTTGCAAATGCTGGCAAGCAAAAAGTGAGACGCTGTGCCCTGAGGGCCACACAGCCAGCCGCATGTTGGCCCTCCATATCACCGAACATGCAGCCGGGGCCCCATGGAGAAAGCGACATGCCAGAGGTCATATCTCAGCACTAGGAAATAACTAACAGAGAGAGGAAGAACAACATAACAAGCATTCCCCTCGCACCGCTGGCATTCCCAATATCACTTCCCCACAAAAAGATAGGATTTGTTTGCTGATGAACACGTATGAAAAGAAAAACAGAGCCAATTCCAACACACACACACACACAAACACACACAGGCTCCGTCACAGTGAAGTGATTAATGACTGCTGTCCACTGTGTCTGAAATCACACTGGAGAGACTCCGGTTCACCAAACACCAGGAATTCCTCCCGGGGATGTCCAGTAAAGTCAAATATATTATTTCACAGCAGTAGGGAGGAGGAGGGAGGAAGTCTGATGACGGAGGGGAGAAACAAGGTGCCAAAGGAATATGTGAATTACTTAGGGGCATTTTATTATTCTATATATTATCTAATCTGCCCAGGTCTACCCCACTGAGATTAAGGAACTTTCAAAGGAGACCATACCAAGACAGTACAAAATAAGCATATAGGGGTAAATATGCAGAAAAGCATAGAGTCAGAGTAAAGCATAGAGTACTTTTAAACTTTTCTTTCTTTTTCAGTTTTCAGCTTAATCATCTTTAGGGACCTTGGGGACAAATAGCCATTGCTATCGTTTCTGCTTCAGCAGTAGAAATGCAAGTGGTATGTGTATGGGAGAGACATAAGGAAGCAGAATAAGGGGAGACAGAACGCCATCTTTAATCACTCAGCCAGCGGCAGCGGCATAAACTGAAGCAGCCCTCTGCACTAAACAGGATGAAATAAATTACGGTCCTGAAGGAATTTGCAGGCCTACATCAGTACCCGGTCAGTCCATCAAGATGGATTGTCCAGAATAAACAGACACAAAACAGAAAGATTCACACACAGCTATGAGATGTACTGTTTGTGGCACTAATTGTACTTTCCCACCGGATTGAAACAATTTGTTATTGTGTTGTTTGTAAATGAGGTCATGCTAACTTCACCTCTTGCACCTCGTGCACAATATTGTTGGGTCTTTGGTTTAATTTTGTTGTACATTTTAATCAAATCAAATCATTTCTATCTCAGCAGTCCTCCGCAGATTTCCTCACTCTCCTTAATCAAGCCGTTTCCTCCGTCAGCACATCCCTCTCCTGCTCCCCTCAGTGGCAGCTCTGTTGAAGGGTCATGTCTGCGAAACTAACACAGCAAACCCAATATGACAGGCACCATAATCAACACACCAACTCACTTTAGTGTCCATTTAAAAGAATGATTACTGAAACATGAGGGCTGCTTTCATTTAGCTAATATTCAACTCTGCATGCACTGGACAAAAAGATGAAAAAGAAATGACAGTGAGTTAAGAGCAGAAGTAAATCTGTCACTTTTTTTTTCTCTGTCATATAAAAATAAATCACCCTTCTCTTTTCTTTATGTTACACACACAGGATAGTTAACGTACAAGTGCTGGCTCTGTCTTTAGACATAGAAATATGTAATTAATAAGTGTGGAGCCATGAAACCATAAAAAGACAAAAGCTATATCTCACAGGAAAGTCCCCTGTCTTTATGAGTGAGAACATGTACACCCCCGGCCTGCCAGCTCTTTAACTGCAGGGTCTAGACACCCATTCTCCACACAGACAACCTTCAAATATAAAGGAGGGACTCTTGTTAAAAGGAGGAAACAACCATTAAACATACAGCTACAATAATGAGATCAAGCAACAGTTCATCGCACTGTCTTCCTGTCCAAATCTTTTAAAAATCGCTCCTGGCCCTGTCTTTTGCCCTGTTGAGGGATCTTGTAATAGCAGGCTGAGTTATATTTCTTTCATCTCCAGGAGATCCACCACCACCACCGTCTGCACTGTCTCCTCGGACTGCACCCCGGGGGCCTCCTATGAGGTGTCAGCAGCACATGATGTCTTTTATGGCCTCCGGTTAAAATGGCCATGTTTGTGGGCTATTTGTGTGTGGGAGAAAAGGTGAGGTTACTACAGCCCAAAGACTCTAGTTAAAGCTTTGTATATGCACACACAGTCCATGTGAAACTGGCATTGCTTTCTGACAACGACGGAGCCAAAATGGAGGGCACCGAGTCAGTTAAAGTGGCTGCTGTCTCTCCAGGCAGCCCTGTTAAAAGCAATCTATTAAAGAAACAAGGCCACAAGGTCAGTGGGTGCTCCTTGTGCAAACTAGAGCACATGTATGTTTAAGCATGCTCCACTGTATTAGACTCCTCTTGGGTCCATTGTATTAAATGGAGGAGTGTAACGGAGGACACAGACCTGAAGGTGGGTGGTCGTGCACAGTGTTACTGAGTTTCATGAGAATATGGTGGGAAGACTGCTAGTGACTGGCTGACCTGCCGTAATGTACACACAGGCTGAGGTCTCCACATGTGTTGGCTTGCCTGTTTAGACATCCTAATTAATACTCCAAATGTGCAAAACAACAGTTGTGCACATGGTGGAGACGTGGCTTGGCCAGTGCTTACACACCCGTCTTAATGGTGGTGTTGGTGTTGGTGGTGGTGGTACGGGGGGCTGGGATGGTGAGTTTCAAAATGTCTTTAATGTGCAATTTCAAACGGCACAGGACCATAAATCATCTGGGCCTGCTTTTTAAAAAAACACCTGCCTTGCAACTGTCAAAACTCTAATGGCAGAGGTTACTATATAAATCACGGTGAGCTGTAATTTTCAATATCTGAGAAATGATTACACTCAGCATCTGTCAGTGAATGCTATTTTAATGACCGCTGCTGCACTTAAGACCCCTGTATAACCGTTTCGCCATCTTGGTCTATGCCGTTAAAGTGTCTCCTGAGTGATGTGGCGGTTGCTCGCTCTGTCACACTGGGTTTTCATCACGGCTCTTAAGAATATCCAGCAGTCCGCTGACCCCAGTTCCCAACCCCCACACACTCATTTTCTCTTTCCTTTTCTTTTGTTTTCGTCCATTGTTTTAATCTCAGGCAGAGATGGAGATGAGCGACTCAATCTGACCAGCACTCTACATAGTATTCACAAATCAAAAACTTAGTCAAAGCACCATCCTTTCATCCTAGTAGTAGTCTTTAAAAATGACATGCAACACCTATTCAGGATAATTGTTCCATCTTCACAGCAGTCTCAGGTCAACACCAGTTTTCATGAACATAGCTGTACTAACAAAGCTAAGAGTCTACAGTCATGTAGCAGCTCTGTGACACTGCACTGTACTGCACTTAGACATGCTCACAGTGACAACGCTGACATGCTGATGCTAAGCAGGTAGATGCAGGTTTGATGTTTAGCACGTTCAACATCTTAGTTTAGCATGTTAGCCTTCTAAAGTGTGCTAATTACCTGATAATGGCGCCATGTAAAAAGTTCCTACAATTCATCGTGAGGGGAACATGAATGTGTGCACAAAATCTGATGACAGTTATGGATACATTTAACTTAAAATCACAGTTGTCAACTGCATGGTGGCGCTAGAGGAACAGTCAGGGGAACACCAAACTCCACAGCGCTCATCCACTGGGAATCATGAATGATTGTGTCCATCCATCAAAAAGTCACTGAGATAATTCAGACTGCACCAAAGTGGTCCACCCACCCACAGACCAACAGTGCCATCCCTTCTGCCATGCTGGTAGGGTTTCTAAATAGAGGGCAAGAGCTGACAGTGACGTAAAGATTAGCTACATTTACATCCATTGAAAGTTCTTAGCTGGCTGGGCCATTCCTTTCAACCTACAGCATCCTTCACAAAGCCGTTCAGCACAGATGCTTCTTGTTATCTTTTTAATGAAGTATGGTCAAAGACTGCTCGAATAGGCTGCACAACAGCGGGGCTCCAAGATGAAGGGCCGCTTATGGAACTAACCTGTCAACCTCGAAGAGACTCCTTGACTTCTCCAGAGCTATTATAAACATACCGTTCCTGCCATTGTCCTTGAGTTTTTTGGCAGAAAACCTCAAAAGACAAGTAAACATTCTGTCCAGTCCCGGGGTGTCTTTGTAGTTGACATACAGAACTAAATAATGAGCCATTTGTTCAAATTTGATTAAAGCTCCATGGCTCTCAAGCTGACTGCCTCTGTCATCTCTTCTATGAAAAATACAGTAACTATGAAGCTGAACCACTACCTAACATGTGCATATGATACTGCTTAGATAACAGGATTTATTCTACAATGCTAGACAAAGGGCGGCCTCTTATAGAACCCACTAGAGTGTCGTTAAAATTCTCATTTTCTATAGAGAAAACAACACAGTTTGCTTTATAGAAAATGAGAATCTTAACGTATAACGTTTATTGTACCAAAACCATAAGGATCTTTACTTTCAGTTGCATGTTGCATTGTAGGACAGTGTAAATAAATCAATAAGACTCCACATTTAAAAGAAAGAGAATGCTATCAAGTGCAAAGATGAAATTCAATTGATATGCATTGTGCAACAATGGTAGCAGAAATCTTAGGACAGATATCACAAAACCAATGAAACCAATTAAATCAAACCTATCTGACTGGCAAGATACCACAGAGCTGAGATGGAAAGTCATTTGGGTGAATTAACTCCTTAACTGCTAATGCTACAAGACTAAAAAGCCAGCTCTGCTTTTGTGTGTGTTCCTATAGTGTGGGTTGAGCAGGATGTGTAACCTGCCCTGTAGCCTCACACCGCTTTTCCCCTTCACTGCTGTGCAACCTGAGGCAGGACAGGGTAGTTTGGGTGTAATTCCCCCTCTCCTCCTATGCACATGGTCCATGTTAAGAGACATGAAACCGCTGAAGCCCCGGAACAATAACCTCTTTTCTTGGAGCTCACAGGTTCCTCTCATCTTAAGCTGGCCTCCCTCCCCTGGCATTCACGTTCAGTGCCTCCACCAACTGTTTCTTTTGTGACTGAACCAAGCAGTGATGTGTAAATCCCACTTACATCCGTTTTTCCTTTAGCCAATGATAGAGAAAGTAAATTTAAAAAAAAAAAAAAAAACTGATTCGCCTCAATACTTTGGGCGAAAGACTATATGAGGCAGCGCTTGCTTTTTAATGGCTGGGTTCTGGTCTCAATCAAACACTGGACATCTGGATCGTATCTCCCTACCTCTCCCCCCATGCAATCAGAAACTGTGGAACTGTGCTCTCCACGGGACAAAATGTGGGAGCAACATGTCGTTAGAGTCCACTGATTTCAGAGAACATCTCTGACAAGGAGGAGGATGATGTGGAGATGCCAAAAAGGCCAAATCATACTGAGTGCCAAACAGATCAGTCATCTCCCACACCATTCTTTCAAACATTATTCCAGGTCCAATTTCAAACTCTGGTCTGTGCCCAAGTGCCGGAGGGTGACATAGTTCAGACTAACATATGGCAAAATATCATACGATATGAAATAAGGCAGCCATTATTCTAACCGCCCCCCCCACACACACACACACAAACACCAGGTGAAAAAGAATAAAGTGATATTAGCCAAAGTCAAAAGGTGAAATACTTTCATATTCCTCACACCACACTGAATGTCTTCTGTTTGTTTCACTGTAATTAACAGTTTTCTTTCTCAACTGTAGCCAGTGCTCTTAAAGATGAATAAATAACTGGAGCAAATGTTTTAGCTACTGAAATCTGCGTCCACACTAGGTACTGCAACAGAGTCCCAGAACTTAAAAGGATGTGGGGACCTAAAAAGAGCACAAGGTTTCATCGCATTGCAAAAGCAGGGTCAGGACAATTACCATTCAACAGGGGCCTGCGGTGCAACATACAACTAAGACCAACATAAGGTTCCTATGTGCGTGCCATTATAATTGACTGACTGCTTGCTAATCCTACCACACTTTGAGAAACTGATCCCGTGCCACCTCACTTATCACCGCTGGCTGCCTCTTTCCGACACTTTAATCACCCGTTTTTTGTACACATTTAGAGCGCAGCTAGTTGCTTTCCGTCTCCCCACACATCATTTTGCTGTGTGTCTGCAGCCCACTGGGGCCTCGGGGGTCATAAACATGTGGAGGGGGGTTAAAAGTTTGCCGGAGTGTTTGGGCCCACTCAGGGACACCTCAGGGCACTGCTGATTGTTGTGTCTGTTCAACAGTCACACAGCCCTACAGGTTTATTTTTTGTTGCTGGACGCTGGTGTAAATATCCTGCATGGTAGGACTGGAAATGTATAAAGTGACTCCCAGTGAGCCTCTCCAGCTGTTGTCATAACATAATCACCCATACAGAGAGATGGCCACTCATTCATTCTGTTGTCTGATAATGTCTCTTTTTCTCACACACTTTCTCCCAGCTGTTTTTCTTCTTACTATGAGAAATGAGGATGTGAAAGTGTCAGGACTTATTTGCACATCATTCCCATGTGCCTTGACTGAGGAGAAGCAGTGACTTGTTTTGGACTGAAGTACAGCACAAAGTTGAACTGGTAAAGACAGGAGTTGTTGACCTTTACTAGGTTACACCCATGGGTGGCTATGCCATGAGCACAGGTGAGAACACAAAACAAAAGAATGGTGAGGACTTCTGGTCTGCAGACCTGTTACAACAACCCGATTTGACTTCAACATGTGGCCTGCATCTCTTCTCTTACTGATTTAAATAATTCACTACACTGAGCCTACACCAGGTTTCAAATGACCCCCAAGTCCCTCCTTTACAGCAGATGGATCAGCTCTCAAAATACAAAGGCCCACAAGTGGTTCCAGAGTGGCCGTCTTTGTTCAGCTTCCAACCAATAAACACTTCTTAAAAAAACTTTAAATAAATTCTTTCAGAATAAAACAACAGAAGAAGAAAAAGGTGTGAAATATTCTGCTGATATCAACAAGGCCACGATGTGAAAAGCTGACGAGTGCAAGCTTGACTCTGGACTTTCTTCTTGATTCACCTCTTTCAGTGGCTTTGAACTGGTATTCACTTACACTAAGGGGGAAATCACATTCAGCCATGGCTATTGGCAACACTGCCGATTATAACATAATCTTCCTCATGACTCCCCCCTCTCACTTATTGCACGTGTGGAATGTCAATATGTATGTAAGGTGCATACCTGAGCATGTGTGCCCTGAGCGTGCAATTATATTGCAGCGGGGTTTTTAATTCTGACATGATGCATAGTTACAAGACCATAACACGTACAAATAATAATTTCATTACATTGGCCCGTGCTGTAATTACAGTGCTTGTACAGTTCAGCACTTACACAGACGGTCCTGACAAAGCCCCAGGTGAGATTAAATTCTCAGTTTATCATTTGCTGCTTTCTATGTCAACATAGTATTTTTCAGTCGTTAATAATGCTCAATTCATCAGAAATTATATCATGCTGTGAAGATAGGAAGCGAAGTGGTTACAGCCCAAGGGTGTGATAGAGACACGGGCACATAATGGGCACCATGATTTACAGTTTGGGCAGAGCTTCATTATGCACTTTCTGAATACCAGAGTAAATTGAAAAAAGGGGAATTTTTTAGCTGTTACCATGGGCAAAACAAAACAGCTTCAGAAGACAGCAACACCTGTCCAAGCTATGCAGGTCTGTAGTTGCAAAAACAGGCATCCATACCGAGGTTTCTCAGCTATGTGTCTCTGAATCCAAAGGCCAAGCCCCAGTGAGGACACACCACTGCAGACTGCTCTATTGTCTGTGGCGGTGAGTGTGTATTGTGCATTGATGCACTGGTGTGAAGCTGTGAAGATAAGTCTATCAGCACTGCATTCAAATAAAATCAAACCAGGAAAACAAGAAAATCTGAAAAAATTCCAAAGGGAAATAATTGCTTTGGTAAGACATTTAATTTAAAAGGTTGCTGACAAAGGAAACAAATAATTTACCATTCTAAACACTAGAGGAAGTTTCAAACCAAAACCTGACAAGGCACTAAATACTGTATGTCAATACTGCTGAATATCTGTTTCTGGTTTTGTATTTGAAAACAAGATTTCTTCATTTGGACTGGAGATTTGTCAGAAAGAGCAACGTATTGACACCAAATACACTTTCCAGATACTAAACTCTGTAGGTCAGTGACTCTGTTGGACCTCTGAGTTAAACTGTTTTACATCTAGAAGTGATATATGGTGAATATGTTTATGGGAAATGAAGAGGGAAAAGTTAATTAGGATGGTGTTGGGTGACAAAACAGTTTCCAAATAATGCCTTGTACGCTTTTAAAGAAATGTGCACATGAGACGCCCACATTTTGTGATTTTATCCAATCCACTCCAAATCCCCTTGGAATTGATCTGTTTTTGCTTATGGACAAAATGCTGCAGCCACCAACAGCTGATGGAAGACAGGGCAGTGTAACAAGCTGCAGCTGAGGGGTGTGATAAAGACAAATATAACCCCTCTGCACTCAAACACAAGCAAACTACTGTTACTGCAGTTAGTGTAACCTAGTTTACCCAAGACGACTGCCACCCTGACCTAAACAAGCAGCTGAAAAGTGTATGGAAAGATGGACAGGTACCACATCAGGTCACAGTTCCCTGTTAATGTCTCTACTGACATATGAACAAACAGTGGAGATCCCACAAAGAAAAATACAGACACCTCTGAGGAACTTTCAAAATGGATTTAGAGTTTTTTCAAGAAGCTACTCAGCACATAGTGTTGTTAAAAATATGCACTTAAAACATTTTCAAGCAATCTTCATTACTAATAAGAATATTATTACAAAAACACAATTTATTCCAACTGAAACTGCAACACCCAATTTACAGACCTACCTTACATTTACTTTTGGAAAGCTTCTGATTATAATTTTCATATCTCATGGTCCAGTCAGAAGAATTTGGTGCTACTTTGGCCATTTTCCATCCTCCCTAAAAATGGATTTCACCGCAGAAGCTCGGACCTAAAATTCTTAGTTTAGCTAAGCAGTATAAGCCCCTCTAGGTTACACTACCTCACATACATGGTATAATGATATCACTGAATTTATGATCTGTTAAAATCTTAAATAGAAAGCCTACTACAATATTCCTTGTCTCTGAAATCTGGCAGCAGAGTTACTTGATCAGGTTTTGAGAGATTAGTAAAAGTCGTAGTGCCACCAAAGCTCATCAGAGTGACACTCTGCCACTTTTTTCTCCAAATGAAGAAATAATAGAATGGATGTTTCAAATGTGGCTTCATTTGCCCCTCATTACTGATTGGCTGGAAAAGTGTGGTGTTACTCAGTGTGAGCCACTTTGTTTATTTCCCATTTACAGAGCCAGAGCTGTGTAGGAACACCAGGTTGTGTTCCAGCACACACATAACAGACAACTAGTGGACCGTGAAGTATATTCACTGAATTTGACAAAAAGTGCGTCGGATTAGAATCGCTTTCGTCACCTTCAATACTGCTTTCGTCTTACAGTCCATCTTTTCCAGTGTTTTTCCAGGTTTTAGAGAACACCGAAGACGCTTGAACAGATTCAACAATGCAAATTCTCCAAATTGTCAGATAGTAAGCAGCTGTTTGCAAAATTTAAAATAGCCACAGGGCCTTGCACACACCCGGCACACACTGGCACACACCGGCACACATCCAGCACACATCCAGCACATCCAGCACACATCCAGCACACACCCGGCCAAGGAGACAGACAGACGGGATCAGGTGACATGAGCATGAATCACAGGGATTTCTTACAAAATCAAAAAATCAAAAAGATAATATGGTATCTGCCTACAGAAATTATTTTACACCAAAACTACACAATAAATACAAAACACATTTTAGTGCTCTTCAATCTCTAAGTAAAGATTTGAAAGTATGCAGGGAGAGGTTTGAAAGAGCGGAGGAGGTTCTGGGAAAGATCAGGGCAGAGAAAGGACTGTAAATGTTTTGACACAAAACAAATATGAATTTATATGATCCACGCTTTTATATTTAATTCAGTTTTATGGAGATGCTAAAACTCAGATAATGGAACGTGACAGAGCACATTACCACCACTTGGCTGGCAATGAGGGAAAAGTTGGAGACGAGAACGATGGGTTGCACAATCTTAGCAATCAGTGTGCAAAACACCCGCACTGTACACACTTTCTTGTCCAGTTGTTGAGTTAAAAATTGTATAGATTTCTGCCTCCAAAAGACTCACAGCTCTTTAAATGAAAAACATTGGGCCCAAAGATGTTGTGCTTTTTATAAATCTAAAATAATTCAAATGTTTTTTTTTAATGGGAGCAGACAAGTGTTGCACAATCTTATACCAATGTGAACATTTATTTATTAAAGCAACAGCTGAAATAAAATAATTTTTACATGGGGACTAAGATGGTGCAACACTGTAAAATAAATCTTATAAAAAAAAAAAGAGTTACGATTTAGAAACAACCAAATTAGAAGTTTTCCATTACAGTGTTGCTAACATTATGAGTAGAGATCACTCTATAAAGTCCAGTCACAATTTTTCCCTTACATATTGATGCATGGTTAATTCTAAAACATAATAAATCGTATTATATGCATGTATGTGTATTGTTAATGTTGTGAAAGTGATAAAGGTGTGTTATCATCCCATGAGGTAAGGGCCTCAGACTGGCATGACTCTTCAGTCCCATTCAATTCAATTTATATCTGTACTATCTGCGTAGTATAAAACAATGCACAGTCAAAGTAAATCTAAAAAAAAAATGTATATCATTTTGCTTTACTTAAGTCATTAATAAGGTTTGCATGAAGCACATCGTTTCCTGACTCAGCATCATCAAATTAGCCAAAACAATCACAGTCATGATTATACTGTATCAGGCCAGGTCTATCTTCACTGCAATTAGAAATTAATTCAAAGTTAGTTTAAAAGCTCTTATTCACTTCATTCACCGTGCATTTCCCTGCTGGCAGAATCACCACATTATAAAAAGGTTGGTGCTTTGCTGAAAACTAATGTGGTCCTAACTCTAAATGAATTGCACAGCTTGTTTCATGCTCACAACGCTTCATGCCACAGTATGCACATAGCCGTGAAAACAGAGCCTCTAATCTGAACATCAGTACATGTGATCCAAATATTTTGGGAAAGTGAAACTAATCACAGAGTCCACAAAAGGCTGAGTGAGAGTTCCAGTACAGCCTAACATCAGCCACAAGAGAGTCATTAATTAAAAAGAAACACAACTACACTGAGTATTACAATGTTCTATTTGTACAGCAAGGTAGAAAGACTTAGCAAAACCCATATGTCATGAAAGAGATATAGATTGGTTGTTGCGTGTCAGGTTTTCAGCCGACTTACTCTCTCTCCTTCTCGGTGAGTCTGTCAGTGATGGTGTCCTTGATGGAGGAGCGTGAACCTTTGTGGATCACTGGATATCTAAGAGGGATCTGCAGGAAGCACGAGATCATCAGGACCAGGTGTGCAGTGTAACCCAGGGCGACTGCCACGCTCCCATCATCCTTTGCTGCAGGACATAAAGTCAAAAAGCGGCTCCAGTAAGTCACACATTCAATAGAGTTTTGTTCAGCAGAAAAGAAATGTTTTTTAAGGCACCACACAAAACCTGAGAGCGTGTAATCTAATGCAAATTAAATTCAACTGGCACAATTTTAATCACCCGAGTAAGTATTTTATCATATCAAAACCTTCAAAGCTTTTTGTTTGGAATGTACTTTCATTACAAAATAAATTATGTTTACATAAACCGTGTCCACATCTTGTGAATCCAAACAAAAACGTATAAACATCCAACCAGAAATAGCTTGGTATTGGTCTCCAAGTATTCACAGGAGGAAGAGCAGTTACAATCATGTGGGAAAGTGTTTCTAAAGTGATACAAAATGTGGCACGGCGTATATAGTATCGGAAACATTGGCTGCAGTCAGATACCCAATTTCTTTGAGATATGTGCTTGAGAAGCAAAAGCATCACGTATAACTCTCCCCTCGGAGCCCAAATAACTTGAAGGGTGGAAAACTGGATGCCTCTGTGAACATTTTCTGACAGGGAAAGAAACAGCAAACCATCTCGCTTTAAGCACAAGAAATGGTTTCAAGACAACGCGCTAAGTGGTTTCACATTCTCCAACAGCAGCAGGACACTGCTTGAGGCAAAGACTTGAAATCACCGTGGTTTTTATCTTAATGCTTTGAAAAAAATAGACCATGGCAGTAGTGAGTGGTGGACTCTTTGGCTCACACTGTGTGTGTTTCAATGTAACACAAAACTGAAGTACCTGGAGTAAACAGCTTCCTGACCTTTGCTCCATTTGGATGATGTGTCACACTAACAGGAATATTAGGTCAACTAAAGGACATGCCACCATAAACGACACCTTAGGGTGCAACTGGAGACTGCTGATACCTGGTCAGTCTGAGCTGACAAGGTAGGCTTAGTTTAAATGTAAGATGGACTTTTGTGCCACCCTGCTCCACTTTGACCCCCCGGTGGGATTAGGACTCCAACTAACTCTGACCCTGGTCTCTAATGTGGAACATCCTCCCTGTAGGCCTTTTTAAACTGACTTTGACACTCATGCAGGCAGTTCTGGACTTGAACAGGCTCCTCTCTGGGGTAGACCTCACACTAATGAGAGCAGGGGTCAGCAAGAGGGTAAAATGGAGGGGTAAAATGCATGCTTCTCCATGCTGTCATCTGTATAAAACGTCTCTACCTGCTGTTCAGGCCTTTGCAAGATGTCTGATGGTCACAGCTGTTAGAGAGTGAATATTAATTGGAATTGCATTCCACAAACTACAAGCCACCCAACCAAGTGGAAGGGCATATGGAAAAAGGGAGTTAGCAGGAAATGCAATAGGGTGTTCTCTGTTAGCCCTTTTATCTCCTGCCACAGCACATGCTCAGTCGTTTACTCACTGCTAGGTGTCCACCTATGCAGGACTGGCAGGCAGAAGCAGACACAGGTCTCCACCTTATGGGAACAAGTGATAGCTGCAAACACAAACGGGCTGGCTGTCACTACTGTGCACTTCTGTGTGCTCTTAAAAGATGTTAACAGGTGGAGTGTGACAGCGGGGAGCGGAGGAGATTGGGAGCGGTATTTTTGAATTATGGGTACAGAGGCCTGCTCGATCTCACCAGCTGTTACGAAGCAGGGCTTGAGAACGCTGGGTGGACAGTGTCGGGTGTGTTCTCAGTATTAGACAAGTGATGCAGACCAAAGCTAATCATTCATTACCCATTCAGTCAGACCCTCCTTCAATTCATCCTAGCAACTGAGAAGTCATTAAGTCATCAAGTCTGCCTTGCTGTGACAGCAAATCCCATTTATCACAACACATACAGCGTGACCCTTATTCTAACCTACCCCCATCAAAAAAATGATAACAAGGGCTTTCTGCTGTAACTGCCTGCTGACAAAACTTTTTTTTTTTTTTAAATGTTCTATTGACTAATACTGTGTCTTTGATATCCAACCATGTGGTTTTCGCGGCAGTCTCACTGGGGTGGTGGAACCAGAGACTTCTGACAAGACTCTAAAAGACTGTGGTGGTGCTGAAAAACTCCTCCATCAGCAGCCAACAAAAGATCAGAAAGGCCAAGTGTTCAAGAAGCAGAAGAATGCAACATAGCCTACACAGCCTTCATGTTGGGCTCCAAACTTTTCACATATTCTCTCTTATTTTCCTTAAATTCATTTCTTTATTTATTTATTTTTTCGCTCGATCAGTACGGATTCATCCAACTCATTGTTGGCACTTTGTATTAGAGCAATACTTAACAGTTAATTAGGGTTCTAACCCCACTGAGGTAGAACCCTATTGTTTTTGCTCAGGTTTATTATTATCATTATTTTTGGATTAAAATATTGTATCTTTCTTTTTTTAGAGTGCTGATGAAAAAAGTTGGATTTAATTTAATATCAGCAGAAAAAAAATAAAACAAACAAAAATACACCCAACACGGTTTGTGCATGTGTCTGTTAATTGGCATTCAAATACTGTCTTCGTCGTAACCTGCTGACTCATCTCACATATTTCAGGAAAGATGTCATGTGTGGGTAAACTGAGATTTTGAATGTATAGAGCTCACCAGAGTAAAGGAGGCCATCAACCTTTGCCAGCTAGTAAAACTAAAGTGACTCACTATTAATTATACAATTATGTAATTATGTCTTTTATGCATTAAAATTACATACCGGTAATTATACGCACACAGAGTGCTGTAATTGCCATCTACAGTATCCAAAATGATATCATAGAAACTATCATAGATACTGTATCTATGAGATCATTTGCCTTCAAACATTAAAATGTTTAATTGCATTGAAGCTAAGACAAAACATTTGTTCTGCGTGCCTTTACCACCGCTTATCCTCGTCTAACCCTGAAACACATAAGCAGGCAGATGATGAATTACCTTGAAAGTCTTCAGAGTTTGGCAGCTTCACTCCACAGATGACATAATCTGATTGATTAGCCTGTGAATTTAAATAAGAGGTTTCATATTAAAGATGGTCAGACAGCAGAAACAGATGCACACAAGATGAAAACCTACGTGGGATAGCACGTCATCTTTGCTGCTGACACAGGAACTCACTCTAAATCATTCAGCCATTGTCTCATGGTTTCAGCATTTAAAGTATTTAGTTTGTTTGCCAACAGAAAACTGACCAATCAGAGAAGCAAGTTAAACAGAGACGTGATGATCTTCTGAAGTTGCACTGAAATTTAGAATTAAAAATTGCTTTACAATAAAATAGGGTGCTGCAGCACACATTACTATCTGCACCATTTCTGCTTTATCAAAGCCTTGGTTGTGTAACCAGATAATTCAATGCAGTTGCCCTGTCAACAATGTGTTGTGCAGCAGGGTACCATCAGGTTCAACTCACCACATCAATGGGATAGATGTAGGAAAGCTCAGAGAGGAGCTGACGACAGCGGAAGGTGAGCTGGGCGTTGGACTTGAGAAACTGCTCTCTGGGGAGACAAAACCAGACACAAGGACAACACGATGAGACAGGAGCTGGAGTTCAGGGTGGTGGACACAGGGAGTGGCAGGGCGAAGGAGAGGCTAGAGAAAGCGCAGGCTGAGATCGTACAGGAACGAGTGTAGCTGGAAGAAAACAGTAGAACTCAACCAGGCTAGTTACAACTCCACTGGGACCCTCTGTAAGGCACAAAGGTAATTAAAGTTACAGAAAATATGAAAGATTAATGATGAACAGAGAGGACAGTTTATGTACGCTGCATAATGGTGTGTGATAGGAGGTTAATGTCGGTCTAAGACCTGTCTGCTTTTTGTCTAGGCCACGCCCGGATGAGATCTAATTGAGCAGCAGTGAGTTATATCAAATTTAACTGTTAAAAAAATAAGGAAAATAACACAACTGCTAAATTACAAGCCATTTTATAACCAGAACATGACAGTCTCAGTTAGCTTCGCTGGGTCCATCAACCCCAGTTTATCACATTATCAAAACAGGCTGGACACGTTCAGCAATTATGACCCGGGAGTGGAGAAGTCTCAGTGTTTGCCCTCGTAGTTTTCACTGTCGACTCTGATTACATGTTGTTTTTGGTGCAGTAAAATATTCTCTTTGTACAAGACACACAATGTTATGCACCAGTGAGATATTAAAAAAAAAAAAATACAAAAAACATTTTGATATTTCTTGTTATTGCTTAAGTAAAAACCAGTCAATATGTGACCAGAACAACTGGTGAAACAAGTTGTAAAATACCAACATATACAGTCTGAAAATATACCAAAGAATTTCAGACTTTTGAGAGGAAAATAATAAATTTCCCTGATTTCTCCTGTTTGGTATAAAAATAAAAAAAAATCTAAAAATTCCACAGTATTCCAGAAATTTCATGTAGAAACTCTATGTGCTGTATTATAATCAAGTCTTCTTGCTCATGTAAATGGATGTTTCTACCTGAAGCTGTCTGAAACATTGTGTGCCGTATGTCATCACAGCGTCCAATAGCAATATAGTATCTGTGAGAAACCTGTGTGAACCTATTTCCTATTTGCAGTAATAATTCTTTGTCACACACTTTCTAAATTTAAAACAAGGCTGTGGCTGTACTAGAGACAAAATGTAAAGTATATGGAATGAGTATAAAGGAAATGTAACACAAATCTAGTTACTGAACTGTGTTACATCCACCACAATTCAAATGGCTTTCTGAATATGTATTTATCATAATACCTGTGACTGTTTATGTTTATGAGTAAAACGGAAACATTCCCTAGTTTAACAGTGTGTGTGTGTGTGTGTGTGTGTGTGTGTGTGTGTGTGTGTGTGTGTGTGTGTGTGTGTGTACGAGTCTCTCTCTCTCTGGATGTCCTGTACAGCACTTACACCACTTCTTGTGGGTAATAGTTCATCATTTCATGCAGATGAAAAGAGATTTTAGGTGGAAAACGGTAAGTGAATGTGATGCATCCTCTCATCCATCCTCCTCGCCTTTGACATGAATTGTGGTTTGGCTGTGGTTAGCAGTCTCTTATCATTTCCCTTTCCTTGTGTGTGGCTGCTTTGTACGGGTGAGAGAGGAGACAGATTGGTTTGACAGCTTGACCTGAGCAACACATCTGTCTAGCAGGCTCTGCCATTTCTACTTGGTTAAACCATGATGCAGGGCCTTTACAAACCCCTTCTTTCTTTCTTTTTTTTTTAACTTTGTGTTAATCTACATATTAACTGGCAAGTACACACATCCTGGCTCGTGCCCAACAGCTGTGGAAGAAGTTATTGAGATTATTCATTTAAGTAAAAGAATCAAAACAACAATCTATTTTGTTACCATGATTTTGTTCGCATTTGACAGAGGCAAGCTGCTTCCCCATTTCCCCAATTTTAGTGCTAATATTTAATATATAGGCTGCTTAAAAAAATTTAGTAGCCTATATTTAACAGACTGATATGTAAATGGTATCCATCTTCTCATCTAACTCTCTGCTAGTAAGCAAATACATTTATTTCCCAAAGTATTAAACTTTTGCTTTAAAGTATTAAAGGTTCTCATTCTGTGGGAACATTAATTGTTAGCGGCATTTTAATGTTATAGTTAGTTGATATGGAAATAGTTTTTGTTCCCTGACTTAGTAGGGTACCACAACTTTTGCACCTGCCAAAAATATTATTTAATTTTTCTATTTCTTTAAGATGATGAAATAAAAAGTAACACTACATTAAAATTATAGAAAGGTAAATTTTTTATTGTTGTTTTGGTATATGGGTTGTATTTACTTCTTTTCATTTCAAAAATCAACAATATACTGTATGTTATTGGCCCAGAGGTGTGTTGGGATGACGTCTGGGAAAAGAAAGAAGAAAAAACTTTGCTACACCAATTTGTATACATTTTATCGGAATATTTTTACAAAATATTGGAAATTTGACCTGATAATTTGATATGTTAATATTCATCGGCTAGAGTAAAAAAGTGCAATTCTTACTTCTGAAATAGTAGATTACAAGTACAAAGTAGCATCATGGAAATGCTGAAGTAAAGTACAAGTACATCAAAATTGTGCAGGTAAAGAAGAACAGTTCATGTAAATGTAAGTAAACTACAGTAAATGTACTTTATCATTTTCTTAATTTCACTGGTGACCAAAGGGGATATGGTTTAACACCTCAAATAGGCTACAGCAATCTAGAAAGGCAGAGTGAAGTAGTTTTATGTTTTCAAAAAGGGTACTGAAGTTAATATATAAATTTACTTCAACTAAAGATAACATGACTTATTCCTTTTCGCCCTAATGTTGGGAGATAGGCTGCTACATTAAAGAAAAAGTGTGCAAGTGCCCTAGCTAAAAATTAAAAAATGAAGTTAAATATAAAGAGACCATGAAAAACATCAACGACACAGATATTTCCAAGGAATGGATGTTAGGCAGATGTACAACTGTCTGTATTAATTTCCTGTTTGCGGGGTGTCTTGGCCCCTGCTGCCCTTCCTGGGGCTCTGGTTTACCCTGTGTGACTGCCAGGTACTTCCCAGATAAACAAAACTGCATCCAGGGTCGGCACCCTCCGCTCGTCTCCCCACAGGCCAAGGCAAACACAGGTCTATAGGGTTTTTTAGCACGACGTGCAAATTTGGAGAACACATAAATAGGCAGCGCCAGCCGCAAAAACATCCCCTTGTTTTGAAAGAGCAAGGTGGGAGGCAGGGTGCAGGGTGTAATCTCATCACAATTCAATACGACAGATCAACACACCGGGTCACATCGTTCAGTGAGCACTGCGCAGTGTCTCGCCAAATGAGATAAATGCATTTAAAAAGTGTGTTTTCTGTGCAGAAATAAAGCGACAGCTAATGACAGGTTCACACATACAGTACCTCTTGGCAGTGCATTCCTTCTGCAGCTTGGTTAAGGATTCTTTCTCTTCCTTCAGACACTCGTGCTGAGCGGAGAACGCTTCCTCTGACAGACAGAAAGAAAAAAAAAAAAAAGAAGTAAATTATCAGGTGTGTGTTCTGATCTACGACATCTGAACAGCCAGGTGGGCTTGTGTTTGGTTGGCTGCCATCCACTGTTAAAATTGTGAGCAAGATCAAACAGCTCTTTTGATCAGGCGAAAACCATTTCCTTTTCACACACCATAAAACTAAACAACATATGTATGCAAATTACAGGATTTGTCAGACTCTAAATACAGAGCTGGGAAAATAAATAAAATCAGACAGATAAGAGACAGTGATGATACAGTTTGTAGACGTTAGGTAACCGCAGTATTGGCAAGCTCATAATAACTCAGTGTTATTGTGAGAAAGAAGCAAAATATAATTTAGGATTGTAAAAGAATATTTACAACAGAAATATGATTTATGGTTTATGGTTCCACATGATTTTAATAATAAGATGTTTCACTATTTAACCCCAACCCTGTCTAATGGGTTTTGTTTTGCAACAATTATTACTTACGATCCACGTTATAAGTAAATAAGTAGACAATTCAACCATAAACCACATGTTTGCTACATACTTCCCTCCTGCATTTTTTCTAAACACTGAAGAATTAACAGAGGAAAGTTCTTCATTATTTATTGCTTTTTCTTGGTTGGAAGCTGAAAAAGTTATATGGACGATGGTTTGTGACTTGTGATAATTATCAAAAAATTTGGATTTGGAAATAAGAGCTCAGACGATTATGGGGTGGACCATCAGGTGTAACAGCTAAAGGACCGTTGCTACAGTATCAGACTGTGGTGATGAAGAGAGAGCAGAGCCACAAAGAAAAGCTTTTCATGCCAAAAATCACATATGTTTTATGTTCAGACTTTGAATAAAAAACATTGGTAATGACGTTTCTCCCCAAAGCGGCCGACCTCCCTCTGTGCGACACGGGGAAGAGCACAGTCATGTAGAAGGTTAGGAGGTCAGGAGTCAAGTCACCTCCCCTCCACGGTCACATGATGATAAGGACACTTTTCAAGTGCCTCCATTTAAAAGGCACTTAACTACATATTGAGGCTTAAACTACAGATCCCAGAGGAAGAGCAGGAAGTCGGTCAAAATTCTTAGGTTTCAATTCCAATTCTGATTCTGCTTATTTTATCTGGTTCTTACTGATTCCTGGTATCTGATGGAATAATATTTGAGAAAGAAAAGAAATTAAAAATATGTTAAAGGAAGAAATAAATTCTTTTCAGGCAGATGTGGAATGAAACAAATAGTTATAATGAAAAGATTCCATGATTCTTTTTGTTTCAGCACCTCCTAATATCCATTAACAATCAAGCACCGTGACAACAGGTAATTACAGAAGCAGATCTTTATGTTGTCTGCTGCATGGAAAACCGCACTTTTAAACAAAAGCTCTGGCACAAAATAATAATAATTGAAATTAGTGTGTAAGCAGTGAGCTACAGTTAATGGATGAATAAAACCAAAACTTAACCAAACAGCTCATTTTGTGACGATTCACCCGTTCTTTCTAATTTGAAATCAGCTCAATTCCAGTTCTAGTCTGGAAAACCGACCCATGTGTTTACTTGCATTTTTCTATTTGAAATGAAATGGAGTTTTATGGTGCGAGGACTCAACCAGCAAAACAAAATCTAAAATTCTAAGTAACACTGAGATACAGAGATCCACCCTAAGTCAAGTGGGATGACAGCAGGTGGCAGAAAAGCAAGATCGTCAAATTACATTTGTGATCAGATGATCACAGGACCTGCTTCTTATCACATATTTCCACTCACATCCATGTTGCTCAAACTGGCATCGTGAAGGTGAAGAGAGACGGAGAGTTCTGAAGACAGAGGGAAGGGGAAAATAGAGGTACTCAGAAGTATCTCCATCAGATTAACGTAGAAGACAGATAATGTCAGACTGAGATCCCTCTGCTGTGAGTGATGACATGAAAATATTTTAACACTGACTACGTGGGCCTGTATTGCAGTCTTGCTTTCATGTAATGCCCAGCTATGTCCTATCTGTTTTCTATCCATCCATTTTTTTTCATCCACTCATCCCTCTGACCTGTTCCAGTTTGCATCACGGTATCAGCATCATCACAGACAAACTACAGCAAATAACACGCCAACAGGCATTCTGGTTGTTTGTGTGTTGACTTCCATATTAAACATAAATGTGGCTTTAGAATGTCACAAGGCTAAAACTGACCATAAATCAGTCAAGGAGCTCACTGTAGTTTTTCTAATTTCAGGCAAGAGACAATGTACAGTAATGTAGTTTACGCCAGTGGACAGTGGGCTTTGAGCGATCTGAAGGAAATCCAGATGCAAAATGCACAACCACACTACTGAGCGGACATTAAAAGTTTTAAAATGCAAAAGCTCAGAAGAATAAAGTGTCTATGGCCCTACTGAGCTGCCTGGTTTTGTTTGTTTATTTGTTTTTTTCCAAATATATTTTCCCTGTGTGATGATTTTGATGGGCAACTTGTGAATCTCCAGTTTAAAATAAGATCACCTTTAGCAAAATTAAATCAAATACAACTGGTCAAAGCTACTGAGAAACAGATATATTCATCACCTGGAATTAAAATCACAACCAATGAAATGAGCGGAAGGTCACTGTTAGACAGTTTCAAAGGAATACACCACACTAGTGTCTGGGGAAAAAATGGGAGTTTAATAACTATGTTTAGGAGGCCATATTGAATGATGTGTGTTGGAAAACAACTATGAAGAACATATATTTGTTTCCACCTAAAATAAAAAAAAAAGAACAGCCAAATTTTTAAGCCACGGCTCTTCATGCTATATAAGAAAAGGGTTTGACTGTGACAGAGACTAGAGTAGGACGTCAGGGAGTTAAGACAGGAAATAGGTAGAACGACATGCTAGTGAGTCATTAGGCAGAGTGTTGGACTGCAGTACCTGTCAACACTTATCCTGAGTATAGATGGTGGTCAGCTGCTGCTAAAGGAGCCCTAATGATGATAGCTTCAATATGAGACCTTTTCTCTGAGGTGACAAATACCTCCACACACACCACACCTTCACTAAACTGTGTTCCTTACACTTGAGAAACCCAACCACTGACATTTATTGCTCGGGAGCCCTGGCTGTGTTACAGACCGTGAGAATAACTACCGTTACTAAGTACAATAAACGCCGTTCACAGACTTGATTTATGTCATCTGCTCAAGGTGGAAGGAGGGAAATTAGACGGGAGGAAATTGTGACAAGAGTGTGACCCCACCAAAACCAAACCCATTAAACCCCGAGGCCAGGAAAGACAGACTTTTAGTTTTAAATTCACAGCTGTAAAGAAGTAAAAAATGGTGGTCATGCTCAGATGTCCTCTGTTATGGTTTGTGTGAAAGACGTGCAGTGGACTGAGCGTGAGTATGTGTTCTTTTGCAGTCGAGAAAAACAACAGTATTTCTACACTCTTGCTATGATTTCACTGCCATTACTGTAAATCAGCGGGCACTGAACAGCTAGTCGTTAACCTGTCATCAGGATGATACCGACTGCTGAGGTTTTTCAGCGCTTATTATGCGAACACTGTCCAGGATGGTAAGAGACGAAGCACAGAGGCATGAAAAGAGATGAATGCAGAACAGGCATCGGCAAGTCTGCAGCAACAGTCTAATAGTTACTTTACAAAAACACAGACACCAAACTTTCATCTCATCTTTATCTGCGAGCTCACATGTAGACGCACACACCTGCAGAACCTCTACTGTATGTTTGGGTTTTGTTTTGAGAGAGGCTGGTTTTCAGAGAATAACGGGCTGATAAAAGCTATTTGCTAATTGGCCCCATGACTGTGTGAGAGATGGGAAGACCACACAGCCAGGTACAGATGACATCCTAAAGAGCGTGACTAAGAAAGGAGATTAACTCCATACAAGATGCCCTCTGGGGATGTATTACATAGCAATGTACTTACACATACTGTTAAACTGTCAATAAAACTTACAAAGAAACCTGTATCTCATAAGAACTGCGATGTGTGAAAAGTCAACAAATTAAACACTTGCTTCTAATTGAATCAACATTGACATTAAATGGGTATATAAATCATCGGCCCTTAGCCCCTAGTTTGCCTGTTGAACCATCTGTATTAAATGAATGGGACTAATTTTGCTTCTTCAAGCTTGTGTGGGAAAGGAAAAGTTCAAAATTAAATTTAACCGAGAACTGATAAAATCATATGTGTCTCCAAAATGAAAGATGAGATCAGATGAAACAAACATGCTGTGGTGCCAACCTAAATATAATCAGACAAAAAATCAGCTGCTGTATGAAATACTATAAACACCTGTCTTCAAGAGTATCCTGTCTGTAATTAATGCAGGGTTTTTTTCCGATTGTGTAACAGATGAATATGTGCAGGCTGATTAGAAAAGTTAAACAACAAGCTGGAAGTACAGCAAAGCTCCACAGCATATGGTTTTTGGCTTTTGAGTTATGAGGCTGGCGGGAAAAAAATTGACAAGATTTCAGCATGGGCCTATTCAGCTACAGCATTTCAATTTATCCTAAAATGGCTTTTTCCTCTTTAACCAGCTGAAGGAATTTTTCTTCTGTTTCTTAATAAGCACCTGTCCAGTCGGGAAAAAAGCCATGAAAGAGCTACAGAGAAGGAGAGCAGAAAAATTCTTTTGTTTTGGCTGTATACGGAGTGCTGACAGGTAAGGAGGAAGAGGATTAACGGCCAGTTTTTAGAACTGCAGCACAAAAGAAACTTCTCCCTCCAACCCACTTAGTGCTGTGTCTCTGTGTGAGTGTGGCCGTCTGCATTCATGTGCAGACTTCATGCTAATCACTGGCAATCCCCACCTCAGGTTGGTGGCTCAGTGAGGTGCCCTGCCCTCTGGCTAAACAGCAAGCTGATCTTACAGATAGACGTTTCTTATAGACAGCATCTGACCTGCTTTGAGACAAACACCGCTGCTGATGGCAGTAGAACCAAGATTTGTCTGTCTGCAAACAATGCATGCATGCTCGGGAACAGGCTAATTTCTGACTATTTAATCTACATTTTGAAAAGGACGATGAGAAACACAAAAAACTATTGGAAATAGAGGTAACTAAAGAATTACTGCCCCAAGGTTGTTTGCCTCCACCAACTGTCAAGTTGCAGTTTACGTCCATGCATGTCAGAATCATACATGTAGTGAAGGCCTTGAGGGAATTTAATAAAAGGTATAAAGTGTATTTTGTAATAATTAGCGTTTGAATTATTGGGTTATGATCAAAAAACATGTTTTGTGATTTAACAGTGACCTTGATCTTGACCTTTAACCATTCACTACTAAATTCTAATCAGTTTGAGTCCAAATGGTCCAAATTGTACCAGAGGCAGAGGTCACATTGACCTTGACCTTTGACCTCTAAACTCTAATCAGTTCATCCTTGAGTCCAAGTGAACGTTTGAATGGGACAGACGGATGGACGGTCAGACGGACAATCTGAAAACATAACACCTCTGGCCACAGCTGTCGCCATCGCAAGGGCAAAAAAAAAGAAAAAAAAAAGAAAGAGAAATCATGTCACAGCTCCCCAAAACACTCTGAAATTACAATGTAAGAACTTGTGGGTACTTGCAATCATAAAAGCCAGACAGGTACACATATGCATATGTGTTCGGGTTTATGTGTCTTTTATATCCCTATGAACAATAACAGGCAGCAGTAAAACACTCCTCTGCTCTCAAACATGAGAGGCAAGAGCTGCAGACTTAACAGGGTTAAATAAATGACATCACTGTACAAACAATGTTCTTTTAGTGGCCTGACACAGGCTGCAAAATCTATAAAAAATATATACCGTACATGTGTGTAGATATGTGTGTGTGTGTCGAGTGGCTCCAATCCCCTGACTGGGAGTGTGACTGAGGTTTCCTGTATGTGACAAACTCTACTGAATTCCATGATGAACAGGTAACACAAGGCACACAGTCTACCTGCTGCTGTCAGGCAGCACTGAAATCTTTACTGAGGTGTTTTAAAAACTGGAGTTTCCTGAACAACAAAACACAGGCTGAAATTGACCTGGTGCTGCATGGCTTTTTAATTTTAAGACACTATTTCTATTTCAAAAACTGATTTTACAGCATGACATGTGTCCACCAGCTTTCTACTGAACTCTTTAACTTGCTTTTTTCTATAACTGGGGAAACAATAACATGGAGAAGATGGAAAATTCACAAAACACTATTGAAGACATTCATTTTGGTTGGGAAGGGTTCTTGCTTTAACTGTAGAAAGATGCAACCGAGCAATATTATAAAGGGTATAATTAAGGAATTTAGATAATCTGCTTATTTTAATGAGTCATAACCAAAGGAATTTACTGTATTAGTCTAACTCAATATGAAAAATATCCTGTTAGTCCTGCACTTTCTGTGATTTAGACAAAATTATGGTCCAACTATGTCATAACAATATCCTCTGTTCACTTTGCAATTAGTGGCTGAAACAGCCTTTTGTGGTTGATCATGAAACGAGCTGGCAATTTCCTGCATGTGTTTTGACCATTATTTTAAGTCTACTTATATAAGCTGGATTTGACACAAAAACATGACAGCAACATAAAAGACAACCAAATGAGTTACAGAAGGACCCACAGACCATCTCATTTGATTCTGAAGCAACACTACATGTTCAAGCTTTCCATTCTTATTACCATCAATGTGTTCATGTTAACTCTAGCAATTATTTGGGGGGGTAAAAACACTGATTTAGTGCACTGACTACATAAATCAATACATGCTTTTATGTGTATTTGTCTATATTTATATATATATACACACAACATTCATATTGTTGGCTCAGTGGCTTGTTATTTGATGTAGCATGATTACTATTTTAATTATTTAGCGCAGGAAAAGTTTTAAGAAATATTTTACTTTTAAACTAATCTATAGAGTAATTGTATCATTCCTTTGACTGCACCTTGTACACTATATTAATCAATCGGCACTGAGCAAAGTCATCTTCAAAACTACAACTATTAAAAGTGTTTTGTGTGCTTCAAAACACAAACAAATCAAAATAAAGATCAGTTCATGCCCCGTCCTCAATTTCATTTGGGAAAGGAATACAACACAAATGTGGTGTTAACAGGCTCATTAGTCAAAGTGTACCTGTTGTGTGTGATCCCATTTGCTTTACCTTTCTTCTGAAGCTGTGCCCTCTCCTTCTGCCGCAGGTCTATCTCCCTGCCAAGCGCCTTCCTCTGACGCTGCAGCTCACTGCGCAGCACGGCTATACGCAGCTGCATGCATTCCCGCTCTTTCTTCTGCTCAGAGCAACCACAGGACAACACAGATATGGAGAGAAAACAGAGAAAGAAGATGAAAGAAAATATTTAGTATGTGGTTACAGCAATTTTGGTGTTTATTGCTCTTTAATAAGACCCCCAAATTCCTACTAGCTCCCTCAAAAACAAGACATGTTATCTCAGGCTGATCCCATTTTGCACTGATTTAATACGTATCTACTGAGCCAATATTCGCCATCGCTAATCCAGAATCCACTGTCAGCAACTAATGACCAGAAAGATGGAGAATGATTTCACTATCCAAAACATCTCACTGAGCCCGGAGATCAGTGTTGCTGGTTTAGTAATGAGCTCAAGTCATGGGAATGTCTGACAGTGAGTTAACCGGTGTGGAGTTCTGGCTGTTAGCATGCCAGCAGATGCTCTGATAAGATATGAGGAGATGAGGCTGAGTGTCAAACCTGGACTAACAGTGGCACTAACTCCAAATATCTGGTCAAGGGCAGCTGGACTAGAAGGATACGTATACACTATCATTGCACATGAGTGTGTATTAAGCATTTATATTACAGCATTTTGATTATATTCGTCATGCAGCCAGAGAGAGCATTTCACAGATGTGATTAATATCATTAATGAGAGCTGCATTCCATTCAGGTGTTACAGCTCCAGGGCCACTTAAATGAGCCATCATTATGTCATCAGTTACAACTGGGTTTCTCCTGCTATAACAACTAGTAAAGTGTGTTTTCTTATACAGAGTAATAATGATGTAATCAGGGTGTCTTAGTTGGAGCTGTCTAAGGTGTACAATGGGAGGTGGGATGTCCTAGGTTGAAATTATGTTAAGGATCTGTCACATCTTTTTTATGTCACACACTATTTTTCTCTGTATTTTATTACTTTTTGTTGATGCCACAACCCCATCTCTCCATGGATACATTAAAAGGTCTTTCAAAACACAGGTCCACCAACACAGGTGTCCACTTATTTTGCCTGATTATTGCCCGTACAGACTGTTCTTGATTGACGTCCCCTCGCTCACCTTTCAGTTTTGTTGCACCTGTGAGAGCTGGGCAACCTACACCATTAAGAGCCTGTTTGACTTATCACAGCACTGACGGAGGATGTGTAATAAATAACATTAATGATGACTGCATTCCTTTTGTGTGTTGCACTTTCAGCTCTGGTATGGTGCATGCTGGCTCACTGACATGACTTACTGGGTCATCTGGAACACAGTCGTTATGAATGTTATTCAAAGGAACAGTTCGACAATTTGGGGAAATAAGCTGGTTTCCTGCCGATGCCAGTAGATGAGAGGTTCTCATATCTCTCTATAAATATGAAGCTGAAGCAAGGAAAGGATTTTTTCCCCCTTGAACAGAGCCGGGCTAGCTGTTATGCCGAGCTAGGCTAACTGGCCCTTGATCCAACTTCATATTTAATGGACAAAAATCTTGTCATCTAATTCTCAGCAAGCAAGCAACTTAGGGCATCTCCCAAAACTGTTCAACTACTTCTTTAATGCTTTTCTGCCTAATAACAAGTCAAAATGGCTGCCATGAAAAAGACCTATAATTTTATTAGTACATGGAATTTTGTGAACTCAGAAATCACATTATAGCTTCCCAACTTTAACCTGAGCAGCCATCTAATCAGGCAGGTGTCAACACATGGTGTTTTTAAACTGCTGCAGGCAGTGACATTAACAATGTGTTATCACGGTTATGAATGTGTGTAAAGTGCAGTAGTGGTAGTCACAGATATTTAGAGTAGGACACTATGTGATTTGATTTTGTGGACGAGTGGAGAATGTGAATTAGCATTTATTTGTAACTGTATGAAGTAGGGTGGAGCTAAAACTAGAACATCATGACACATGATGTTGTGTGAAAGGGACGCTGCCTGGAACAGAGCACAAATAACTGAATCATCCAATTATTGGCAATCATCCTTATTCAGTGAAATTCTTCAAGTTTCAAGCACTTTCTTATTTGGAAAGAATATAAGTGATGCATTCAGTGAACACTTAATTCATCAGGTCATATATCTGAAAATGCTGAATTTCCTCCAACTGTCTCAGATCATAGTGCGCCTTGCTGGGCAAACAAATCTGACATCCAGATCTTTTCACTGAAGCATCTTTTACAAATCTTGAAGTGTTTAAGGCTCTTCGTTCTGTGATCCAAAAAAAGTCCACTGGGGCTGATCACTAACAGCCAACGGTGTTATTATTAGCAGCTTCACTTTTAGATGAATGCTGAACTTATACTTTTAATCTGACTGTGGAAACAGAAAGCATCCCTGCCTTTTGGAAGACAGCCTATGTCTTGCCTTTGCATAAAGGAAGCAGTCCAATGAGATTAATAACTATCGACCTGTTTCCAAACTCCCATTACTAGCTTAAGTGTTAGAGAAACCGGCAAACAGTCAGGTGAGAACATTTTTATCTCAACACCCCATTTTAAACTCATCAATCAAGTTTTAGTTTGGGACATAGCACTGTGACGGCAGCATTGAAAGTCTTGAATGATGTTGCTGGTGCATTAGTAAACAAGCAGGACTGTGTCACCCTTTTTATTGCTTTAACTAAGGCTTTCGATACTGTTGATCATCAAATTCTTTTGAAATGCCTAGAATGTATTGGATTTGATGAAAAACCGGGTTTGCAAATTATCTCAGTATAGAACCCAAGCTGCTGTGGCTGATGGCTATCTATTCAACTTTAAGACTGTTAACAAAAGTGTGGCACAGGGTTATATTCTAGGACCACTTTGATTCACAATTTTTATACATTAATTAGGTTAAGAAAAAAAGTACTGTGCGTGGATGATGCAATTTAATATACAACAGCACCTTCTGTCGCATGTTGATTTCTGTGCCGTACAGCAAAGACAGATCTTAAATTACTGTTAAACTAGATAATACAAAATGCATGCTGTTTTCTGGAAAACTTACTGACAGTTTCACTGAAAAGAACATTACTACTCTTGTCGGGTCATCAATTGAAAGAGCGTTCTCTTATAAAAACCATGGTTTGTGGCCCTATTTGATATTGTCTGTTTTTTCTAGCATCTAGTACAGAAGCTGCAAAATCTAATTTTGTTACACTTCTGCAATGACAATACATATAGTCTATTCTGTTCTAGATTCTAATTGACAAACTAATCCCTTTCAATCAATTTAAATCCCTTTTGAAGACAGAGCAGTGTGAATACATGTGTTTTCTTTGAATTAACGTTGTGCCTTACGTTAATGTCCTTGGCCTGTTTGTTGTATTATGTGCTTATGTATATTGTAACTTTGTGTGCTTGTATTGTTTTATATGTACTGTAATCAGAGCGTCATTGTAAAAGAGAGCTTGCTCTCAAGGGCCCTCCCTGTTTAAAGGTTATAACACCATGCAGACGTGTGGACACACACAAACTCTCAAACCCGAACCCTGGTGAGAGACCACAATAAATTCCATCAACTCCAGATGAGTATCTGTTTTTATCTCTATATATGCACAACTTTCAACAGACGTCTCTCTCACCACACGCTCCCTGACCAGCAGCAGCATCAGAGTGCAGGTCATTAGTCAACATCTTGCCCTCTCTATGGGGTGTCCCTTCATCAGGCTTCATGTCGCTATCTGGCAGAGGGGGGAGCCGGCAGTGGGCTAACCATCTAATGAGGAACAGCACAAGGGATTCATGGACTGATTGATGTGAATGTGGTATACAGTAGAGGAAGGGGAGAGATTGGACGTTAACAGAACCATACAATGAAAAATGATAAGTTTGGATGAACAGATAGAGCAACTCCAAAACATCTAAAGAGTGATTTAAGAGCTGACGTTTGAGAACTGTGTGGCTGATGACAGACAACAGTTGAATGAGTTTGAACAGTTGGAAGAGTAAAACAGAGACGCAGGAGAAAATGACATGGATATCGGAGAGATGGGTGGGAGCGAACTTGCTCACAGGTTAACAGAGATTCAGCCTTGTTATTCATCCTGTAGCTTGCAAGCAGGGACTGTGGCATCTCTCACACGCATACGCTTTGATAGTGATCGTAGCCAGGATCTAAGGAACCACAGATATGCTTCTTCTTGAAGACTTCTGAGGGTTTTGTGGCAAAAACAGAGCGGGGTATCAGTCGCAGAGAGCCTCAGACTGATAGAGCCTCCATCGCTGCAATGTGTCGTACCCTGATGCTTGCATGTTAACCACCACTGGCTTTGGCACGAACCATGAGCCTCCTACACTTTCACTGAGCAGCATAGTTGACAAGTGGGTCACAGCCATGTGAGTCTGTGTGTGAGAGAGACTCTAACCCACCATCAGGGCCTGTCTGACTCCTACTGAACATCAAACAGCAGTGGGTCAGCTGAGTAAATAAGCAGCAAGCGTAGGGGGAGCATGTTATAGCCCAGCAGATTAATGGCAGAGTGGGGGTGAGAGGGTGAAAGGGCCATGCGCTGGGGTTGGTGGCCTCCACTCTGTCCTCCTTTGATCCATGCTCACTGTGACGCGCACAGAAGGATTGTACAGAGCTCTCCAAAGGCAATGAGGGAAACCCTTAGAAGAGCCACACAATGCTCCACTCACTTCAAGCTGCCGGGTTTTTACAGAAAGGTAGAAGACGAGGATTATGTGATTTATTAGCTGATGTGAGCTCTGAAAGGGGTTTTAATGAATGTTTCACTGAGGGGGAAATATCAGAGACAAGTTTTTGAAAGAGATCCTTTGTGGCAAAAGAATGGAGCCTCAATGTTTTTGTGGGAAGGCGAAAGAAGGCTATAGTGGAGCTGCTTTAATAGGTGGGGTGAAGTCTGGGGAAAGGAAAAGAAAAAATGAGCCATATGAAAAGCCGATTGAGAGCATGATGGAAAGCAACAGCTGTAACAGCTGTCTAAAGAGGCACTCAAAACCTTTAAATTTGCTATCTGTACAAAAACACATACAACACATACTCTCATACAACACTGTGTGGACACAAAAACATCCCACCTGGACAAAATGAATTTCGGAATCTAAGGTATGTAATCCTGTGACCAGCAAAAAGCTTTTTACAAAGACGACTCTACCTGGAGGATGAAAACACCAAAGTGTCACAGCCTCAGGGCTTTTATAACAGCAGAAGAGAGAGGACGCCCTTTGAAGTGAATGTTTACAATAAACACAATGACAAACCTGGGATCAGTGCTTCGTTTTCACAGCTGTGTGGCTGCCAATTCCAAAAATGTTAAATATGCTTTCTTGCTTTTGCTTTGGATCACAGACGAGGATATGACAAGAGGTGGAAACATAAACAGTGGATTTTGGTCAAAATGTTATCATTTAGGCAGGTGGGATGTTGCTCTTTCTCCACTTTTCAGTTGAGCTATCAAAACAAAAAGATATAATATTTGCCGAAAGGGTATAATTATATACATTACAATTACATCTGGGGATTTAGATGATACAGCTTCTTAAATCCTGTTAATTATTTAGCACAACACAGTCAGCTG
The DNA here is from genome assembly GCF_002814215.2 of Seriola lalandi dorsalis. Classification (NCBI taxonomy): domain Eukaryota; kingdom Metazoa; phylum Chordata; class Actinopteri; order Carangiformes; family Carangidae; genus Seriola; species Seriola lalandi. The sequence goes on along the minus strand of NW_019525130.1, from coordinate 631,197 downwards.
ATGCTTATTATTGGTGTAGAAGACAAGAGATCTCTTATCGCTGATCACAGCAATTACTTCTCTCTGGTGTTGAAATTCACAGCATCTTTACATATACTTTCACAATAGCATAAGCTGATGAAACAACATCGACTGCTACTGAAGATAAGGAGATACGCTGCCTAAACATTGACGATAACTTAAAGGTAAGTTGCTGATGCCTTCACATTTGCTACTGATGGGTGACTGTGCTCACCCGCTCTGTGCAGGTCGCTGTCGTCCTTAGCTTCTCCTCAATCTCCTTCCCAATCTTCTGCACTGTCACTTGGTTCTGCTTGATGGCTCTCTGTGCTGTGTGAAGCCTGCAGGAGGAGGAGAGAACAAAGTCATTATCCACATCACTGTCACGTCACCAGACACTGGACCAAGAGAAAAACCCCATGTTCAAACAGTGTTTCCAAGAGGTCACTAAATTGACTGGCTGAATGAAAACTGCAAACAACTCCTTTCATTTAGCTTGGATGTTTACAGTGAGTATTTGGAAGAAATGACTGTCCTCATGTGAAAGAGTCATTGTATAGTGTGTTTGTCATCCCTCCTCATTTTTTCTCATTTATTGAGGTTGATCGTCGTTGTTGTCGTCCGACAGCTGAGTCTTCAAAACCGTAACAGTTAATGACTGGCTTTGACATCAAACAAAAGATGACAAACACAATTTTGAGAACATTCTTAATAATAAAAGTCTACAGTTCATTAGGCCAGACAGATCAAGTCATGAAGTACCACAAACCACATCTTAAATACCACAAAAGTTTAATCACTATTATTTTCTAATAATCTAACCACAACATGAGATGAAAAGTGGTCTGAAAAAAATGGAAGACAACCCTCAAACCTACAACTAATTAACTGAAGCCACAAAGACAGAGGCCTATTTCCAAATGTTGTGTCACTGTTATTACTGAAATAGGGAACAGCTACACCAGTACACAAAGGACAAGCCAGTGCATTATTTTTGCCATCAATCGCAGGGCTAATTATCTTTATCTGTTTTGTTCAAGTCCAGAGTGTGAAGGAATTTGTCCTTCTTTAGTGTTTCCACACAGGTCACTCTCTGGTCACTCACTACACACAACAGTTCATAGTTTATCTCTAGTGTGGCTGTGAAGACACAGCTGCCCGATCCCCATTGGCAGTTGCCATAGAAACCAAGGTCACGAAACAGACTCTTAGAGATAGGACAGACAGAGCCTCCGGTGGTAGAACTAACAAACAGTCAGGCTAGTCCATCTACCCTCCAATTTGTTGTGACCACAAGGGCACCAACTCCACATGCATCCTCCAAGCAGAATAGAAAGTAGTATAATAAGAACAACTGTGCCTCCATAGTGTCTGCAGCTGTCCGTGTGCACATCCACAAGGAATATAATTAAGGTTTCAGTGTCTCAGGGTCAATTAGTTACAAAGGTCTTCTCTAAGTAGGCCAGATATACAACATTATTTAGCTAAAATCTGGTTTAATATTTAGGATTAGGTACCCAGGAGAACCTTCAAACATATATGGATGTGACGTGGTTCCAAGAAGAATAACTTCATTTGGACATGTAGTGAGTACGTGGAGTAACAGGTTAAATATGGGTTACCAGGAGGTGTCATTACACAGTGCTAACTTGTATTGCTCATCTCTATTCTCATTGGCCAAGGTTCAATAAATGCTTCTGCGTAAGACATCTGGGTCTCCCGATACTTCTTCCATTAGCTCACAAGATTTCCATCACACAAAGAGACAAACCCTTCCTCGACACAACCCGAGGGACACCGACAACCCATCAACAACAACAATCCCACATGGTGAGAATGAGTTACAGAGGACAGACAAAAGGCGGAACTGGGAATTAGCAGTCATGCTGTGAGACTGGCGTTAGATCATCCACTTCTTGCTAAATGTCTCAATGCCATCCATATGTCACGATAGTTGGACTGCACAGTAATGGATAAAGAATGGCTCAGCTGTCTGAGCCCCCAGAGGAGATGTGATTAGCTCCTCTTGTCAGCATGTTTCCACCATTGCACTCTTAAAATGCACAGTACATCGCCGCAGGATACGTGAACAACATTAGCCCGATGATTCTGAAACCTTCAGGTGTGGCAACAGTGTTACGTGATGATGCTTTGTTGCATTTAAAATACCTGTAAAGATTAGTGGTTTCCTGCTCTAGTAATGAACTTTTATATTTCTAGACCAGACAGATTCTATTCAATTTAAACTGAGTCACTGGTATTTGCAAGCCAGACATGGAAAGCTCACTTTCAGAAGCTTTATTAAGCATTAAGATGCGGATGCTCGTTGCTTTATTTCTTCCTACTAACAGTTAACAGTGTTGACTCACTAGTCTGTGATACAACAACTGAACCACATCGAGTTGAGTTCATAACACACAAGCAGAAATTGGAGACAGTGATTATAGCAGACAGAGAGAGGAGATTGTGGTTTGGGTCATGAGGGTGATGTGAATAGGGTTTTCCTTACATATGCACTTGCTTTTAGTCTTCAAGAAATTGCCTCTTGAGTGGATTTAGTGTAAGAGGCTCTTTTAAACAGGCTTCCAGTTTGGTGGGGTCATTTTACAAATCCTAGGGGGCTTTTTTGTTATGAAACTCACACAGTCATCTTTGGATATTATTGCCTCTTTCTGGCAACCAACCCAGAAAAAAAAAATCATTTCTATGACGACGTAAATAGATCTTTTGGGAGGAGTCCTACGGGAAGATCATTTCATGTTTTTTGCCCTCGTTTTTAATCTGTCTGAGGTGACAGTGATAGCAGTTGGAGATAGTTCTTTGGAACATCAGGGCAAATGTGTTTTGACAGCTTCATCTGTTTAGGCGATTGCATTGGGAGAATCTGATATGGCCTTTTCCCCCAGGTGAGAATAGTTATCTCCTCTCTCCTTTTCACGCATGTCTGCCCCCTTATCATTCCCAGAGTCTTGGCCTAACGCCTGCCCATCAGGCTCTATCCCAACCTATGGACCAGCAGGGGGCAGGGGGGCTTTACCACTGTACACCCTCATTGGGACAACAGTTTAATCGCTGGGCAACTGTCCAGAGATCGCCTTCTCACAAGCCATGACAACTTTCCTTTTCCAACGCATGAGCGGTACTTTACAACTCTGCCACGAGGGATTTGCGGGAAGTTATGACTGAGGCTGTGCACTCAACCCCTGATGGCGATAAACATCAGAAAAACAATAACATTTGCTCCTTTGACTGTGGCTCTAGATCCTGCAGGGGTGTCAGATGAAACTTGTGCTTTTGAAACTTCAAGATATTTTGATAAACAGAAGGCTTCCTGTAGAAAATCTTGAATAGGGAAAATAGGAATTAACAATCAAGTCAATAAAAATTAAAAAAAACAATGACCCTTTTTAAAAGTCCTCTCAGTTGAACAGCAATAGATTTGGGAGCCTCTGCAACACAGATCTACGGTTTTCTGTTCATTTACCTCTACTGATTATCGTAAAATAAATATTCGCCGTGGTTTACATGCTGTGTTGTGGTCCAACAATCTGCAATTTTGCAATCAGTGCTGTGCAGGAATCAGCAAATGCAGATGTCTCATTTGGCTTACAGAGATAAGCAAGAGAAAGACCTGAGGATCTGAGGAAGACACCTGGGAGCATATTGTTTCTTCTTCTGAGACAAAATAAGAGATAAGCATCAATTCAACCACATTTACATACCTTATGTAGCACTGTCTCTTGAACAGGGAGGTTTGAATGACAAGATACCAATTCACATGAATACATAGCAGCTGAAGTTGGTCCCGTGAAACCTTTCTGTCTTTATTTGCAGACAATCCTTCAATTTCTTATCCATATCACTGTAGAGCGTTTTTTTTCCAGACGGATACTTTAACTCAGCTACAGAAACATTTGTGTGTGACAGGAGGGAATGAAGTGAAGGCAGTGGGTAGGATTTAGCAAAACAGCAGAGGTGCTGCCACATGTCAAAAATCAGTGATCGAACCAGGAAATTGATCGACTGGTTCAAATTCAGTAAACATAAACAATGGCCTTTTTCCAAAGCAGCATTCTGAATGTATTAAACACTGTGTGACCTGGCCAGTCTTCCAGCTGTTCATCACATGCAAGTGTGCCCAATGCACTTGTCAAACAAACCTGGGTCAGAGGAAACAAGCCCAGGGACTAATGACTGTGCTGAATTCATTTCCAGCAACCATTTTTCAAACAGCGCAGGGCGAACAGGGCGGCCAATTACCCAATTCAAAACAAGCGCCGAGACATTCTGTGACGACAAATTAAGGATAATGTCCCTCTATCACACCTCTGCAAAGGACAAAGCAGACAGCACCACAGCAGGAAAAGCACTACTAACAACACTTGTAAATTCTGTCTGTATCTCATTGCCAAAGAATGTCAACACATTTAACCACTTGCTATTCACCTCACTTCCCCATTGTCTGCATATACATGGAATGGAAGATAAGATTACCGGAGTGAACTCTCTTTGGCGAGTCTGCATATGCACTCCTCCAGGCAGATGTTTTTTTGTGGAGACCTGCTGAGTTGCTATAAGCCATGTTTACATGACGACTACAACAGAGATGCAGGAAAGCTAAGGAGATGTTGAGTAAAGATATTTTTCGGTCTCCAAAGGGTCAAAAAGGAGTCACACACTCTCTGGATAATTATAGCAGTTTGGGTCCCCGGTGTGAGCTCCCTGTCCTCATCTTACACAAAAAACCTAAAACTGTTAGTCATAGTTGCTTAAGCTGCCTTGTGTAGTAAGCCAAATAATAAACTATGACAAGGCTTAGCTACAAAATAGTGTCTTAAATACAAAATCCTATTATAAATGTCTGTTGGTCAAAGCCAACTGTGTTCTGTTTGAGAGGCTACAAAACGCAAAAAGCGGCTGAGGCGTGAGACTTAATTTTAAACTGAGGTATAATTTTAAAGGGAGGACGGAATGAACCCAACATCAACAAGCTGAGATAACATGAGGCAGAACTGCTAGGCAAGTACCAAAGAGGCTGCAATGCTGGATACAGATAATAAGAAATTGTTTGGCAGGTAGTGGGAATGGAAGGCAGACAAGCTGGAAAAATACGTGTCTAAGGTCTCAACCATGAGAGAATGTAATCTCAGATTGAAAAAATGTGTAAATACCAGACAGACAGTGGGGTAAATACTTCATAAAGTTCTGCCTAAATTGAAAAAACAACCCAAGACCACCTCTTAAGTTAGATTATATATGGGTGTTACTTTGATTCTGAAGTCCACTTCAGAGGTGTGAAGTGAAAACAAGAGCATTCACATCCATATCGGCACGGTGATTTAAAGCTTAGGAAGTCAGTTTTCTTTCTGTAGCCTGGCCGCTGCTGGTTGAGACCCCAGGGTCAGCCATATACTCCAGTCCAGCTGCCTTTTTAGCACGGGACCACAACAACAACCTGCGGCTGAGAGCTCTGACCGCGGCGTCCAACCAGGAGGCAAGTAGACCTCTGGGGCTACCTGAAGGAAGGCATTACAACTTCAACAGCCTCTAGGGCATGAAAGACCCCCCACAGAGCTTCAGCATCACAGCGCACTGCTTCTGTTGACACAGACTGTACATACAAACGTACTCCACTAAGGAGCATACACAAGCAAATCAGGAAACATAGGCAACATATGGCTTTGATCATAGAGGGGAAAAAAGAAAGTTTCCCCTTTAGGCTCCAGAAGTTTGAGACAGGTTTAATCTGCAATGTCACACTGCTGAACTGTGAAAGTTGTGCCACAAGAATGTTTAACAAGTGTCACATGGGACTGTTACTATAGACCTGAAAGTTCAACATTCAGCATCCACAATAGTTTTGTTGATGTTATAAACACTAAGTTATGAGTAAGGACTGTGGGGCTACTGAAATACTTCCACTTACCCACCACTTCCATGTGATAGTCAGAAAAACATTAGGCCATAAAAGATCGCCTCTAACTATTATAAAGTGGAAGAGCGCCCACTCTCCCAGCCTCTTCTTTTTGTTTATATCCAACTAGTGGAACATGCAGCTCAGTCATATGATGACAGGAAGTGAATTCTACCACCAGTCCTATCAGGTTTTCCTAGCTCTCTTACTGCTCACACATCAAGTCTTTCTCTGGTAGGATATAGAAACATAACTGGGGGGGCTGAGGAAGACCTGAACCTGTGTTAATTGTCTCTGCAAAAGGGGGAAAAAAGCAGCTTTGTTGAACAGCAGGATCATTTTCGTCACTGTCTTGGCTTTCTTTCTACCCAGGCAGGCAGGGGCCCAGCTCCCTGTAAGATGTGGCTCAACCTCTATCTCACAGTTTGCTGATTGATGATCTGTACGCTCCCTCTTCATCTCTCCATCTGAGATGTGTTGTGTTTGCTAGCCCACATCACCATGTTACTCACACAAGTGAGGGGTGTTGTCAGCCGGAGCCAGGCAGAAAAACAGACTGTGAATCTGTTGACAAATTACCGTCATTAATCAAGATCAGTGCATTCTTAGCAAAGCAGCTCTCATCCTTTTCCATTAAAGCACTGTGCTGAGAAAGACGCTTTGCAATGGGCCAAGGCATGATGGGAGAGAGTTGGGTGAGAATATCTGACACTGTGGGTGTCCCTTGGGGACATGCATCACTGTTCTTGGAGGAAAAAAAAGGCATTTCCTCCAAATTCTCTAGACAAGGATGAAGACAATAAGAACTAGAATGGCACTCAGCAGAGCGCATACCTCCACCCAAGCCAAACAATCCTACACATCTTCTATTCTCAAGTACAGCTTTATTTATTTATTGTATTTAATCCTTATGCAAGATAGCTGTGTGCTTTTATTACCTGTTGTGTGAAATGATGACGTCAGCATTATACAATTGATACAGCTCTACAGCTCAATGAAATGCTTCGTTGCTATGTCGCAACCGCTGTTGTTATTGTGCAAGTTGCATGTTAAATTAAATACTGATGGATGCATTCCTAAATGCTGCTGGTGCCACATGCGCTGTGACTTACTATTAATAAAAAATAGAACTTTGTGTGTTATGTGGATTCAGCACTTTCTTATATGGATTAGTATCTTACATTAAAAAAAACAGACATTATTTCCTTGGAAAAGTTGAAGAAAGTGATAAAAAAAAAGAATTCTTGGATCTGCTGCTGTAACCAGATCCACACCAAAATTTTATGGAATCTTCCACTTCCCATGCCCCATCCCTACACCACGCTCGGTGCAAATCGGTTCGGAACCTTTTGCGTAATCCTGCAAATAAACAAAAACACGAACAAACCAACAAACAGACACAGGTGAAAACTCCTTGGTGGAAGTAATTAAGTGACAAAATGAGAACACTATTTTTCACCCCACTAGATGATAATGCAGCGAGCATGGAGCAGTGCCAGTGGCATACAAACATGAATGCTGTATGTAATCTACCAATGTGTGCAACCAAGCAGGTGAGGCAATAACAAAAGCAGAGATTTCCATGTGCAACAAGTTTCTGAGCCGCGCCTGAATGCTTCAGAAAGTTAATACACTTTGTAAAAGAGAGCTCAGAGCTCTACAGGTCAGAAAATAAGTGGTAAATATCTGGTTATATACCAAGGGGGTGGGAGGATAATCTCTGTCGGAGTGTATGATATCTGATGAATCATTCTAGAGTACATTATCATAAACCATGTGCATATGAGTTCACTAAGCCAAGGAAAAACTCTGACAGGGGTGAGGAGCTGCAGGCAGAGCAGCGTGAGGGAAGAGGGGGATCAATGTAAGTGTGTTAAACTCCGCAGAGTCCCACTGGGTGTGGACAGAAGAAGAGGATTTGGAGGAAGGCTGCAATAATAGAAGTAGTAAGAGCAGGGGACATAAAAGTTATGATTCAAACTGAGCTTTTTTTTTCTTGCAAGCTGCTGGAGAGGTAATAGTCTCCTCTCATAAACATACACCGTGACCACGTCTAGATGAAGGAGTACTGTTATAGTTCAACCCACTTTGGTATAACTCCTTTTTCTTGACGCATCAAAGGCCTGTGACGTATTTATATCCCCCTACCTAATTCTTATGGATGGAAAATGTTAGCTGAAGCCTTCAGAATGCTCCTAATGACAGGATCCTTATCTTATTTTGGCATCGTCTAACTTGAACCTTCCAGATATACATTTATTTAGACAAAACTGGGTGTAATTATGTTGTTATGTGATCAGGATTTGGTTAACAGTGGGTTTCCCTTGGGGAAGCCCTAGTGATTTTGAAACTAGTGTTTACATTCTACCACAACTAAATATAAACAAACAACAGCGAGTGTATGTTTGTCAACAGATGCCATTTCTGCTCTGTGTCGTCTCAAGCTCTTAATTACTGTACTGAGGTTCTCCTACTAACAAGCAAGTCACTCAGAAAATCCCAGTCTCCTTCTTGTGGTGTAAATTTGTATTGCAACCATTACACTCAACATCATCAAGTATTTCATTCGCATGAAAATCACAATCCCAAGTGTGATACTGGCCTGTTGATTAGGGGCCTTAATAGGGACAAACTCCTTGAAAGGTTCCATATAAATATATAAACAGTTTGTCTCATTGTGTCAAAGAAAATACAATGTGGACTGGAGGCTTTTCAGCCTTAAATAAAGTTGGAGCCCCGCAGAGCTTCCCTGGTGATAGGTCTAAATGTTGGCTTTCCTGTGGCACCATCTGCTGGACAACAAATACTCGAAATGAAAATGCCACACAAATAACAGGAAGTCTAATAATATGACCAATAATGCAAAGAATGAAAGAAGACACTACATGTGGTTTAAAATAAACTAAATATTTTGTAAACATTCTTTGTAAGTAGTTGAAATCCACTGCACATGAGAGAAATGACTCTATAGGAAATGGTTGAAAACTGAGGCCTACTGAAATGATAATATGATGTAATACTGCTGTATGGCATGAATCTTACCTGAGCAAAGAAAAAACGCTGTAGGAGTTCCTGACTGAACTCTGGTCGACCTGAAGCAGACTGTTTTTCTTCCGCTCCGACTGATCCTGCAACAGCCACATGTCAGCGTTTGAGTGCATAGGCCAAAATAAAGCTAACGAGATTAGAATTAGGTATTCCATTTTGATGCAGAAGCTCTGGAAAATGGACAAAAGGCTGTACCTTATGATCAAAGTCAGCTGCATAGTAGCCATCATTCAATCCAAATATGATCTCATTGGGATTCCTGGATCGAATCTGTGGACAAAGCAAGGCAGTAGAGGCTCACTGTGCAGACCGAGTCGAGGAGAACAAAGGATAGTCGGCATCTGGATGTGAATGAAAGACTGTGCTATCTGTTTACAAGCTTTGAAAATAGTCTCACTGTGAAAGAATGGCAATAACACTGACTTCTTTTAGTGTACTTTGTGAGTGCTTTGGCTCAGTCCTCACAACAGAGTTTCAATGTTCAATGTGCATGTACCTTTAAAGACAAAATGCTGAACTTGTGTAGATAATTACTAATTACTTCCTCAGAACCTCCACACATTTGAAATGTATAGTGAATGTATGAAACAAATGGAAAAAGAAATGTATTTCTTGCTTTTTGTAACAGTCTAAATGTTGTAATTTATTGAGTATCTGTTACAGTAGTGGAGGTGGTTGTTATAGTCATATTCTATGTTGAACAGTGTATAACTTCACTGTGATGGAAAAAAAGGTTTGGTGTCTTGAATAAAAACCAACTTTGTGGTTAAAATAGAACTGATGCAGTTAAGTACAATCACATTTTGTCTGTTAAGAATGTATGATTTACTGTAGCGTGAAGTCAGATTCTAAACTACATAATATTACAATAAACTGAATGTACAAAAAAATAAAATGAACATTTTTAAAAGCAATTCTTACTCTATATCATTTCAAATGTTGACTCCTGCATAGATTGCATATTTGTTCTCATTGCTATTTGTATAATCTTTGTATAATGAACTGCATACTGTTTTGACGTTGATGTTTTGCCTTGAAACTGTTTGATTTTAAAATATTTCTTCAGTGATAAACAAACAATGTTGTGATACTCTGATAAACTTATTGTGTGAGTGTTTTGCAAATTGAAACAGTGAAAACTGAGCAAAAACAATTGTAAAATACTGTAAAACAAACCATGTGTATAAAATGGGATTCATAGGTTTATTCTCTGATCACTTAAAAAGTAGCTCCCTATTCTGTATTCACTTCCTACCAAACAGGAATTGTATACTGTGTGGTTGCTGACCTGCTGTCCTGTGTATCTGAGGCCATCCAGATTGACCCTCCATTCTATGAGGAGCTGATACTGTTCCTCCTGTCCTCCCCAGATCCTCACCACAAAGCAAGACACTGAGGTGTCCAGAAGGTCTGGCAGCATGCCAAAGTCCAGGCTCCGCCAAGTTGGATTCTGAAAGAAACACACACATACACATGAGGATAAGAGTAGGTTAACATTTGACATAATAGCTCATCAGCACAATCAGTGGATTATTTAATTTTAGTCGTAAACATAAGTCCAAACAGTCCCAACAATGACTTTGAAATTCAGCCCACATACAAAGAAATACATAAAACAACAGCTAAACTTCTTATGACAGACAAGTAAAGGCAAAACAGGACCGGGAATCTTTTTTTATGTGTATGCAGAGGAGGCAAGGAGCAAAGCATGAAAGCAGAACTGTGTGGTGCCTCTGACAAATGCTATAATGTGACCTCTATCCATAAAAGAGTAATTGAATCATCCTGTTCTAAATTAACCTTACAGTCTGATCCCTTCTACAATATTTTCTCTGCCCTTGAACTACCAGACTGGCAGCACTGAGTACTGTTTCTAAAAAGCACTGTAGCCGTTTACATCATTCAATTACATACAATTTCCCTCTATCGGAGAGAATATCTCTTGGTCTTTGGGTCACTTTCAAGGGCGGGCTGGTGACAAATGTACAATATACAAAAGCCTAGGGGCTGCAGAACTAGTCAGAGTCAGTAACGGAAGCAGAACGGATAGCAGCTACAATGAAAACAGGAAGACGGAGCAGAAACGTTTGTCTGGATGAACGATGACAGGAAGGAGACAGAATGCTAGAGAACGAATGTCAGCAAGGACGTAAAGTTCATCAGGAGGAAGCTGGGCTGACAGATGACAGAAGTGCATTTTACAGTCTGTTTGCCAAGGTTACTCAACAGTATGCCTGGAAAGCAGCTTAGGTCAGCTCATGACTAGGCAGCAGGCCTGACACTAATGGCTTGCTATCTCTGGCTGCTTCTATAGCTGCATGTGAAGCTGCATGTGAAGCTGCATCTGCCTTGTAAGTAGACGTGGGAACGGCCATAAATATCACATAGTAATTTCAGGTAATTTACACATTTATTCATGTCATATAAATTACACATTTGCAGAAACTGACTGATGCTTGAATGTGGAGCAACATACTGTACTGTTAACTGTCAGAGAGTTCCACAAGGCAACAGCACATATCATATTTAATTCATGTAGCTCCAAGTCTAACTTTTTATTCATCGAAGCATGTTTCATAGCGCATCACTGTTATTGTGATGTTTGAAAACCAGTTTAAGTGACATTTCAAGTCAAATGCCAAAGTGCTGCATGTGGGACTGGCACATAGGCAGCAGGTATAAATGCCTTGGCATCTGAAATACAGGAAGCTTGTCTTTCTTTATTATGGCACCGCACATAATGACCAGTGCACTAGCATGCACTGCAACAGCGGGCCGCAGGTAATGACAACATCCTGAGCCAATCCCAGGAGGCAGACATTAAGAGTCTGAAGGTTTATGTCAGTATACTCACCAGTGAGTCTCGTATGACTTCACTCTTGTAAAAACCTAAAAAAAAAAAACATGAAAGAATGTTGATTAAAAGAAGGAAAACAAACACATGCATCATTAACTGGGTTAAATCTCCCCTAAAATATCATTTAAAAAAGCTTAAATTCGTGAATTGAAACCAGTTTCTGCTGGAAAACTGTTACACAAGACTTGTCATGTCATTTAGAGTAAGAGAGTCTGGAAACGATTCCATACACAATGAGGATATTTTGACGACAACCATGGTAACTGTATTAGATTATGTGTGTGTTTCCTGATTCACAGGAGTCACACATTTAAAAAAGTATCTGAATGGATTACCTAAAAAAAAAAAACAACAACACGGCAACACAGAGGTCACAGAGTCACTCACTGGCTCTGTGTCCATGACCCAGATTGAAGTGTCATCTGATAACATTTTCAGCTTAGGGATACAGATTTTGTGTTTGTAGATACAAAGTTTTGTATCAAAATCATTGCAATAGTATATAATTTCTATTTTAAGGTGGTTTTCCCTGTTAGAGATAATCATACTTTGGTTTGAGATACCAGATCATTTTTGGCATGACCACCTTAACTTTTTTGATCACGTAGTAGCTACATTAGTTTATATGAGGTTTAGTATACTCCTTTTGGATGACATAGTGCTGGGATCTATAATGTATATTGTGTGTATAGTAAAAGTTGGCATGTATTTATTACATCTGAGGTCATAGATAACTGACCATGAAATGTTACCCACTGTCAGCTCTCACACAGAGGAGTGAGAGGGTGGGCAGGTGTGTGTGGGATGGGTGCTCACACTGACCTCGAGATATGCGGTCTCCTATGCAGAGGTGGAGGGTGAAGTATGTGTCCAACAGTGGGGAACCATTCTTGTTGACAATGTTTCTGGCTGCAATGCTCCGAAGATGACGCAATCGTCTCTGTTTAGCAGGTGAAGATGTGGAAAGAGATGGAGAGAGAGTGAGGAAAGATAGAGAATAAATATTATAAAATATGTATAATATACAAAAAACAGAACCAGAACCAGCCAGAAATAGCAGTTATTTCTCAGGCACAGAGGCAACACCAGCTGTGACAATCACAATTTCATGGTACAACTAAGTGGCCGGTTAACTTGTCAGGCATGGTCAGTCATGACAGTCACATGAGAAATGTATGAACATCAGCTAAAGTGATTTATCCAAGAATCCACAAATCACAATGAGACACCAATAGAAAAGCCATCATTTATAAACATGTGACTTTCCATACACAACAGAGGTCAGTATATCAGTTCATCTTAAAGCATATCAGTAAAGCACAGTTCAGACAATCCACCAACATCTGCGTTATTTCAAAATTTAAAGACTTGCCTCCACAAGCCTCTACTTTTTAGTAAAAGTATAATATCTAATAAGAAACATTGTAAAATAAATGATGCCTGGAAAAGCAGTGTGTGTGTGTTTGTGTGTGTGTGTGTATGTGTGTGTGTGTGTGTGTGTGTGTGTGTGTGTGTGTGTATGGGCACACACGAGGCACAGAGTAGGCATCTAGCAAGTTCCCGCCTCAGACAAACATGTCACCACAGCACAACTTCTCCCTTGACCTGGAGGCCCGGCTTCTCTCTCCTGCAGCCATACTGAGACTAAATCTAAGTCATGGGATTCCCTTTAAGATTAAGGGCCCCAGAAACAAAAACAGTGATTGTTCCACACGGGACTTTTAAACCCCCCCACCCCCTTAAAAATGTTAGTGTACATTTCTAAGTGGGCTAATGTGGACCACAGGGAATGATTGTGAGTACATGTACAGTATAAAACTACAATGGTGGGTCAGCCTCTCCTCTTTGATTGTTAACTACAAGTTCAGACAAAGATCAAAGTTAGGTTCCGCATTAGTTGACCACATGTCATAAAATGATCAAAGAACGTCTGATGGTGGTATGTGACAAAATGATTAGCTGGTCACAAGCCTTTTGTTGAATATCTGTAATTCAGTAACACACAAACAATCCATTTCTTTAGAAACTTTTCAGAGCAAACTAAATCTAAGCTCTGGCTTAAAGTACTTAGTGAAACAGAGCCAAATTTCAAATGGAGGGGATTCTCTAAACAGAAAACTGATATGAAACGACAACTCGAAAGAGAATGGATGTACGGGCATTACTGTACATTGAGTTCATTAATTCTGTTTCAAGGTTTACTTAATTCCAGTTTTTCTGGGACACCTAGGTTAATCTAATGGTCTAATACAAAAGACCTGGAATATATCCTACTTCCTTACTTAAGCAACTGCCCGCTAAGTGCTGTCCATCCTGCTATTATATCAAAGAAGCATCCTCCAGTAAAGTATTTCAACCTATTGTCAAATTAAGCGGATAACATTTCAAAGTATCTCTTTAAATAATAAAATAATCATCAGGATTTCCAATTACGGATCACTTGACTAATCTGGACTATTTTATTCAATATTAAAAATTCACACCTATTGTATTTATCACTGTATACCATCAATTGGGCCATACCTTCGTCTTTTGGAATAAAATAAATAACAAACTTCATATTTATATTGCACAAACTACTGTACTGACTTTCTTCACAAAATATAAGAACAACATAATTAAAAGAACTGATCCCAATATAATTCTATATATTATACTTAAAAATGTTCTTCTTTCCTGAGGAGACCAGTGAATCAAAGCGGGCTCAAACCCATCACTTGTGATTGGTGGGGACTTTGGTTGTAAGTGCTGCAACTTTGAAGGTATGGCTTCTTTTTTATTCAATAAAAAATAACAGTTTTCATACCAGGTTTGTGATCAAACCTCATAAGACATTCACAAATACTGAGTAGAAACTCCTAACACAAGTCATCTCTCCTGAGTTTAGCTCTCATTGTATGTGATACTGTGAGGCAGTGGGCCAGTAGCATAATATTAGTAACCTATATAAATAAGAATGGCATATGTTAACTTCATTTAGTGAATTATTGACACAGTTTGAATCAACACACACACACACACACACACACACACACACACACACACACACTAACGATATCATCTAAACGTCCATCTAATGCAATTATACACCTACACAAAGGACAAGTCCCAAAGAGTTAGATTTACTGGTGCAAGAAGAAATTAAATTGTACACCAAATATAATTTTTACTTTTCTCTCCATCAGTTTCTACAATATATGGAGTAGGTCATTCAAAGCAGAGAAGGCTGAATTTCATGCTGTGTCACTGACAACCACATGATGAACCCACCAATAGTGGTAGCAAAACCCAGCAGGACAGCTTGATGAAAACATGGTTTTGCTTGCACAGGAGATTTTTAATCATGATCATTTTAGAGTTGCACTTAGAGTTTCACTGTTTACTTAAGTCAACTTATTTTAACATCTTTGCAGTGAATGTGGTGCAACATACTGTATTGCTTTGTTTCCTGAAGAGGACTGAAGTTAACTGTCAACTTGTCACATGTCTAAATGAATGAATGAATGAATAGAAGACACAATTTTCAGGTTTCCAAAGAATCCAACAACTTATCCAAGTATAAATGACATTATTACACAATCTAGACATTTTAAATCACAATAAAATAGCTCTTTGAGACAAAACACCAGCACTGTAATGACATATGTACGTTTCCCTTCAACTGAGCTGTCATCTGGGTGCTGACATAACGCCAAGTTAGGTTACCATTAGCAGCAGCATAATAGCTTCTTACACCTTTAAAGGTATAGCATGATATATAAGGTCAAAATAGGGCAATACACCGAAAAAGTTGAGCTCAGAAATGCCCAACATCAGCCCAAGTGATTTCAGTGTCTGGGTTGTCAGTCCAATTGGCTACATTTATTTCCTGCTAGCTAACTGTAACTTAGCAGTTGTTAGCTAACTAGCTAGCCTGACAGGCCTGCCGTGTTTCTCCGGGCAGCAGTTGTAACTGACGTTGCAAACTAGTACATAACACACTGAGGCCGCCGGTCCACGATTTCCTGGGTTCATTTGAATGCAGTTGGTATCAACATGAGCTCAGGGGCTTTGCATTTACCTGCTGGGATGTGAGCTCTACATGTAAGGCTCGAGAGGATGAAGCTCCAGAGTTGGTGACAGAGGCGGCGGGGATGGCGAGAACCCGACCGGTGATGGAGTTCATCCTCCTGTCGGCATCTAACGGGTCCCCTTCATTCAACAAAACATCCCATCCTCGACATCCAGGATAGTCGTTCGAAAGTTTACGAAGCACCGGACACCCACCAGAAGCTTGCAGACACGGCTGTTTGTGTGGGGAAAGCGCTACAACAGCTGTCAGCTAACCAACGGGACGTAAACAAAGTACAGGCTATTTGCTACACTTGGTTCGGAAATCCGTCTCTGGTTGGGAGGCGCGACAGCCAGGCTACTGATTGGCTTAAACTTACGTCCATCATGTAGAGGCGGGTCCTATTACTGAAAACCCGTGTTACTATTGGTTGTTTTATCTGTTTATCTTCCAGAATGGGGCAGGCGACCGTTGAAATCTGTCAAAGCTGCAAAATATGAGGAAGTTGCATAGCACAACGTGACATGCAGGTGACAGTTAAACTGTTTCATCCAAGTCATTCTTATTTACAATCTCCATCAGAACCAGTTCAAAAAGTGACGAAAAACAATTCAAAATCGTACTGTACTGGCTACATCAGGGGCTCTCGTCAACCTCTGACCTCAAAGTACACACACATTAGACCATGAACCGACGGCAAATAAAAGAGTTGGCCTCGGCTGCACTGGTACTGATTGTGAGACATCTGATCGATAAGTTCTGCATTGAGTTCTCTGTTTTTGTCTGTGACTTAGACTCAGTAACATTGAATTGTTTTATAGGATCTCAAGAGGCTCCTGGATCCCAGGGATGTAAGAAAGTAAAAGTACCCACAATGCAAATTATCCCTTTCATATTATTTTATATAATGAGCAAGAAGTAATGAGCTATATTATGTTGTTGGATTATTATTATAACAGAAGCAATAACCTTTAAGCAGCATTGTAATGTTGTTATTAATGTTGCAATTAAGGTGGAGAAAATTAGGCTATAACTATTTTGTATACAGTTGGGTTGTTAAATCTGTACAAGAAGTATCATATTTTGTAAGATGATCATATGTTCTATATGGAAATGTGTCTGTAATGTGTAGTATAATGCTTCCTTTAGCAAAGTAGTAAAGTAGAAGTATTAAAGATTACAATGTGAAAAAACACAAGTACAAATGCCTCAAAATTGTACAGTGTTTGTGTAAATGTATTGTCTTTCCGCCACTGTTGGATACTCTACTTCCTCTACTACTGTGCTATATTTGTGCACGTCTTTATCACCCTGACTGCAGAATATGAAGCAACCATCAGGGGGCAGCATCAGCCACATCCAGGTGATCCGTTTCCACAGCGTCATTGGACATTACAAAAGAGTTGATTGCTTGATGCTTCTTGTGTGACTCGTCTATTTAATACAGGTCCTGCCTGTTTGTAGAACAACAAACTATTTTTGAATTTCTCAAAAATAGATGATTCTGTGATTGCCCTATCATATTTTATACTGATCCTTTTCTTTCTTTGTGGATCAATATCAATATTGACCAGTTTCCAGGGAGGGAATAAGTACATTTAGGCCTACTTAACAGCTGTACTTAAGAACAGTTTTGAGGGGCTTGTACTTTGCCTGAGTATTTCTACTTTCTAGTAATCTATACTTCCACTCCACGACAGTTCAGAGGGAAATATTGTACTTTTTACACCACTACATTTATTTTAGTTATTTTGCAAAATTAAGATTTTTCATCCAAGACATTATCAACTATAAAATGAAAATGCTGTTTAAGAATAATCCAATAATAACACTCTGTGAAGGACCTTTAATTACATTTCATTGGTAATATTCCTTTACTTTAAAATAAAATTTTGAATGCTATACTTACTTTTATTTTGTAGATTGTGGTAATATTACTTTTATTTCAGTAAAGAATCTGGGTACTTCTGCTACAGCCAGTT
This sequence comes from Seriola lalandi dorsalis, assembly GCF_002814215.2. Lineage (NCBI taxonomy): Eukaryota > Metazoa > Chordata > Actinopteri > Carangiformes > Carangidae > Seriola > Seriola lalandi. Next base: position 613,345 of record NW_019525130.1, on the reverse strand, counting down.
TAAGTGTTGTTTAGTTGTTATGCTCAAATCTCACTGACCTGATCGTGAGCCAGTGCAAACTCATGCTGTGCAGCCAAACTGTTTTCAAACACAAACAATATTATATTTATATTTATTTACAGTTTCAATAAATTATCTGAAATGATCTGGAATATTTCCATTTGATGGAATGATGTAGTCTTAGAACCATGGAGTCCTGGGTTTAATATTGGGCTGAGTAAATATCAGACACTGCAGCTTCAATACAAATTACTGCACATACACACACACACACACACACACACACACACATATATATATATATATATATATATATATACACACACATATAAAATACTGCCTAACATCATGGTATAAGATGATTTTAACGTCTGTACAGCTACTTAAGGGTTAATTTGTATGTTAATCTTGACAAAGCAGTAATACATTGGCAATGTATAATTGTCATATTCAAATGACGGATGTCTTCTGAGGTAAATGTGTGAACAAGATGTAGCATTAGAAAAAGTCTCAAAAGACAAGACACGACACAAACATGTCCTTCTGAAAACATACAAAAGTTTAATTTAAATATCAGCAGACAGATGATGCCATTCATCACAGATAGGTCTCACTGTTTATTGCTTGCAAATTTATTGCACAGGGATCACCCAGCTCTTCAGAGGAAGTCACAACCGTGAGAACGTCAAATGACAATCCAATAATTTACTGCCCATCTTCAAGCCGATCAACATGACACAAGCTTATTTTGATGATTCCATCTATATTCTCATCTCTTATTTTACATAAGTACTAGTGACACCCTCAAATATAACTTATTCCCAGTAATGAGGAATTACCCGTGTAATCCTTTCAGTTATCACCCATGGAATGGTTACAAAGTGATGCGCAGAACGCTGGAATCATTTTCACCCACAAAACTACTTCATCTTCTTCAGTCTCAGCTCAGAACTTTAGCTAGCTGGTTAACATACAAGATATGACTGTAGTTCTGCTGCATAGACAGAACACACCCATCCAGACCTGGACCTGTGGGACAAGAAAGGGAAATCAAGCCAACAAGCACAATGGCTGTCTTGGAAAGAATCTCGTATCAAAGGCATTTGAGACAAAACCCTCAGAAGGTAAATCAGCGATAAGAAAAGTGCATCAGAAATATTCATTGGGAGGGAAAAGCACTAAAATACGCTTTTCCACTCTACAGAATACAATTAATACTTTATGGCATTTTACAATCACAGGCACTTGTTCATACAGTAGAAATACATGCATGTGTGGGGACAACATAGGTCTTTGGCTCAATTAACCTTTGGGCTTATTATCCCAAAAATAGTGGCACTTTCCATTTGCATTGTTTGTGCGTTTAGTGTAGAACAGGATCATAAAGAGCTTAGGGAAAATTATATGAATGCATGAGTGAAAGAAAACATTGGCACTTCTTTAAAGTCCTGCATGTTACCTTCCTAGCTCCATCTAGTGAAACCGCCCCATCCCCTCCAACCACCAGCACCACAGATAAGATAGTCCAAACTCGATCGACTGAGAAAATGGAAATGGAAACTACTAAGGCACACGTTTTGTGTAACTTTGTCCATCCAAAGACTGTTTAAGCTGGTGCCAGCAACAGGGAGAGGCCACTATTCTTCAAACCTGCCATTTCCTGAGAAGAAAAGTATGCTTATGTGTTTGTGAGAGAGGCAACGCAGAGAGCAAAGGTTTCTGCAGCGAACATGCTCATGTGTAGAGTTTGCAGTCCAGAGATAATCCCACCTGGGCACCAGGATCGGGCGGGGGTTGGGGGGTGGGGATGGGGGGAGGAGGGATCTGAAGGTGCTGCCACAGTTCAGAGCTTCTACAAGGCCCACTGCCATTGTTTCACTGGATGTACAGGACGTCGCTCTCTTTCAGGCCAAAGCGGGTCTTGTACTTGTCAAAAAGGCACTGGAGAGACTTGATGTACATTGCATGGTACAGATTCACTATCTCTTCTGTTGGGTCTTCAATTTTTGGCACAGTGATTGGCTCCCCAACTATAATAAAAAAAAGAAAAAAAAACACAAAGCCAATCAAACAGACTCAGGTTGAAATTGTTATAACCAGTGACAAGTGTTAACCATTGAAATTCCCCTGAGACTGGAAGAAGCTAATATTTATAAATTTGTGGTCACTGTCCTGTAATGCTTAACTTTACTAATACAACAGAGTTTTTGAGGATTGTAGTCAAAGTAAAGATAACTCTAACCTGTACCTCTTCAAATCTGATCCTACACTTAAACCAAACATTACCAGACAAACTTACCTATGGTGGTGATGGGGTTGCAGAAAGGCACAATGCCCCAGGAGTTGCCAAAGAAGAGACCACATCCATGGAAAAGGCATGGGGCAAAGCCTAAGATCTTCTGTAATCTCTTTTGGAGAGCTCTCCACCAAGTTCCCTCCTCAAAGATCACCTGCTTGTAGGCATCATTCTCTCCAAAGGAGTACACTGGGACCAGGTCGGACCTGAGGGGGAAACATAGGAGGCGTCAGCAAACGTTCCCCTAAATGTAAAGCACTGATTGTTTGGACACACCAAGAACTCTGTGTGCAGAGCAGCATCCGAAGGACTATCTCATCTAAAAACATAATGTTTAAAACTGTAAGAGACTCCTCACGCCACTGGTTTGTGCTAATCATCATAAATCATTTTAGGTGTGGTGGTAACTGGTAACATAGGCAGACTGTGGAAGTTCCCATTTGTGGTAGCCAAAAGTGACGTTGAAATGTTGAAAAAACACAAAAAAGTTCAAACCACTTGAAAACCCTTTTTTTTGCATTATGTCTCTTGTTGTATTGGTTTCCTCTCTTGTGGACATAACTACTTGTATAGTTGCTCATTGTGGTGCGTATTATCCAGATGTGGCCTCAGGTTGTTAGTGCTGGAATGGTAGGCTAGGCTAACTGTAGCTTACAGAGCTTGTAAACAACTTTATCCTGAGGTTCCACAATTTTGCCGCCTAGTGACCAAAATTGTGACCCAGGCCCATGCAAGAAGTCACGAGTCAGACAGCTGCTTTTTATTCACAATCGAATATTAATATTCACTGCTGGAATTTTTGCTGCTGGAAACATGGATTTAAAGATAGCAACCTGAATAATTAATTGTATGACTTACATATATAATACATTACATATATATTTACTCTATTTTACCCATACAATAGTTTGAGTGTCCCTTGTTATACAACTGATTTCTACATCCATCTCGATTTTATAAGCATTAAAAACAAAGCTGTAAAAGTTCCAGAAAATGACCTTAATTCACAGCGCAGGCTTATTTCAGCAGGAATGCAAACCTTTCTGTTATGAATAAAGTTCTGCATAACTGCATGTTTTTTCTAACAAGCTCTAAGCTTCTTTGGACAAGGTGCACACAGTGATAATCCTCAGCTATATCTGAGAGGGAATCGGGCTTGTTTGGGTTAGCAAGACAAACCGGGGTCCACTTCTCTTTATAGCCATCAATACACAGCCAAATGGCAGCTCACACAGAAACCCTTCCAAAAGGGTAGTGCATGCCACGAGGAGCTCCAAGCTTCATGAGGGACAACACTGCACATTCATAACAGATTTGGTAACTCTCTCTGTGAGGTTATTTCAACCTTTACTGAGAGTAATAATCTAGGGTTTTAATAAATCCAGTGAGTCACTATGGACCTGAGAATGACATTTAAATGTTCAAAACAGATTTGGTCGAGGCTATGTTTAATCACTGCAGCCGCATGCATCTGTGTGTCTGAGTGTTGTGCAGCCAGCTCACCCTTTCTGCAGGGCCAGCTTCACAAAGCCTTTACGATTCTTCAGGGTGACAGCGTTCATCCCTGGCGTACAGTGCAGAGACTCCGCTGCTCCTCCGACAACGATAACCACGGCATTTCCTGTCCCGTTACGTGACAGCAGGTAGTCGATAGAGTGCCTGTTCACCGGACATATACCTGAGAGGAAAAAGAAAAATGAGAGATAATTAAAACTGCAGTAAATTAGCAGTGCTCAAAAGGCAAATTTATTAAGTTGTTGGATCTCTTTAGATTTTTAATACTGCACAAGTATGATGTTGTCTTTTAATGTAAACAGTGGGGTCCAAAAGTCAGATGGACTGTAATTTTTATAAGAATATTTTGACGTCTTTCCAGACCTTGTCAACAGATGCCTGCAAATATAATTATTAATGTGTTTGGACTCTTTCCTGTACTTAATGCATTGCTGTATGTCCACCAGTCTGGTACCAAAGCATTTAACTAACCACATTCTGCACGTGCAAAAACCTGACTCACTGCAGTTTTTCTGAGAAGACTGCTGCATTACTCATTATCACCAAAAGGTTACAGAGATAAACTAATGAGGGTTATCTACCAATGAAACGACAGGTACAATAACCTACAGTAACCTCAGAGTGTATGTATGGTATCTATGGGTACACAGCCCCTTAGAACAGAACAGCTAAACCTCTTAAAATCAGTGAAGTCAGCACATCCAAGTAAACAGAGGATATATCAGCTGTGCAAAAGGACAAAGGTCTGGTCTCTGGCAGATACACTCATTGTTATCAGACGTTTCAAGAGCGCAAACTAGACCTCACGGTTTTTCCACATCATCTCACCTCCAGACATCAGGTAGTCTCGCAGCACGGGCAGGCGGAAGTTTCCCGCCAGGGTTGCCAGGGAGGGCCTGATGCCCGGGAATTTCTTGGAGAAGCCAGTGGCCTCGGTGCCAAAGTTACAGAAAGCACCGAAACAGAAGATGCCGTGTGGGTGGTAGCCAAATATGTAGTTCCGGCTGGGCAGCAGGTTGTGGGTTTTAATTAGCTGAGGGACAAGAGCACAAAGACAACCAGTGAGGGGCTGATTTCAATATGAAGGACACAGTGCTCACAGACCGGGAACATCTGACAGGAGAGTGGCTAAAAAGGCTCGAGGACAGAAGCAGTGTCCTAATTCCATCGTTGTTTTACTGTTTTTATATGTGTTATATGTTTCTTTACCAAGTGCTATTCAATAAATGCTTATATTATCATTATTATTGTGTTTTTGTAGAAATAGGACATCTGTATCAGCTCACACCTGACACCATTCCTCTGTCTGATCAAGTACAGTCATAAAACAATGACCCAGTAAAGATGACGTGCACCTGTTCAGACTGGCAGCAATAAAGTACAATCTTAACCATTCAGCATTACTTCAACGTCTCACTCTAACAGTGCGCTGATCTGCAGTGTAGGCTTAGATCCATCACAATGTGTACACAAAGCTCCCCTCGGTAGCAAGTCAAACACAACAGTTGCATAACCACATTAGCAAAAGGAGCTCACATTCAAGATCCCCATAGTACCGCAGGACATCACCTGACTGGCATGGCAGATGTGAAGGATTACAGTGGGATCAGGAAGGCTGCTGCACTTGACACCTTTCCTACTTAGGAGACAGCACAGAGCTGGAGGCAAGACAAGACTTACTGGCTGCCCTAATATTACAGAAGAGCCTTTGTGTCTAGAGACTTCACGTTCACGTAACAGTCACACTTTGTCCTCACTTAAGAGTGGCTCAGACTTTGACCAGTCGGCTTCCAACTCACATAATTAATAGTCATAGGTTCATGATAGATAGAGAATACTTGCCCTACAGACAGCTGATGCCCCAGTAGATATATCCTGGTTATTTTGAGACAGTAAAAGCTTCACTTCAAACTTCACAGATAAACTTTCATCTCCACAACTCAGTTTATATTAGTAGATAATAACTAACTTCATTTGAAGTCCTGCTAATAACTAACTTCTGTTAGTTATTCTGCAGCCGTCTTTAGTCTCCACTCTCAGTACAGATGAACTCATCACTACCTGAGCACAGTGGCCACTTCAGATTTTATACATTTAAACACAGCCAGTGGAGAAATGATGGAATCACACGAGACGTGATTCATTCGCATTCTGAGGAGAGATGAACAAAGTGCAGCTAATCCACTAACAGAGAGGAATTCAAATTAGCTTTGACAAATGCTAAATACTTTTTTTACATGATCAGTTCATTGTAGGTGACTGCACTTACAGTGATACCACGTATGTACAATATCTGTTTGTGCTAGGGCTGCAACTAATGATTATTTTTATTATTGATTAATCTCTTGATTTTTTTTATTTTTTTTTTTTATTAATTGATTGATCATTTCCTCTATTAAAATATCATAAAACATTAAAAAATCTCCATCACATTATCCCCAGGTCCTAAGTGTTAGATCAAATGGATTTTTTTTTTTAAAAACTTAAAACGTTTTATTTATTACCACAATATTTACTGATTATTTTTAGGTGATTGACTAATTGACCAGTCGCTGCAGCTCTAGTCAGTAGAAAAGTGGAGATTCAATAAAAACCTATGACTGAGTCATGCAGAATATCTAAGAGGACCCATCTTCTCTTTAAACACACATTCGGCTTCTGCAGTGACAGTTAATCATGTACAGCTGCTGTCCCTGCGTGCGCGTGTGTGTGTGTGTGTGTGTGTGTGTGTGTGTGTGTGTGTGTGTGTGTGTGTGTGTGTGTGTCG
>NW_019525130.1:595850-606747 GCF_002814215.2 Seriola lalandi dorsalis | reverse complement strand
TTGATTAATCTCTTGATTTTTTTTTTTTTTTTTTTTTTATTAATTGATTGATAATTTCCTCTATTAAAATATCATAAAACATTAAAAAATCTCCATCACATTATCCCCAGGTCCTAAGTGTTTGATCAAATGGATTTTTTTTTTTTCTGACCAACGTCCTAAATCCACAGATATTCAGTTTAAAATGATATAAAACATAAAGGAAAAGCTGGAACCAGAGAATGTGCTGACATTTTTGGTTTGAAAGTCACTTAAAACTTTTAATTTATTACCACAATATTTACTGATTATTTTTAGGTGATTGACTAATTGACCAGTCGCTGCAGCTCTAGTCAGTAGAAAAGTGGAGATTCAATAAAAACCTATGACTGAGTCATGCAGAATATCTAAGAGGACCCATCTTCTCTTTAAACACACATTCGGCTTCTGCAGTGACAGTTAATCATGTTGCTGCTGTCCCTGCGTGCGCGCGTGTGTGTGTGTGTGTGTGTGTGTGTCCAGGGTTGTCCTCATCTAAAAAGATGCTCAGGGGAATACCTGGGGACAAATCAAGCTTAGCACTGCTCCTTAGTCTACCAGGCCGGACAAAGTCTAAAAGTCTCAACCTGCATCATGCCCTCATCAACCAGGAACAGCATGGAGCAGACAGATACACCCCTGATACGGTTATCTATATGTCCAACCTGCACATGACTAGAAATCGCTGAACTAACTTCATCACACAGTCCTGACTTTTCTCATCAAGAGTCGAACAGGTTTCCAAGCCTCCATTCCTCTGCTCCGCTCTTGATGTTAAAGACTGGGGTTGATAAATCAGCAACAGTAGAACATAAAACTGACCAAGCAACTTACTCTGATTGGGAAGTAATCTCGGAAATACGTCCAAACGGTCCAGTTCCTCACCCAGGAGGACCTCCTTCCACCTGAGGAGAACATTACACATTATATATCTCAGAGCATTAAAACTAGAGCTGCAACCTCATCAGCGATTAAAGGACAGACTCAGTCTTTGTTTAAAGTCAGTCTTAATTCAACTCTGACATTTCCCCATGTTCATTTCAACCGTTTTTGTCACTGATTGTTCCAGCATCTCTGATGTGACGATTTGCTGCTCCTGGTATTATATTGTCATAAATCTAAACTCTTTTGGTGTTTTGTTTTTTTTGTGTTTTTTTTAAAGTTAATTTTAAGAGGTTACAGAGGGCTCTGACATTTGATTAATTTATTAATAAAAATTTAAAAAAAAAATCAACAGATTAAAAGGGTAGGTTCACGTTTTTTTCCTATACTTGCCATGTTCTTATAATCAAAAATATAATGTGTAATCAGTTTATCATTTAGTTTATAAGCTATGAGGAAAAAAAATTAAAACAGCAATTTTCCAGAGCCCGTGGTGACGTCTTCAAATAGTTTCTTTTATTGGCCTAAAAACCAAAGGTTTCTCCATTTTTATCACTGAGAAAAGAAGCAAATCGTCACAAGTGAATGTCTATCGTTATTGTTTGATGAATTACTTAAACCACAGATCAAATACTTAAACTGTTACTAAACATAATGTTGTCATTGTTAGTGCTAACCCCTGCAAGACATGTTACCCAATGCTTAGATAATACAGTCTCAGTTGTTCACATTTTTAGACTCAAAAACGCATCATCCAACTAAAGGTTGGAGAAAAATCAGACCAGTTCTCAAACATCATGCCTTCAAATTTTTTAAATTCCATCATTAGTTCATTGATTTTTCTCCACAATGGGTCAAAATTGAATTATTAGGTAACACCTATTTTTGTTTGACATCTTTAAAATGTATTACCTTGTTTTGGGGTGTTCCAGTCAATGATGAGCCAGGCGGTGTAAATGGCAGCGATAAGCCAGCAATCAGTGCAGAACATGTAGATCAACAGCAAAGTGCAGGCAACACCTGAGGAGGAGAGGAGAGAAAAAAACATTTACCTATAATAATCTAAAGGCTTAAATATTCTGTTAAAAGGCAGGAGTTTTATCAAGGCACAGAAGCCATGAACAAGTGTGTGAGCCTTAGTGCTTTGACCTCCTTAGCATGAGACTAATGAGACTATCTCCTCTAGGTTTCTTTGCGTTCAGACGGCTTAAGTGAAATGCACAGAGGCTCCCACTCACAAACACATTCATTTACCCATGGATAAGAAGCTGATGACCCACTGCAGCACAGAGATGACCTGCAGATGTTTTTCCATCTTGGATCTGCAGGGCCAGAACACCAGCGGCAGGTCCTGCAGGGCAGAGAGGATGCTGGAGCCGGTGCCTGGAGACAACACGAGCGAGAGGAGACAAAAGAGGAGAAAAGGGGCGTTCAAAGCTTGTCGGTGGATTACAGAACAGTTACAGAAGCTTAAATGGATGAGAAAGAAGCCCTTGGTGAGAAATCAAAGTGAAAAGATGCAGTTAACTCTCTCCTTGTCGTGGCAATACTTTCCTACCACGGGTTTGAATTAACCCAACCTCAAAGTGAACGTCAAACTAAACAAAGAGATCAATGATTTCCAAGAAAACAATGGAGCCAAGCTGCCCTGCATCAATACACACTTCAGCCTCCGCCACTCACCAGCTCTTTTCAGTCACCAGCCCATGAAAGCGAAGCCGCAGCTACATGTGAAGGGACAGCTTGCAAAAAGGGAGCATAAAGTAACGGACACATTAAGAGCGACTAAAGCTAGTCAAGCTTGTACAACCGAGAGCCAGTAAGAAGATCTCCCCTGCAAGAAAACACTGTTGCCTAATCCCATCTGTGCACACTGAAAATAACCCAGCGCCGAGCTGATGGGGGTAATACCTGTAAACTATGAAGCTATGACTCCTAAAGACTATCGCTGCTGTGCCAGTGGCTGCCGGTCAGAGCTGGCCAGGACAGATAGTCCTGACAACATGTGGGTGATTCCTGCACAGAGCCAAATCAAACAGAGAGGTGCACAGAAGCTATCAGCTCCTGCAGACGGAGCAGCCAGGTGAACCATGTGCCTGTCAATACAACTGCTTTAATGATTCTGTAACTGCACGGTCGGACTCGTCTACAGCTGCAGACTCAGTTCGGACATGTGCTGTATTAAAATGTGAACCCATCATTTAAACTTCCAGGGTGACAGATGTCCCTGAGCTGTCACTGAAATCAACCTTCAAATTAAAAGTCCACACAGCAGAAGAGAGTCAAAAAATAAAGGAATTTACCAGCAAAGCAGGAATAGACTGAGTTATAAAACAACTTTTTCTGGTTAAACATTCATTTATCTCGCAGAAGAAATCACTAATTCTCATTTTCAACAATCCAAAATGCATCTTTTGCCTAAAACTGAAAGATTTACACTGGAGAAAAATGCAAAACTTCGAAATGTGAAATAACAAGTTGGAAGTAAAACTGAGTATAAGTTAGTGCCACACTTAAAAGTAGCGGCACGAACAATCACAGACCAGGTGTCAAACACTGTAATAATGATAATTAATATATGGCTCCCTCCCTCACTTTATTGTACTTTGTATTTTTTTAATCTCCTATAGTATTGCCCAGTAATCGTTGTGTCTTTGTAAAACTTAATATGGATGTTATGGTAACTTAGATATTAATTTAAAAAAAATGTGAAAATCCATCTTTTTGTTTCGTGTTGTTTTGATTTTTGAACTTTTTTGAAAATGACTCTAAATCTAACAACATGCTGTTTTTTTCAGTAGATATTCCTCTACATTGATCACTGGTAAAATAACATTGATGATGCTAACACATTTTGTCCGTACGTCCCTTTGTAAAGTGTTGTCCACACCACAACACAAACTGGCGTGTGGAGACAGACCTCTCCCAGGATCGCCTCCTGGTTTGTTAAACCACCTGTGTCTCTGCAGGTAAGTCTGACGTGTCTCACCTTTCAGGACGCCAGAGTACGCAGCAAGAATGGTCTTCATAGCGGCTTCGTGGGTGGTGCGGATGCCGGAGAGGAGAAACTGTGATGTTTGCTTGCTGTCAGGATGATAAAAGTCCAACCTACAGCTCCTCAGTCATGACTGCCGTCGTCTGCAGCTGACTGAAGCGCCGAGCGGACATTTAACCAGGGCGGGGAGGAGCCAAAGACCGAGCCCAGAGAGCAGGGGACTGTATCAGCAGCGAGCCGGGAGGCCTGCGGAGGAGAGCACGTACAAAGCAGGAGCAGCAGTGTGGTCTTTGCGCCTGTCTCCCCCCTGTATTTATGGGGGTGGTCACGTGGGTCAACGGTGAAAAACACCGCGTACTGACCATCCCTGCCTCACCTCTGGAACAGGTGTAAACCTGACTCTTCAGGTTAGCGGAGACAAACAACAGCGTTTGAAAAACACACTGCATGATATTAATCTGTCATATCTGTGAATGTGGTGAAATAAGATTTGGTGTATTTAACATTAATGAAACAGTCTGATACTTTATCTGTTTACCATTTAAAAAATCATTTATTTTCCACTGAGGACACAGTTGCGTTGCCAGTACTCCTTTCTTTCTTCTGATTAGGAAATCATATGACCCCTGGTAGATTTACTGTACACACAGCACCTGGTATCTTTTGTGATCAAATTAAGCATCAAAACTGTCACAACCGTCCACCTGATGGACTCATGAAGCCTTGTTTCGTATGTTTTGATTCCCCATGCAACAAATGTGAAATAGTCTTCTGTGGTGGGCTGGTATTGGGGCTGCAGGCCAGCCGGGTACAGAAGGATGTGGTGTGGTTGCAGCAGATTGAGTCACACCTCTACCTCTCTCTCTCTCTCTCTCTCTCTCTCTCTCTCTCTGCAGGGCTGACAACTCCTGCTCTTTTACTGACTAATCTGACTCACACTGGCTGAACGTGTCAGTCGTGTTCTCATGGCTTCAGAGTGTGGGCAGCTGTGGGTTGCATTGTGCAAGTCTGCAGAGGCTGGCATCTGTCCAGGGAAGCTTGTAGGCATCTCCTGCTCTCTGTGGCCTCTGACAGTGACTGAGTCTGCCAGCTGGAACCGCAGAGACACTCACCAAACCAGGACCCAGAGGTGGACACATGACTAATGTACGGCTGCTGAAGATAAAGAGATGAAGGTGTTTTAAAGAGATTCAAGAGAGTTAGTAAAGTTAAAGTACCAATACGATAATGTGAAAACACTCATAAATGTGAAAGAGTTGCATTAAAAATCAAACTTAAGTAAAAATACAGATAATTAGGTAAATGTACTTAATGTGTCAATATTAAAAGTAGGCTCTGCAGAGAAACGTCCCCTGTGACTGATAAATTATTATATATGACATTATCAGATTAATACTGTTGCATCAATGCATGTGATCATTTTACTGCTGCAGCTGGTCAAGATGGAGCTTATTTTAACAACTTTATGAACAGCTGGGTAATTTAGTCCAATGTCTGCCAACCTCGGGGCCGGGCTCCTCCGAAGGGCCACAAGATAAGTCTGAGGCATTGTGGGATGATTATTGGGGTGGGAGAGAAAACAAGATAAATTTCTGCTACACAAGTCTGTTTTCTGTTCTTCTTTTTTTCTTGCTTTTTCGTGAAATACTGGGTAATTTTACACTTAATTTAACAGTTATTCAAATGAACCTGTCTGACGAGTTGAGGGTAAATGTCTCTTTGGTGAAAGTGCTGACAACGACAGATACCTCGACCCCTGTCACTTTATCAAATTAAATATTATACTCAGTCTCTGATGGAAAATTCTGCACTTTGTATCCGATGAGTTCATCCCCAAAAGTTGAACTGATAGTGTATATCTAGTAGGACCAGGTCCAAGAATCATAACTGCTTTTGGATGAAATCAGTCAATACCGTCCTTGACATGAAGCCACTGTTGAGAAATGTCATCTTGTAACAATGTGGGACATGAGTGGAATAATGGTGCAATTTTACAGTACAGCCTCAGCAGGCCCCTGCGAATATCTTATATTCTCTTTGTTAATTATGGTTCAAATGTATCGATTATTCTTTATTATCCAATTTTGTCGTGAAGTGATGAGTTCAAGTGTTCAGATCAAGTCTAGTTTTCACAGTTGTTACGTTCTTTCTCTAAGTGTAACAGTATCCAACACCTCAGTTAATGCAACCTGTGTACACATCTTGGTTTAGCATTACATGTTATATAATTCATGTTGGTTAGTCTACTGTATCTGTAGAGCAGATACCCAATCATCCACTGTACAGATATGACTTTGTTATCATACAAGCATTTCCCCTTGTTTTAAGAAATCAAAAACTAATCATATTTTTGTCCCAATAAAGGTTTTGATTGTTTAAACTCTGTGATTCATCAGTGCTCAGGCTACTGATGACAGTACAGTCCCTGTCAGTAATAACGTGGGGGACCGGAAATCCTTTTACATTTTGTTTTCTTAAAAGCCAAGATAAGATATGACCCAAAGGATTCAGCGAACACGGGGCCTTGATTATTTTGTACTTTGACCTATTCCTTCAAAAATAAGTCAATAATGTTGTAACCCTGACCTCACCCACACCCACCGAGGAGCTGAGACCAAACAGTCATCTGTTAGCAGCTGTGTCCGAACAGCAGATCCCAGAACAGACGCCACATCACAAAAATGCCCTTAATATCAGCTCTGAAACACAAAGCCTGCTGCATCGATTAACCATCATGTTGCGATTGCAGCTTTGCACTATATGGAAAATGAAGATATAAAAGTGACAGATGTGCCGCGATTGTGATTAAAGATGGTCAGTCTATAAAAGACTCTACACATCCTCTGATGCAGACAAAACGTCCGTCTCAGGTTTATGAATACAGGATGTTGTTCAGTCCCATCACAGGTTATCGGCTCTTTTCCAGCCTCACATAATTTCCCAGGTTTCAGATGCTTACAGCTCATCGGTGTCTGTCACTTTTTAGTACCTATTTTTTTATGCTTAAATAAAATATTTTCCCAATGGTTCTCGCTTTTGCATCACAGTACTTTTTTCACAGTAAGATTTTCTTTTAGTCAGCATTTTTCTAAGCACACACAACTTGTACAGACTGTGTTGAAAGCATCAGGGCATTGTCCAATCTGCCAGTCATTTCATTTTGAAATATCAGAGCTTGGCATATTATATAAAGTCTCTGCCAAAGTTCACAGACAGTCTTATCAGGGAATCTGATCCAAAACCAGCCCCTGAGCCTTTAATGTGGAATTTAGAACTTATAAAACAATAAAAGAGACACGTATTCATGTTTGATCTAAATATGATCAAAACCACCTTTAACCCTGCTTATGTTTCACTTGGATAAATAAAAATCAATTTGAGAATTTGAAGATTAAATTGTTTGAAAATAATAAAGTTTCAAACTGTTTAATAAATTGCAAATTAGATATCAAAGGAATAGTTCTTTATTTTGGAAAACACTGGATAATGCTAATGCACTTTCTCACAGAGAGTGAAATGATGGGATTGATATCATTCTCATGTCCCTGAAATACAAAGCTGTAGCCAGGACACACTTAGCTTAATATCTTCTGCAAGAAACAGTGTGGATTTGTTTACCTGTGGACAGAGCCAGGCTAGCTTATGCTAACTAAGCTAACCGCCTCCTGGCTGTTGTTTCATGTTTAACAAACAGACATGAGAGCGGTATAGATTCTCAAACATATTCCCTTTAATGTCTCAAGGCCATAAAACAGAAAGAAAAGAAAGTTCTCTTGAGTTGCGTATATATTTTTATTTACCCTGCATTTAGCATTTGTAAAGACACCAAATACTGAAATTTTATCATTGTTTTATTGAAAGAGTCTCCATATGGTGTTGCAACCCAAATTCAACCTATGACTCTATTTGAGAAAGTGCGAGGCCTTTCACAAAATCCAAAACCCCAGAGAGGTTAAATGAGGAAAACTGGACTTGTGTCATAAGTGTCCCCTTTGTACAATTTCCCACACCGACCTGAAAAAGAACAGGAGTCTAAATGAACACACATGTGTCAGTAAGTGGATCCATGAGTGTTTATAGTCATCTTTAATTAACAGGCCAGTTGAGGGCAAATGTAGGTGTTCAGAGCCAATAAAATGTACAGTTATCTGAACCTGCAGCACCAGAGCTTTAGAAATAAATATGCATTCAAATCCTCCATCCTCAGTCCAGTCTAGACAAAGATCAGGTGTGTGTCCTTGTCCACTCCATAGTTGCCTTTGTGCTCCTCAAACAGACTGCTGAGTTCGTCCATGTACAGCTGGTGGAGGGCGTCAAGCTCCTCAGCTCTCGGCTTCTCCTTTCTCTCCACCCTAATTGGCCGGCCGACTGCAGAGAGGTGAAGAGGACAACACGCTCAGAGTCAGTGTACTTTATGATCAGCAATATTGTCTGTGTGATGCTATTTAGAGGCCTGTTTTATCTAATCGAAAAAGGGGGTGGCATACATTGGGGCACCATGCCAGCCAGTTACAGAAAGCCATGTTGGTAAGTGCGCCTGCAGCAGATTGAGACACATCCTTGTCTGTCTGCTGGACTCCTGCTCTTTAGCTGACCAATATTGCTCACGTTCACTGAAACTCTCTTTGCCAACTTGGCGACATTAGATGCTTCCAACAAAATCAATGGCTGGTTGGGAAATTAATTAAAACCAACCTGCTGCATGTACTGTAGCCTCCTGATAGTGACAGATGATCAAAGGTTTTAACTTACCTATTGTATTGATGGGTTTTCTGTAGGGTATGAGACCAAAGGAGTATTGGAAAATGCCTCGTGCGTGGAAGAGAGGCAGGGAGATGCCCATGATGCTTTGTAGCCGTTCCTGCATCCATCGAAGCCACGTTCCTCTTGGGTTTTCCACTTGATCAAACACTTCATTCTCTCCAAAGGAGAACACTGGCACGAGATGAGCTCTAAAAATATTTTTAATGACAATGTTGTTTAATTGATTATCATCACTTTCAAATCCTTGTGTTTTGCATCTGTTTCTCACTCTGAATTGATCTCATAACAGACTTTTTGCTTTCCCAGGAAATTCCATGTGAGGAGCCTGAATAAGCCTCTGTTTCACGAGGCCACGCTCCAGCCTCAAGAAACCTAAAATGAATAGATTGACATTTGCTCCTTACCCCAGGGCTCTCTGCTCTTACCCATGCTCCATGGCCATTTTGATGAAGCCTTTCTTGTTGGCCAACATCACATTGTAGGTCCCAGGGTGGGCATCAAGGGCCTCTGGGGCCCCACCAACTGCTATTACAACAGCGTTACCGCCACCCTTTCTGCTGAGCGGATAGCTGGCGCTCTCTTTGTCTGAAGGAATCAGACCTGAAGTGTTGCAGCAGAACATGAGAAGTGATTAAAATGATATACAAGGATCAAAGCACATACCCTTTACACAGCATGTGGATGAAGGAAAGAGACTGAAGTGTCCCAGGGCCAAACCTGCACACATGACGTAGTCTCTGAAGAACGGGGCTCTGAACCAGAGGGGCAACATGAGCAGGTAGCTGGTGAGGCCAGGAAACAGCTGTCTGAAGCCTGTGGCGTAGGTGCAGAAGTTAGTAAAGGCTCCGGCCACCAGCACGCCATGGGGATGGAAGCCGAAGATGTAGTTGTGCCTGGGATCCAAGTCAGCTGTCTTCACCAACTGGGGGAAGAAAGAGAAAGAACATTGCCGAGGTGCACAAACATAAATTGGATTTGAGATTGATTGGTTCCATAAAAGATTGATCAAATGTTTGATTTCAGATCATCTGATTCTTCCTAAAAGAGCTGACAGTATTGCATTGTGGTGGCTGCAACCCAAACATGTGCCTTGATATTCCAGTTTCAACAGTGTCATTGACCCTGTGATCCCTCGCTCTTCCCCCAGTCTGTGGCAGCAGGTAGGTACATTTACTGGAGTGCACTCTCGAGGCACTTGTACTCGTCTACATGTCAGAGGGAAATATTGTGCCTGTTACTCCACTATGTGGCAGCTCGAGTTACTGGTTACTTTTCAGACATGATCTGCTTATGAAATCATTAAAGACTGAACTGGTGGTTCTCAACCTTTTTAACTTGTGGCCCTTTAAAGATACAGAAGGTACAAAGGTATATGAAGCAATTTACATGTTAATTACTTTTGTATTTTCCAATGTGTGTACGGATTGTAGATAACTTACTGGATGTTAAAAATACTTCATACTTATTCAAAAGTATATTTTTTTATGTCAACACATCTTTGCATTGTTCCACAGTGTATTTACAGGTAGGTAGGGATGGATTTTGGTCAAGCTGAACACAGCAAACATGTAAAACAAAAGAAATCTTTATCTAATTTAAAAATTTCAAACATGCACTTGAAGAATCTTCTGCCTGATCTTTATCTGACGTAACACGGTCAAACTGAGCTGTTCAGTGACTGACAGAGGAGTTGACTGTGATTGGTTTTTGTCCTGTGGTGAACACACTGTATGATTTATCACACTTTAGAAAACGAAAGAAAATTCATTCACTGACTAAAAGCTCTGCTTCAAGTAAGAGTACTTTGTAGAAATGTGGTGGAGTCAAAAGTTTCTAAAAATAATAACACTCAAGTAAAGTACAGATACTCAAACAATATACTTAAGCACAGTAGTGAAGTACATGTACTTTGTTACTGTCCACCACTGTCTATAACAGCCTGTGGGCTGATTTCTATGTAAAGGACTCAGGTCGAATTTACTGGGAAAATCCAAAGGACGTTTGATCAGTGCTTCCTTCCACTCCTCTACAACAACAACACAAGTGAAACCCATCTGGCCAAATGGGATGTGACCGACGCTGGGAGCCAACATCATGTGATGATGATATTACACTTAAATCCTACTTCAAAAAAACATAACACTAGTCTAAAATATAGTTTATAGTCAAACTATAACTAAGCTGTAACTTTAGTTACCTCATCTTTGTCTACATCACCATTTGTACATCAGAATTCAG
>NW_019525130.1:500712-595169 GCF_002814215.2 Seriola lalandi dorsalis | reverse complement strand
TGTTAATTCTCAGGGTCAAAGAAGCAACTTCCAGGAGTGTTTTTCATACACTTTGATTTTTTTTGTAATATCTTGTTTTTTTTAATAATTTTTCTTCTTCTTGTATTTAACAAAAGTGCCAACACTCACCCAGCGCGACACCGTATACTAAAAAACTTTGTCAGACATTTTCTTGTCGCCGGTCAAATCTATGATATGAAGATTTGGACTAAACAAGTTTTTTGCTGTTTAATCATCTTGTGATATTGGACCTCACAAAGCTGGTGTGTTGTTTCGTGTCCACATTGTTTGTATTGTGGGTACCAGTAGCCGCAGGCCCCCAGGTCACAAAGTTAATCATTGGCTCGAGTTCCCCTGTTGAAAACCAAGTTGTCCTGAATAATCTGTATTGCTATTGTCCCTTCCAAGGACTTTGGTTCTAGTCAATAAAGTGTGTTGGATCAAAGGTCCGAGGAGAGTCTTTTTGGTGTGGATCCATATTTTTTGATTGCCACGGCTTTGAAGAAATGGTTAAACATTTTGGGGAACAGGCTTAGTCACTTTTTTGCCAAGTGTTTGATGAGAAGATTGATCAGCACCCCTAAAGCTCACTAACTAATATCTTGTTTGTTTCATTTGTTGAAAAACTGAAGTGTAAAAATTGTGTTTTTACAGTGGGGTTATGTGCTGGATATTTCTTGACTGGGCCAGAGCCATGCTGGCTGTTTCCCCTTGTTTCTAGTCATTATGCTAATAAATTAGCTAACTGTCTCATCAGTGTAAACACATGAGACTTGTATTGAATCGCATAAAAAGCTGATATTCCCACCATGATGAAATATTGCTCTAAACATTGCGCAACTGCATCCAAATTAGAATTCATATATATTTCATATACTGGATCTTATGATGCAGTTATGATACAGCAGTATGATTGTGATTATGGTGATGGATTACGGTTATGGTTTACAGTAGGTGGCTTTAACTCGTGGTCATGAGTCAGACTCTCTTAAATTTTTTATCGTGTAAAGTCTAGTAATTCCTTGGAAAGATGTTTCTCAGCATCATGGCCACCATCAGCTAATCAGCATTATTTTCTTATCCCTGAGTGAATGTTGATGCAAATCCAGCTAATTGAAAAATAACCCACACTGAGGTCATGGACGTGCTCTGTTTCATATGAATCTGCATCATTATCCTGTCTAAATGTATTTCTGTTCTCCTCTTAAAAACCCAGTGACCACACATCAGATGGTGAGGTTGTCTGAGCTGATGACGGTGTAATTAGAAATGGTGGGAAAAGAATGAATGAAACAAATTAGGCTCTCTGAAATACACTGCTTCTCTTCACCCTTACATTGACTCTTTGTTTCAGATGTAATGAGGCATACAGTCAGATGATGCAGGAGATGATTCGCTCTCAACGGGTTACAAAATGGGAATTTTAGATTTTAGGTTTGAGATTTTATCGTCACGCAGAGAGAAAAGTAGAAGTGTTTTTCTGTCTCGTATACGTTCACATGAGATCTCTCATGAGAGATGAAACTCCTATAATTCTCACTCCCATGATTATGTGCAGAGCCATTTAATGCTTATAATGCTCATTTCTGGGTGTGAAACTGACAGAAAGGTGTTGATTCCTCTTCTTTATTTGCACAACACAAAACCTTTTTATTGTTTTATTATTATCTAAAACTATGTGATTATCATACATTTTACAAACTGTATTATCATGTAATTATTTCTGTGCTAGTCTTCTCCTGACTTTTATTATTATATGATTCTGCTTTTACTGTACATATTGCTGCCTTATCTTACTTGTTCTTGGCTTTTATTGTTATAGCCTACATTTTTTCAATTTTGTTGCTCATAATTCTTCCTGCAGATGTTCTAGTTGGCTCTAAAGCAATATTTTACGATACAAAGTACAATGATAATAATAACATTAATTGATATAGTAGAATATATTATAATATAGTAGAATTAATATTTTAGTTTGAAATATTTGTAGATATAAAATTATATAGAAAACCAGAATCTGATCACCTCAGGTAGTTCAGCAAAACAGGCCAATATGGAGTGCTGTGTTATCATTTATGGCTTTAAAGGCTAATTCATGTAAACAGAGACATGACCCACTTAATACTAATAAATTGGTCTAAATATATATGATGGAGCACCTGGTTTTAAAAAACATATAATAAACTCAGTTTGCCTGATCTCACACATGCAGAAAGTAACATTTTGTTGGGAAAAAAAGGATTTTGTCTATATGAAATTAATATGTCTTTATTTGAAAGACACTAAGACATTAATTTCATTTTTTTTTAATAGTTATGCCTATCTAAAAAATACACAGAATGTTTCATAGCACTGTTTGAGATAATGTATGCAGAGCTGTTTTCAAAACGCTGTTGAACCTATGTTGTTGTTGCTCTGTCTTATCAGCTCAGTCCAAAGTATAAGTCTCCACCAGGGGCAAGAAGCAGAGCCATGTAATGTGGCGGCCGTTGTCAACAGAGGTTCTGTTCTCTGTGATGAGGTGATCTCCAGTTATTTTTCATGATTTCAAACATCTCACAGCCAACATGTAACACAGTTGGCTGAGTTTGATATAAAATACCAGGATTTTTCATGATTAAAAGCCAGTAAGTCGAGGACACGCACTACTCACATATGACCACATGAGGGACACAACGAGCTGCAAGAGGGATGTGTGTACTGTACCTTTAGAGCTGGCAGTGTTTTCAATCTCACACCGAAAGCCCTGCTCAGTATAGCTGCCAACTTAATGTCAAGATGTCAAAACCAACACGACAAAAACAACTAAGTTTTGAAGAAACTTCTGCAGTGTTAATAATCAGTTATCTGTACCTACCTCAGATCACTGGATAGTGTGTGTCAGTGTAACCGGCCTGCATCAGACATTTCACGTTTGCTTGATTTACATTTCTTTTCATTCACTGGGATGGGTGTTTTTCAGAGCAGCGGTGAGTTCACGGTTTACGGACTTGGCTGTAGCAAATGGGTTATACATTTTGTAGTTACAATAACAGCTCTGTCAGTGCCTCTGAACACTGGAAATATTTCTGGTTTGCAGCTGCATCTGCTGAGCAGCCAGCGTAAATCTGTACAAAATCACTCGAAGGTCACTGATCTGCTGATTAAAGTGAAGTTATTTGACTTTTTGTAAACTGCACTTATTCACTTATGCACTTACTAAGCGTAAGACTTCTCATCACATTAAATGTGAGGCTGGAGCCAGCAGACCGTCAGCTTAACTCAGCATAATGTTTGGAAATGGGGAAATGGCTCGTTAGCTCTATTCAAAGGTGTTTAAAAAAACACCCCACATGCCACCACTTGAAAACTTAACTAATTAAGATGTTACATCTTGTTGGTTTAAATCATAGTATAACAATTAGTGGTTTTATGTGGTTTTATGCGGTTTTATGTGTGCTGGACTATTTCTTGAACAGTCATTTCCTGGAGTTTACCGTGAGGTTGTAATTCACTCTTGGAAGTCACTGCTCCAAGGAACAGCCCAGCACACACCCCCCTGTGAGACTGCAACAACCACAACAGAGCCAGGCTAGCTGTTTGCCCCTGCTTTCAGTCTTTATGCTAAGCTAAGCTAACTGTCCCCTGGCCTGAGCTTCGAATATAACGGACAGATATGAGATATGAGAATGTCATCAATCTACACATCTCACTTTCAACAATAAATGTTTGATTTTTTAGGAGGTAAGTGGGAAATCATCCTACATTCATTATAGATTATAGATAGATAAATTCATTGGCTAAGCTTCTATTATATTTCACATATTCAGTTCTGCTTTTAGTATGCTCCCAAACTGGTGCTATTTAGTATAGTATTTTAGAGTCCATCTGTATAGTATTAACAGAGAAATTTCTTTCACAACAAGAAGACACGGCCTATAGTACAGTGTTAAATCAGACAACGTGACGTTGACTGTATGGTTTGTGGAGGCTGTGTGTACATATGCAGTACATGACTATAGGCAACAGAGGGGCGTCATCCATCAGTGGTCCATTCGCTGCCAAGGACAGAGATAAGGACGACTGCTCATATGTAGCTGGAGATCAAAGATTAGATGAAATGAACAGGGAAGTGAGATGTTCTAATGTCCTTCTCTCTGACCTGCAGAGGTTAATCCATCCCCACCTCATATAAGGCTGCTTAATGGCACTGATGTGTATATACAGTATATATAGTGACTGAAATGTAGGTTTATACGACAACTGTCTAAAAGCTCCCTCTCACCTTGATGGGAAAGTAATCCCGCATGTGATCCCAAAGTTTGAGGCCACACAAAAATGGAGCCCTGCGGCCTCCGCGTGCTGGGGTGTTATAGTCAAAGTACCACCAGACGGCGTACAGCACACTGACCAGCCAGAAGCGAGTGAACAGCAGGTAGAAGAACAGGAAGGTGCAAGTGGGTGCTGGGGGAAAGAAAGAATCATTGTATTGAGCAGCAACTTCACTGTAAACAAGGGCATTATATAATCGTCCATTCTGTTCTGCTATAGCAAATCTTTCTATGAATGATTGCAGTAGAACATCATGTGTTTGTGGGGAATTAGCTATTTTATGAATGACGGCATCTGCTCGGCATCAACAGCATTTAGTTCAGCTGGAGATTACATAATAGGTGGTTTTGGCGGTTACTGATGACAGAGCCATGCGATGGTAGAACGCGCTCGTATGATGTCAGTACAGTTTAATATTTCACTGTGACTGGTTTCTGTGTCTGTTTTCATTTTAGCTCCAGGCTCCTCTGTTTTTCTAGGTATCAGTGCTCAGCTGCCAAACTTCCTTTCAAAAACAGAAAGACATCAATACTTTAATTGATCACTACCATTATGTAATGGCCTGGATGCTATAGTGATGAAAATTTAAAATTAAAATTGTTCTGTTCAGTAGAATAAAGTGGGCTAAGGAGCTGGTCTAACAGTGGTCTGCTTCAATATCTGGCTGGGCGACTTTTAAAGTGAGCATCCCTGTAGGAGATTTGCCTGCTGCCCAGTATGATGTGAGTGTTTCACTCCTTATTATCTGAAAGGCCTCAGCATTTTTAAAAGCACAGTACAGCAGAAACAGTGGGGATGATACAGCAGCAATTCCCAACTCAGAGGTTTTCAATCTCAGTGACCCTTTCTTGGTGAAATGATGGTTAAAGGATAATCTTTATATTCATCGTCACAATATACGTGCAGCTATGACAGACTGACTGTGCAGGACACACCTCCCACCAACGTGAATCAGTTGTAACACCCTGAACACACCTGCTGAACAAATACAGCCAACATAAAATGAAATAAAATTAAATAGTAACTGTTTTTGGAAAATGTATAATACACATTTTATGCACTCTACTTTGAGGTCATTGTTTGAACGCATACTGTAAAGAAGTGAAGACTACCTCTGGACAGATTTGTACTTCCTCAACAGTTTCATCCTATTAGTACGCCATCTTTAAACATGCATATACTCACCCAGGCCAAGGAAGGAGAAGACCCACTGCAGCACCGCGGCCGTCTGTAGCCTCCTGTTGAAGGGCACGACTAGAGGGGCAAAATTAACCTTCATGTTTTCCCCAAGTGCAGGGAGACGAACCAAGGCGCTGTAGCCTGTCGCGGAGAAGAAGAGCGAGTGAATTGGGTCCAAAGTCTGCTCCTCTCACCTCTCCATGGTCACCTCTGATTGACAGTCTTATCTCAGAAACTCAGTGTAGGTTTTGATTTGCCAGTTCATATCTGCCTCATCAGACTTTTGACCTGGAGCTGCTGAAACTCACAGTTAAGCAAACATGAAAAACAAGCCATACAAAATAACACCAACTGTAAGTCAGTGGAGGAGGGAGATGTCCAAGACTTATGTTGATTGTACTGCACTTTATCTTCCTTCGCTTCATGGAAGGCAGTCGGTGGTGAGCATGACTGTGTAATATGTTGGTCTTTAAAACCGTAAAGGCAGCCCCATCTGGTTGAGCAATCACGTAACTGCATCGCAGTGTGATACAGAGAGTGATAAAGGTCCTTTGTTGAAGTCTAACACATTTTTTCTCAAATAAAGCCATTATAAGTGTTGCATGAAATACCTTTGGAAATGATTGTTTAAAGGGAAAGTACAGCGGTAGTTTTATGCCCTTATAGGCAAGAATCGAGGTGTTTATACAGCACACTGCGGAGATTGACAGGGTTATCCAAGGTGTTGATGAAGGGGAAAGAAGATAACAGGAGATAATGGAGGAGTCATTCATATATTGCATCACACGTCAACACAACACTGAGACACACTCTCAGAGGAATGTAAAACCTTCTTGCTCTCACTATCTTTTTTTTTTATCTTTCACTCGTTCCCTTCAGTTAGACTGACATGTGTCAGAGACAATGGGTTGAGTGCCATTCTATTACAGTTTTCCCTTTGATTACATCTTCATAATTTATTCATTCATTCAGAGATCCTCTGCCCTAATTACCTCATTAACACTTTGATCCTGAACACACAGTCAGTTAATGTTTTACCTGCAGCCGCTGACAAATAATAAAGTCAACACAGTTAAATAAAAAGGGAAACATCATGTTTTAGAGCTATCATTGCTTCTAAAAATTAGGTGACCACCTCCATTATGAAAACTCATGTGTTTACATTATGCGCTGGTCTTTCAGATTTTTTATAGAAATTGTTGTCCAATGTGAAATAGGCCCCCAGGGTGTGTAAATGTGTTGGCATTATTCATGTTTGCTGCCTCAGTCTGACAGTCTTTGTTACAGTGGAATGAATCAGTCACCAACATTTAACAGTGTTGACATTTTAATGGTTTTGATATAGAATATATTTTACAATTGTTATTGTACTTCCATATCAAGAAATACATATATCAATTACAATATATATTCAATATTATATGTATTATATTATATTATGTTATATTATATTATATGTATTAGTTAGCGGCAATATTATCCTACTTAATATTTATAATATTTATTTTTCTATAGTGATAATTATATATTATCATATATATATTATGTATTTATTGTCTTTTTATTTATAAGACAACAACGTTTCTCATTTTGTTTTATCTAATGTCAACAAATATCTGAATGTTGAGAGAAGAAGCTGTAATGTGATGGTTGGACCAAACGTCCCCCCCTCCTCCTGTACCAGTACGTTGCGTGCGTAAAGACAAACCATTTACGTCAAGTTCGTGGTGTTTATACAGCTTATAAAGGAAATCAATGTTATTCAAATTTCAAAATCAAAGCACCAGGCTTACGTGAGTGTTTATGTTACATATAGGCAAATGAAAAGAAAAACCTAAGGCACTTTCCTTAAATGTGTCACCCGTCCGTATGGCCTATGCAGAGTATTGAACAACGTATAATACATCAATTTCAATGTCCTCTGTTCTGTTTTGGGTGTTTTTACACCCTATCACACCCTATCACCTGAGCGTCAATAAGGCGTTTAGTTTGTTCGGTTTTCAGCCGGAAGTCGTTTGATATTCTCTCTGACTTGACGTTATTTTCCTCGGCTCTAGTTTGGTGTCTCAGGGATGCTGAGCAGGCGGGCGGGGCCGTTTTTCCTTGCAGTGCCTTGCCGTGGAGTGATGTAGCAAGACATACGGGACAGAGCGGACACAGAGGGAAACAGAGCCAACGTCAGTGCGGTTGTTGTTGTCTTTTTTATACTAAAATTTATGGCATTGTGTTGTAGTAGCATAATGGATTTACTTGACCTAATCTAACGTCAACAGTCTTGGAGCCATCCGTGCAGCCTGACACACGGACATCTTGTTTTTCTCCTATCGGGATACCAGGGTGCAAAGAAAATATTTCCCTGCGTTTCGGACCTGGTGGAAATCGTGTTGTAGTGGAGCTCTCCAACCCTCACCATGGCGTGGCCCTGTATCAGCAGGGCGTGCTGCATGGCCCGCTTCTGGAACCAGCTGGACAAGGCTGACATTGCGGTGCCTTTGGTCTTCACCAAGTACACGGACGTCTCTGAGATGCAGCACATCCAGCTGCAGCCGCCGCTCCACCCTCCCCAGGGCCGGGTCGCCATAGAAACGCAGCCGTCTCGCGCAGAAACGCGCACCACGACAACAGCACGCGCGCCGCGAAGGTGCGTCTCCGAGGAGCGCGTGAGCAGCTCGGTGATGCGCGAGGACTTCAAGCACTGGAAAGTGCGACCCGAACCGAGCTGTAAACCCAAGAACGAGTACCACGGACCGGAAACACCGTTCAACAGCGAGACCCAGTACCAGAAGGACTTCAAGCCCTGGCCCATCCCGAAAAGGTACGACCACCCCTGGATACCCAAACCACCGACCACCTGCGGTGACGACCGTGCACCGGACAAGTCCAAACACGTGAAACAGCACGTGGCGCAGGCAGATGTGGACAGCGGCGTGGAGAAGAGCGCTATTGCCGACAAGGTGCAGGAGAAAGACCTGCTCCAGGGACAAGAGAGGAAAAAACGGCCCAGTAAGCAGCAGGGGGTGAAGAAAGTTGTCGTGAAGGTGGAAGGAGAGGGCAAAGGGCGGGCGGCCGCGGATGCTGTGAACAGGCAGATTAAAGAGGAGATCACAGCCGACAGCTCCTACAAGTGAGTTCATACACTGCCTGTCACTGGGAGCCTAGGGGCCTCAGGAGTCCATGAAGGGGTCATGGGGTCGAAATACGTATAAATCAGACTTTCATTCATTCACTTAATTAAGAAAAAGACCAATACCCAGAGGTTTTACACACTATAAATGTATATCTACAAAAGTAATCTGTTGTCAGATAAAACAGAGACTGTATGAAAATAACTGGGGTGGGGAGGAGGGGTCAACATTATGTCTTATTTTTCAAAAAGTAAAGTCCTATCCATCTTTATTTACATAGTCTACTGTTGGGACCTTCTACAATCACCCTACAAAATTTAAAAGTACCCTAAAATAACACTATGGGGTTGGTATCTGCCATTAATAACCAAAAGTCTACAAATAATTGAACAATTGTCATAGTTATGACGGTTTATTGGAGGTCCATGGACAAACCTTTAAATAGGGGACCTTGTCCAGAAGAAAGGGGCTGCACCCGACCAAAGATTTTCCTAATCCACTGGTAGTTCAAGCGTTAGCTGACTACTCATTGCACCTTTATGATATGTTGATATGTTGTGGCTGTTTATATTTTCAGGGGCATCAGAAAATGATTTGAGGTCCAGGGCTGAGAAGCAATGTTGTTATGACGTTGCATCTCATTTCACTGATTATTGGCGTTGGCGCTTAGTGAACCTGTGTATCAGCAAACTCAGTGTCTGAACTCAGAGTGACTAACCACTTCGCCCAAGTAATATTTCACATTCATACAAGATGATTTTCACTGGCTTGTGCAGTGGATGCTGCACTGTAGAAGTCGACTAACTTTCCCATCCTCCGCTATACCGGCCTTAAACAAATAATTCCTAATCATTATATTGTTATTAAACCTTTTTCTCCATGTCTCATCCATTTAACTGAGACTATTGCATGTTCAGGAGAAACATAGTCAATGAATTATTGATATTGTAAAGAAAGTATTAGAAATATATTCATAGTGTAGTCCATAAGACGACGACAATCACACCGTCACTGTCTGTGACGAACTGAACTGACTGAGAGTCATCGCTTCCTGTGGAGTTTGATTTTTCTTTTTTTCGTGCGACCAACCACCAATCAAAGACGAAGACTCAAGACTTCTCCTCACAGTGAGGGTTGGGTATCAAGAACCAGCTGGAGCCAAATTTCATTTACATTTCATCACAGAGCAATCAACATTTATTTTCTCAACTGAAAGATAATTGAATTAAATGGAAAGGCCAAGGTGGAGTTGTTGTCAAACACTGTTGATGTTTAGGCCCATGAGGTTAATCTCTGTCCTATTATGCAATGATCACCAGGATGAAGGGAACTGCACGTCACATCACACTCACTGTTTGTTTGCCTTGTTACAGGTCGCATTTACGTCTGTGAAGGCTGGTGATGAGAGTGGGGACGATGTGATATATGGTGTCACACTTGAGCCTTTATCTTGTTGTTGAGTCATATCTCATTATTTGTGTTGACTATTATAATTTCTTAAACATTTAGTTTGATTCAGTCACTTTACAGGATGCAGGTTTTTATATTTTGGCTCAGGATTGTAGGACGCCCGGCCGCAGTGTGATCTGGCAGGCAGAGGTGAATGGTACAATGTGAGATCAGAGAGTGAGTTTACAGCTGTTTGGTGCCCTGCTGCCATGCCTTTGTTGTTGAGCGGACCTCAGGGTGCAGCCCAGGGCGCTCTTCCCCCACATGGCATGAAATGGCTGCACAGTGACAAGCAGAAGCCCAGTCAACCCTCAGCTTTCCTCTGCCAGCAGAGACTCAAAGCAGGTCAGCTGTGGCTTAATACCACACACACAGTTACACACACACACACACACACACACACACATACACACACACACACGTAAATACATACACATTTACTTCGGCTTTCACTTTTACATTATCGAAGAATGATGCATCACTGTAGAGCACCATCAGAGTCTGATGCCTCAGTTAGGTCTGTGCACTATTGTTGGAATCAATTTCACAATATAATATATTTATCCGATTATTTATATACTGTACATCACTGGACTGTGTTTTCATCACAAATCTCAAACTTTGATAACAAATGTTGGAATCATTCATTTGAATGAGAGAATTTGAGAAACAACAAAGCACGATGATCATATCATCACAGTAAGGTTCTCGTAGAGGATAATAACTAAATATTGAGTCATTTCCCATCTTTGTACTGACTTACATAAAGTGATGAGTGAGAAGTGCTGTGAAAAAAACATTGAAATCATAACATTTATCATCAAAATGAAACAAAACTGGGGTCTGATATACATGCACATGCACATATATATATATATATATATATTATATTTTATAATATACAGTATATACAATAGATCGTCAACATTACTTTATGTCCTATTGTAGTGATTTGATTGATATGTTTCTCTCCTGGAAGAAATTGTTAAACAGACCATGAAGTAAATTCACCTTTATACATAAACTAAGAATGACCTTCCCTTTTGCTTCATGTGCTGTCTGAAGACGTTCTCTGCTGGGGCCGGTCGTAGCTGACTACTCATATATCACTATCAGATAAGAGACAACAAAAGAGCAATGCAGAAATGCCAACATGTTTGAGGTAGCTAAGAAACAATGACACCAAAGACCCCTGACTAGTTTATTTTAAGCCATGCTGGTAGCCATGTCTGTCTGTCCTTTTGTTGATGAGTCAGACCATCACTTGTGATTCGTCTCTTTGTGTATGATTTGATCTTGGACTGAGATATGTGGGTTTTGAGTTATTTTTGAGATCCTGGCTAGTATGAGGCCAGTTCTCACTTTGGAGTGGGACACAAATCTGAATCTGGTTCAGGTTTCTTTGTGTGGTCTGGAGCTGTTCAGTGGTCAGATTATGATGTTTACTTGTGGTCAGCTTCTATCTGAATCTCCTTGTTTCTTGTTCCTGTTCTTACTTCCAGTAAATTTTTGCTTCCAAAGCTTCTGTACTATGTATTAAGTTTAATTATGATTGACAGCTACCAAACATCACAGTAAGATCATCATAGCACTAGACACATGCATTAATCACGTCCTGTCAAACAGTATACAACAAGAGAGCTGCAGTAAACATGAACACACAGACTGACTTAGCTGTTTTACCTTAAAGCAAATGATTTTCACTCCTTTATGTTATTAATTCCTATTTATTCAGAGCTGTGGGGGAATAAGAAACATGAGAGAAAAATCAATTATTATATGGTGCATGTGGGGAGGCAAGTGTGATGGCCAGACTGTAGCCAGGGGTGGCCTCGGCCACCACAGCACACCCTCTGCCTCCACCACTGTCTTTAACTATATTTTACAGGATAATAGACTTTGTTGAAAGTGCGAGTATCATCCAGTTCATAAACCTCAGCTTCAGGTTTTTGGAGCGCTTCAAAAATATCTTTTGTGTCATGTTCGTCAAACTGACAGCTGACTGAATGGGGCTGCTGTTTTCTACACTCAACAAGACGGCACAGATTAGCAATTTGTGCACACACATTATTGAAACAAATTGCACTAAATTGTGCTAATTAGTTATTTTCAGCTCCATGACACTGTCTGGGCTTTGTAAGATTGCCTTGTAATTCTGTACAGGAAGTTCGGTGGCATGCTGACATCCCCAGATGGAAAATCTTCACGAAGCAAGGTTGAAATTTTTAGTTTTTAGTAAAATGCCTTTTTTTTTTTTTTAAATGTCTCATCTATTGGATGAATTGTCATGAGATTACACACATCCTTATACTCTAATCACATTCATTAGAATCACACCTGTCAGTCCGATGAGGGAAATATCTTCAGAATTAATTAAATTTTTTAATGAATTGTGGTAATCCCCAAACTTTTCCTTATCACACTACTGACATTCCCATCAGCCTCAGCTATGCCTTGTGTTTACCTTGTTAATTAGCAAATGCTAGTATGTTAACATGCTAAACTAAGATAGTGAACCTGGTAAACATTATACCTACTGCACATCAGCATATTAGCACTGTCATTGTCAGAATGTTAGCACACTGGTGTTAGCATTTAGCTCAGAGCACCACAGTGTGTAAACACACCTGCTCAGGTGTAAACTCTTGGTCTTGTTCAACTGTGAAAAGTCCTACTTGAACATATCTCTCTCAGGGTGCTTTAAAAGATTAATGTAAGACATACAAACTATAAAAAGGAGAATATTGGCTGATAAAATCAAATCCATATTGTTATCAGCCAATCAACCTTTCCAACCCTAACCCACGGACCTTTCTCTTTCTCCAAAGTGTAATTATGGTTAGAGTATAGACCCTGTAGCGGGAACCAGCTCTCCTTATGGAAGCACATGTTCCAGTGTCTATTCAGAGCCAGCCCTGCTCCACCATTGTGCTGGTTTGCACCGGGCCAATTAAACAGGAAGCCCTGAAAATAGAACCCTCCGCTCTCTTTTCTGACGAGAACACTTGCTGTTTTCATAAACTTTTATTTATACAGTTTGCTGAACACAAAGGCTCTTTTTGCAGTGCACCTGGGAAATGTCAAAGACGACTATAGTCCTTTTATTCCACGGTTAGCTATTTCTTTTCTTGCGTGAATTGGTGCAGTGTTTGCACCCAGCAACCTCCCAGTCTCATCCAGTCTTCATCTCGCCGCTGCATTATGTATAAAATACCATTTTCTGCACGAGAATAAGTCATGAGTCTGAGTCAGAAGCTGCTGGAGTCTTTGCTAGTGTTTTCTTCTTGCTACCAGGACTGCTGTACAAGACAAAGGCCATTTTTCATCTTGTCAGGGTTATTTGCTGCATTATGGGATGTGTAGCGTCTAATAAATGACATTTAAAGAGCAAAATTAATTATCAAGCAAATTAATGAGAATGACAAATGAGAGTGGAGTGTAATCTCTGAGGTGGTTCGCTGAGTTCAGAGAGGCAGAGAGATACTGACGAGGCATGAATTTTTTATTTTGATTTGTGTCACGAATCATCGCTCAACATTTTTCACTGCAGCTCAATCTCAGGAGCTTCTTCTTCTGATTTTCTCCTCTCATGTTTCTCACCTGCGCACACAAAATCCTCCCTCTGTCATATAAGGATGCTCAATAAACTCAGAATGAGTTTGTCTTTTGTGTCACGTTTACAGAACGTATGGAGCATTTTTCAGTGGCAGACAGCGCACTGCAAAGAGGCCAGTGGATTCAGTGGATTTAAAAAATGATCCTCTTAGAGAGCCTGCAAAGCTTCATGTTTTCCTGACAAGCAGTGAATGCAGAAACAACGATCCTGCTTCAGCGCTGAGACAGAGAAACTGTAAAGATGGCGGGTTGTTATCTCAAAGGTCCCACGATAATTTGTTTTTTCAAAAACTCCTTTGATTTTTTTCTGCTTTGATAGTAAAACCCAGTGTGGTTTAGTTTGTGCAGTGTTTCCACATAATGTAATCCTAAAATCTCAGCTGATATCAGTTGTTGCATCCATTCAGAGCTATGCCAGCTAAAGCTAACTGTCTTATGTAATCAATCTAATCTGATTTTATCAGATCTGATTACAGTTAATTCACAAGGAAATATCCTCAGATTTGATTCTGGAGATGAATGATTTATGTAAGATGCTGAAACCCAATTAAACTTTCAGTTGTAACCAAACTCTGAAACATTGTAAGTAACTGAAAACTTGCGCTTTGTGATAAACTGGTTGTTGTTTGAATGGAAATGAGCTGTTACTGACAGTTATTACTCACAATACCAAGAATGCTTGTAAAATCTGAAACCAGCAATATTCCCATACATACTGCAATGTGCTGTTTCCACTCAGCCACTGCCTAAGAAGCAACAGGGAGGCTGTGAGATAGAGATGAGGCCAACTGATCCCAGGAGGGACTATTGACCAGAAGCTTTACACCCGTTGTCAGGAAGTGGAGCTACAGAACTGTGCGTGGGCAGATTGACTCCCTGGAAATACTGTGAGAGAAGGCGGCCAGCCCTTTATCTGAGGCCAGCACTGGTGTGGAATTAGAGCCAGAATCACTGAGGCCACTGTCAGCGATGTCTGCACAGACATTTGTCTCAGAAATGCTCAGATGTATTTATGGTTTACAGGATTTCAAAGTGCAGCCCAACGCAGAGTCACACACAAATTCCATAGTCCTCAGCATCCATACACACTATTAGGCATGAGATACAACTAGATATTATTGTCCTGACTGATTTAATAAAAATTTTAACAATCAATTATTCACTTCGTCTGTAAAAGGTCAGAAAATTGTGAAAAATGGTCATTTCAGTTTTTTGTTTTTTATAAGTATTGTGTGTTGTACCTTATCATTAGAGGGCATGGGGCATCGCTGTGACATGTAGGATTTATTGTGATCTACAAGGATGGATGGATGTGGGACACGTACAGAACAGTAGAGGCTGATCTTTTTTTTGTTTTTTAGTGACTGTTGGATGGATTGACATAGAGTTTAGTAAATTCTGAATACTATCAGAGTTAATTGTTCATATTTTAATGATGTTCAGCAGGTTATGTGCTATTTATGTTCTTACTGACGCTCTTTTACATTCCTGGGAGTTGTTGGAGACGGGTCAGCTTAGAATTAAAGGTTTGATTCACATTATGTATTAGGGATTTTATAATACAGTCAGATTTTTTTTTACTGAAGTCAATTTGATGTGATGTTTTTACTCCACTCAGCGGCGCTTTTCTTTGGCCTGCCAACAACCTGTCATCCTGCTTCTAACTATGTCAAGGCAACTTGTGCAGCTTGACATTTTTCACCCACTGTGCAGAAATTTGTACACATTTGTTTTTATGACAGCTGCGACCGGAGGCATCATGTTTTCAGGTTGTCCATCACTGGGAGTGCCTTGAGGGAATTAAACTGATTAGATTTTTGTGGTCAAAGGTCAAAGGTCAAGGCCACTGTGACCTCACAAAACATATTTTTGGCCATAACTCAAGAATGAAAATGCACCTTTTATTAAGTCTCAAATGTCTACTGCAGTATATGACATGAGTCTGGAGAGACATGGATGTAAACTGCAGCCTGACTGGTTGGTGGAGGTATACAAGTACGAAACAGTAATTTATTTTTTTCTTTCACAGCTCCCCCGTGGTGCGTGGTCCAGATTGTGTCATGTCAGAGCACGGCTGCAAGAAGCTCAGCAATGTTGTACCCTGGCGCTGTTCCACCCCTGTCAGTGCCAGTGTTTAGTTGTAGTGACGGGGCCTTTCTCTGCACTTCCCTCCACCGCAGTGGGTCGGAGGGGTCAGACATCCAAAGCAGCTTTAGTCACACAACAGAAAACATCAGGCAGTATCAGTATGGTAACATAGTATGAGCCTCTGTGACTCAGCTGAATAATTTCTTCTGAAGCAACAAAAAAACAGTAACAGTTACAAGATAGACCGGGAGCTTGTTTGAAATGTTTATTTCCACAGATTCAACAAAAATGGAAGGTTTGAATTATTATTCACTGGTGGACTGCATCACAATAACATATAACAAATAAGGAAAATGAACTGAACAGTGTATGAAAATGACTCCTTAGCTACAAGGCTGAAAAAGCAGGATCTGCTGCTTTGTATTGGAGACTCAGCATTTTTACACACTCGATAGATTAAGATGAAAGATTGAATTTTCTACTGAATATTTCTCTTGTAAATTTCTGTCTCCACCAGGAAAAGATTTTTTTGTACATTTCGTGTCTAGAATGAGCTGATTAACGGACAGCAGTGACTATAAGACTCAGAAACCACCATGATGAAGGAAAGATGGCTGAAAACATGGTGAATAAAATGTGGCATAGTGGAGAAGAGTTTTGCGAGTATGTTCAGTCCGTCAGTCCCTGCTGCTGCTTCACAGTCTCAATAACCTGCTAGTCTCTTTGTTGCTCAGTAAAATCCTACATCTGACCTCCCCAAGGCAGCGAGCACTGCAACAATATTTACAGTTCTGAATGGAACAGCCTCGTGTGAACCTCAAACTCTTTTCAAACCCATGATGTACAGTAGCTTAACACTCATTTTTAAACAAGTACCAAGTACACACTGACCTCTGAGACACAGGCTGTATTGTTACACAGTCATATGTTCATGAATAGCAGCTATGTGAGAGCACAGCCCGGTGTTTCACACTGTGAACACTCACAATCTGTCTCCTTCTCCGTCTTTCTCAAACACACACACACCCTGTGGTGTCATGTGAGAGCTTTACACCCTTGGCCTTGGACATTGTTGTACGACCTGTCTCGGCACTGAGGCGTCTTGGCCCCGCTGAGCGTTGAAAGTGGACTTCAGTCCTGTTACGTAATAGCTGCCTGTGTGGTTTCCAGCTCTCCTCTGCACCACTGGAGGGATTTCTGTGCAGCAGCCACATCACTGTCACCAGCCTTTGTATCAGAAAGAGTTGGATTTTCTCATTAATGGCGGAACGACATGTTAC
Organism: Seriola lalandi dorsalis; assembly: GCF_002814215.2. Lineage (NCBI taxonomy): Eukaryota > Metazoa > Chordata > Actinopteri > Carangiformes > Carangidae > Seriola > Seriola lalandi. The sequence goes on along the minus strand of NW_019525130.1, from coordinate 578,122 downwards.
GCTTCGGTTTTGTTTAACACGCGAAAAGCTTAAATGTGAGAGTCTGACAGCTAATTTGGGTTTAAATGGATGAGCTAATTATATAGTTGGGAAGATGAAATGGGGAAAGTTTTTAATTTTAATGGAAAATCTGTCTAATATTTTGTAAAATGTCTTATCTTTATTGATATTATATAGACATTATATATTATAATATTATATAGACACACAAAGGTTAGATGAAACAAGAGCAGCTTAAGTGACAGTCATTATTTCAGCCATGCTAGCTGCGTGGTTCAAGGGATGGCAATCATGGCAACAGCAACACAGGTACAACAACCACAAAACTATAACAACTAGAATCACTGTAACTAGTTTCAGATTACATCACTGTTTATCCAGAGCCATATAAAATATTAACCATTTGTGTGAAGTTTCATGAATGTCGTAATTGCTGTGTGAAGTCTTGAGTAATGTCTAAAAAGTGTTTTATGAGGTCACTGTGACCTTGACCTTTGACCACCAAAGTCTAAGCAGTTCATCCTCAAGTCTAAGTGAATGTTTGTGCCAAATCTGAAGGGATTCCCTTGAAGATTTCCCGAGATATCACATTCACAGTGAGGTCACTGTGACCTTGACCTTTGACCTTTAGCCACTAAAATCTAATCAGTTCGTCCTTAAGTCCAGGGTTGGGTCGGAAATCACTCACTCATTCACTACTCCCTCGTCACTGTCCAGAGAGTTCAATGCAGACGACTGTATAGTGAGCTCATCTGTAAAATGAAAAAACACTTTTGGACTCTACTGTTTTTCTGTCTTTATGCACAAGCGCAATGCATGATGGTATATATTGGTTGGTTAGTAAATGATTGGTTGTACACTGCTTTTCACAATGCATTGTGGGATACTAGGAGTCCAGTATAATAATTCTCACTATACATTCGGAAAGCACTACAAAATGGCAAACTCACTATATAGTGGACGATTTAGGGACACAGCCCAAGTCAATGTTTTTACCAAATGTGAAGAAATTCGCTCAAGGCTTTATGGAGATATTGAATTCACCAGGCCAAAACTTTTATGAGGTCACCATGACCTTGACCTTTGACCCACCAAATCTAATCATGAGTCTTAGTGAATGTTTGTCCCAAATTTCAAGAAGTTCCGTCAAGGTGTTGTTGAGATCATGTCCAGGAGAATGGGATGGATGGACGGACAGCCTGAAAACAATATGGATCCGGCTGCGACTGTCGCCAGCGCCGAGGCTTAAAAATATGAGAATGCAGAATGAGAATAAATCCAGGACTGAGCCTTTTCACACAGTCTGTTGTTTATCGCCTCACTGCCTCATGCTCTCCCATGACAAGCCTGCACAGGAACGCCTGAGGTCTGAACTCAGCTGTTACTCTCAGAGCCTCCTCCTCAATATATAATACATTAGAAGATTTAAAATCAATGCCCCTGTCCCTGCTACATACATTACATTAAACTGGATCACAAGGCTGTTTGCTGTAGTTGCAGTCATTGATTTCTTTCTATAAGACTTGGCCTCACAAATCGTTCTAATGAGTCTCTAGTTCAGCAGCCCGGCCTCGTCTGCTCCTCTGCCCACACTCAGTAGTGTTGCCTAATGTTGGAGCTCTTCTTCACGTTCACAGGGAACAGAGACTCTTCACTGAGCCTCAGCTACAGTCGCGTGGCTCTGAGTGTTTGTCCTGAACTGTGCTGTGTTGGGGGTCGGAGAGTTTGTGATTGAGACTGATAGGTGTCAACTGACTGTCCCAAACCAGATTCTTCATTGTGAGGATTTGCTGCTTGTTTCATGTGATCATAAACTCAATGTATTTATTCTTGAAGTGTTGATCGAACAAAACAAACAAGGCTTTGAAAAATTTTGAAAATTGTGATTTGCTTTTCACTATTTTAATTCATTTTATGGACTAAACGATACAGCGGATTAATTGGTCATGAATATAACCTTTACAGTTGCGTCGATAATTGAAATGGAAGTAATTTCTGTATCTGTAACATATGGTGGTTTGGTGCAAATGACTGGACGAGTAATGCTGAGGGAATATAGTTACACTGCAGAGAAAAATCAAACGTAAAGCAGAGAGAGTGATTCAGTGTGCTATATTAAGGTGAAAGATTTTAATAATCACCTGGTATCGAGCTGCTGCGGCTGTCCTCTGTGGTTCAGCTTTAAATGTGAGGAGGCTGATACATGCTGCAGGGCTGCTGCCACACCGCTGACCTTCTTCAGAAGTGCTGCGTGAGGACTAGAGAATATCACACCATCAGACTGTGGTGCAGACCTCCTCCCTCTTACAGACATACTCTGCTCTACAGTAGTAATGCACCACTATTTTCTCCTGACAGTCATTATAAACAAGGTGTTATGTTGCCTACAATAAAAGTAATATGTGTTTTTTGTAGAGGTTTTCTGTAAATGATGCTGCAACAAGACAGTCAACAAGGAAATACAGCAACACACACACATCAAAGACCCAAAGTAATATCTGGTTTGCACATGGACAATTATATCAGCAATATATTGATACATATGCATGAACCAGTATAAGTGATGGGGAAATATTAAAGGCAGGAAATGTTATTATTGGTGTTAAAAGAGTAGTTTGACCTTTTGGAAAATTTTGCTTATTTGCTTTCTTGCTGCTCTTTGTACACAAATAATGAAGTTAGAGCCAATAGGTAGTTAGCCTAACATAGCTAAGGGCTAAGTATTGAAACCAAAGCGTTAACTGATGCCTGTTGTTTTAGGGAATGACCGGTGTGAGATTAGTCCTTGGCCAGGTTCAGTGACTTCCTGTTTTTCAGACAACCAGGGTTTTTTTTTTCCTTCATTGCTAGCTGTTTCCCTCTGCTTCCAGTCTTTATGCTAAGCTAAGCTAACCATTTCCAGACTGATATCAAACCTCTTCATTTAAGTCTCAGCATGATATTTCCCCATGTGTCAAATTATTTCTTTAACATCAGACCTTTCAGGCTAAAACTATTCCAGTTAGCCCTTAACATTTCCTGTTAACACCAGCATTTACAGAAATCATTACCCCAGAAGGTAACTTGTCACCCTGTCACTGTTAATGGGTGTTAAAGCTCTGTAGATTTTACAGCTGACTTCCTTCTTTCCACACAGAACTGAATTCAAGGCTTACACAGATGTGAAGCCCACCAGGATGATCCGGGCCAAGTCCCAGTACCTGCCTCCGGATGACAAGACCAGCCTAGAGACCAGCTACAGTGCTACCTTCAAGGGGCAACAAGCCCCGCTGCGGTCAGCTGACAACAAGGCCGTGGAGAGGAGGAGGATACGCAGTTTGTACAGCGAACCTTATATAGAACCCTCCAAACAGGTGAGAACGCACCTGTCTAACTGTAGTGTGGTTAAAAATGTATGTAGGGAGGGGATAGCTGATAAAATTACTGTAATGCTGTAAAATCACACAACACAGTTTTGGAAGTTACTGGCCAACCCAGCAATCTGATTTCCGCTATCCAACATCCTTAGGTTGACAGATATAGTGCCACTCGCTCTAAACCCAAAAGGTCTGGAGCCACAGCGGCAGGCCAGGGCAAGCCAGTGAAGAAAGCCAAAGATAAGCAGAGCGCCGCGCTGAAGGGCTCCAAGAAGACGACCTCGGAGAACCAGCCCGAGAACCGGCCGGCGGTGGGGGACAAGGAGAAAAGTAAAGAGATGAACAACAAACTGGCTGAGGCAAAAGAGTAAAAATCATTAAGCACTACTTCTCCTTTTATTTCTTATTTTCTGGGGGAAATCAGACTCAGAGGCTGCAAAATTAATTAAGGTTTTCATCATTCTCATCTTTCTCTTCTTTCGTCTCTGTTCCCCCTCCGGTCTCTTCTTCTGCTTCTCTTCTTCTTTATTCAGTCTCTCAGTATCCACTCATTCTTCTCTGTCCTCTCACTACCTCTTGGCTACGTTTGTACAATAGCACTAGAATAAGATGTCGACATGACATGTCATCGCTCCGCCTGCCTCACGCTATGTTAGATCGCTATTGTAACGAGTGGGTAGAAGCGTCCTCTTCCTCCGCCATTTGATGCCACCCACCACCCCCACTCTGCTCGCCTCCATCTCCAGGTTGCCATGGCTACCGGCTGCCTGGCTAGCCAATGGATGGCTCTTGTTGCATGGGCCCACAAACAAGCAATTCTGAAGGGTTGGCTTTGATCAGCTGAGCAGATTGCTTTGTTGAATTTATCAAGGATTTTTTTTCCTTCTTTTGTTTTTTTTTTTTGGTTTTATGAAATAAAGATAATCCAATTGGCACTTTGGACATGGTCCCTGCTCTTTCTAAATTAACATCAAATCTGAAAATCTTTGATAAATGTCCCGCTTGGTTTAGTCATGAGTGTCTGATCCACAGCTTGTTTTGTACCTGCTCTGTCATCTCCCCTGCTGTCCTCTGTTCACGTAGAGCTCACAGGGCTCAGTGTGTGTTGGGCAACACCTTGTTAAATGTGATTTAGCAATTCAATGTCTCATTTATAAGATACATATAGAATTATTTCATCTTAAGTAAAACACCCAGTTTGTTTCCTTTGTTCATGTGAAACCGACTCACACAGTTCACTCAAGGTTATTTTGCAACACCCAGTTTGTTGCCAACAAACCATCTGGGTCACACTAAACTGATTATGCATTAAACACCAGTCGTTTGCATAGCAGATGAGAAGTCCCGCTGAATTAGATAACACAGTCACGCAGTCCTAATGTCATTATTAACATTAGAGTAATAACATTTTTTAGAACCAGAGAGCGATGAGTTCATAGATGTTGTGTTGAGTTGTATTCTGTCTATCATTCCCAGTGTGCAGAGCAGTCAGTCTCAACAACCATAATTCATATATTGTGTAATCACATATTATCTTTATTAACAAGCTTCACAACAGTTATGCAATTGCAGTAGCCTGCGCCGAAACACACGCCTCCTCTTCTTGAAATGTACTCTGCCCAGGGTGACCGTAACCAATGTGATTAGACCGCCATGGGACGACATGCAGACGGCTCATATTGCTGCTTAACAGCACTTTCCACATCACCTTTGAAGAGGGAGCTTTATGGATGAAGCACAGATTCACTATTCATATAAATCACAAAAGATCCACCGCCATTTGTTAACATGAGAAGTTTAGATTCAGTATTTTATTCTTATATAAACCAATAACTTCACCTTCTGTGTCATCTTCTCGTTTTGCCCAGATTCCAGGCTGAAAGTATGAAGAGTAAGTTGGTTTGATGAGGTTGAGGTTGTTGAAAAAAAAAAAAAAAGATGATTCCACACTGGATCTACTTCGGCTCTGTGTGGCAGGTTCAACATGTTGGAGCCGTGTTTGTATCCAGCAAAAGCAAAACCAAAACAAGCTGTAAAGCCTCTGTTTTTAACTTCTGGTTTAATCCAGATTTCCTCAGTGAGATGTGTTGAAGAAAAGGGAACAAGAAGTAAGTTGTATTGTGACTGTTTATCTGTTAAAACAAATTATAACCTCCTTTGTATATAAAGCTTATATTTGTGTATAAATATCATAGCAGGGCTACATGTTGGCTAGAGCCAAAGCATCCAGCTGTTTTCTCTAAATCTTAGCATATGTACGTATAGAGACGCCTGTTTTTTGGGCTTAGAAGAGCACTGTTCAGTCTTATCATGGGTCGACCCGTCAGTGTGCTCCACTCCCACGCAAAACACCTCCCTGTTCTCATTGGTTCTGCTTCCTTCCCTCCATTCTGATTGGACGAGTCTCTGTTTTTCTGTGGTGTCTGACGCAGCAGCAACCATCACTGCAAACCACCATGTCTGTCCAAGCCGAGCACGCGCCCCGTCAGGAGTGAAGGCCCAACTCATTAGCATTTCGCAGCCTTTGGTTGGGGGGACGCTTTGTCGTGTAACACAAAGGAGGGGGCTTGCAGGAGCAGTAAATGTACACAGTGCTTAGCACACACCACACACCTGGTGCTATCTTTGTGAGTATTAGGCAAATAAGGATAGAAAGTATGGTAAAGAAAGTTTTGTCTTGGGCAAAAAAAGAAGAAAAAAAAGAAAAGAAAATTGACTGTGACGTGCTTGTGTTTCTATCTGCTTGCTCATATTTAATGAAACATTACAAATAAATGCAAAAAAGCAGAAAAAGCAGTGTCTTCTTTCTTCATTTTGTTAAGAAGATTAGTGGTTGCAGGTATCTGTCAGTGTTTCTCTTGTCCCAGTCTTTGTCTTTGTGAGACAGAAAACATTTTGTTTTTAAATAAATCCACATGGAAGAGAATTTTTTTGCTCTCACTACTTCTTTCTATGCTTATCCAAGATCGCACCGCATTCTGGCATGAGCTCTGACATCCTGTCCAGGCCCTGCATGTTGCCCTCATGTGAGAACTGAAGAATATATTATTCCTGCACCTTGTCTCAATATATTCCAAGAACTCATCCAACTTCTAGAGCAACATGCATGTCAAAGGATGTCCAGAAACTTATTCCAGAATAAGATGTCATGTGCTTCTTTATGCCTCAAGTTCATGTATTAGTGATGCTCTTTAATGTGAAAAAAACAACCAGAAATGTGTGATATGACATTTGCTTTCTCATCCTATAGTCTGGTGTCATGGTTTGAATATTTGAGGATGTCACATTTGGATGATGCTGTGTCCAATTTCCTGTGTGCTAATGAGTGACATTCTGATTCATTTGAAGGGTTGTGCTAAAACAGTACCACTACATACAACTCTGCCAGCCAATCCGAGATATTGGCTGGGTGCAGACTCTAAAGCAACACCTGTGGGGCTGTGCACTTCCCAATCCCAGGTAACCAATCACGAGAGCAACTAAAGAAAAAAAAATAGACTGCGATCCACAAATGCTACTCATACCCATTCATACATGCTCATGGAGTTTGTTATTTACTTTTCTTTTCTATTACAGTGGCACAGTTTTGTTTTTTCTGGTGAACCACCACATTATTTCTGGTCCACTCCTCAGGTCATAGCCCTTCTGTATTTCTCTTCCATATGGACACTTGAGTAAGGGGTGGGAGGGGGTGAATGGGGCTGTCTGACTGCCTGCTGTCACATCCTACATACCAGGTTCCTTAAGGTGCCTTTTCTTAAGGAGGCCACAGGTTTAGTCCAGTCATCTCCAACATCACAGTCAGCTGCAGTGACGCAGCCGCTCTTCATGGTTCAAAACAACCTGCATGACTTGAAATATCCACCCAGGAGGGAGAGTGGAGGTCACCTCCTCACACATGTAATACTGGTTTAAATTTTCATACTGTGTTTAGACTATAAGGATCATTTCTTTCATTCTGAAGCATGCTGCCACTGTTTTCTGTTGGACCTGCAATCGGATTTTCTGTTGGGTCTAGATTTTGCACTGTACCTAGAATATCTGTTGAGCTTTAGCATGGATATGAGATGGACTCACCTGGGGTAAGTACAAGTGGAATGAGGGAAGTGGCTCTGCTTTGGAAAGAGGCTGTTCAAAGGAAATTGTAAGTGCATGTTCAAGATCTTCACTCCAATTTGCAATTTGCTAATTGATTTCCATTCACATATGATTTAGATTTCCCAATAATGTATCTGCATCCTGTAGTTTTCTTTCACAGAACACCCCGTGACCCTCATTGCACTATTGGCATCCTGTAGTTCACGTCACTGAGATTAACTGAGTGGGTCAAAGTGTCAATTAAAGCCAATGGCCTGTATTGATCATCATTAGAAATAGACTAAACACTTCATTTTACATCTGTATCCATTTAGTCCAGTCAAGTTTTCAAAGTCACACTATGTATTTCAAGATTTTTTTAGCTGGTAAATCATAACAAGATCATTATGAGGTAATATCAATGGCAAGCAAACAAAAAAAAAGAATCCTGCAGTGTTGCTGCATCTTTGTCTCCAACTTGAGTTTTCATCCCTAAAACAGAAGTCTGATCTTCGCCTCTGAAATGACGGTCACAGGGTGCTCGGCTCGACTCAACCCAGTCACATGCTGTTGTTCACCTGAGAAAAATGCCTCATCGTGTGTCTCTCTCTCTCTCTCTCTCTCTCTCTCTCTGTCTCCTTCTTCTTCTCTGGTATCTTAACCATGTGCTGCCTCCTAGAGATGCTAAAGACGAGGTTCTCCGACCCAGTCATCATCATTCCCAGGGTGCTGCTGGAGGAGAACCATCACCACCACTGGAAAGAGCCGAGCCGCGTAGGAGCAGCGGAGTCGTACGCTTTGCCCTAGATGTGAACCAGACTGAGTAGTTCTGCCTCTGAGGCAGTTACACCTTCATACAGACACTGCTGCTCTGTACTGTAAATATCTAGTATTTAAAATGGATTAGGAAAAGAGATGAATCCTACACACAGAAAAAAGCTCACATATTTGAAACACGCATGTTTGAAACAGCTTCTGGCTCAGAGGTCACAGCTGTTTGACCCTAACGGCATTATTGCAAAGGTGCTATATTATTTTCTGGTTTCATGCAATTTATTTTGAAGGATATTGTCAATATTGTTAGAGATATCACACCATAAAGTGCTTATATTACAATTACAAAAACCTGTACTGTACATTGATCGGTTTTAGTGTAAATAAATGAGCATAACTTGCAGATTGCCATACTGTATTTTAATGTGTGTTGTATGGTGGTCAGATGTGTTCAGATAGTGGGTTAGAAGAGTACGAAATGATGAAGAGGTGAAGTGATGAAGAGTTGAGCGTGTTGCATCGGGAGAGGACTCCTGAATTTGTTGGATGCAGAAAATAAAACTTAAAACAAATGGTTTTTAGACGTGACAAAGTTATAAAATCGTCTCTTCTGCCGAAAGGATACCTGCGTTTGGGTGCCTGTAAAAAAAATTATACTTTTTATGATATCTTACATCATATTCAAATATGTTTTTAGAAATAACCATTTTTTTTGGTTTAACAAAAGAAGCCAACGTTTTAAAGTTAAAAAAGTTTGTTTCTGTGTAATTGTTTCTTCACTTGGAGAGTTTCTGTGTCCTTAAATCTGACTTGAACACGTTCATATGAGCAACTAGTTTGGAAGCGACTCGTTATCCAGTTCGCACACACTGAGAACGGACACATCGTGTGTAGATGAAATCTCACAAAGTTTCATATCAGACACAAATTCTTAGTATTTATTTTGTGTTTTTATTCGTGTTAAAAAGGAACTCCAGTGACAATCCGCATCAACGTCTGTTTCCAGGCGTGGGGAGCACTACTAAAGCGTTTCGTGTCTCTGAAGGGAGCTGTGTGGTGACGTCTGATAAATGTCCTCAAGTGATGTCACTCGAGTCAGCATCAGTTGGGTCTGAAGACTACAAGTTTGAGAAGTAAAAATATCTATAAGTTTGGAGTTTGAAAGCAGTGAGCTTACCAGACCTGTGTGACCCGTTCATCCTCTCTGCTCAAGGCTTCATCAGCTGCTACTAGAATAACACACACCTGAATCTCTGACCGAACCGCTGGCGTTGTATCAACGCAGGTTTTAACGAGGAAGAGGAGCGTGTCGAATAACAAAGACAAGATTTCTGCTTCTGCTGCATAGATTATGATCCATTTGTTTTAAACTATCCATCATGAGTCTGACAGTGTTGTAGGAAGTTATTACTTGGAGTTATTGCACATACCATTCAACCATTCCTCCACCCAGATGGTTTTATGTGTCAGTGTCAGGATAATAACACTATAAGACTAGTTCCTTTTAGTGGCTTTCCAAGAAGAGTCTTGGACTTTTAATTTTTACCTTTTGGAGGGAAATTAACTGTTAATAAGCAGGTAGCAAAATAAAACAGAAAACTTTATATGTACTTGTTCAGTACAACTAAAAATTCTCGACAAATTACAAAATATCGGACAACGTCAAGCAACAACAAGAAGAACGTTATGTTATTACTGAAAAGGATGTGTGGAATGGTTTGATGATAAGAACAGAACTAAACAGAACTGACCACAACCTGGGAGAAGCTGGTGGGAGAAGCTGGTGGGAGAAGCTGGTGGAAGCTGCGATAATTTGGTAATTTTAGAGAAAGCACCAGGTCATCAGGTACAGGAAAGCCGCTGCAGCCCGTGGAGCTGTGGCGGTCCGGTCGATGTAGAGATGCTGTGGTGGTGCCAGAGGCTCAGGGGAGATTGAAAATTAGGCCTGCTGGTCCGGGTCAGGGAGGGAGTGGACAGGGTGGAGACCCTTGCACCAGTCAACAAGCGAACGCCAAGATGCGTTCAGGGGAGGGTCAGTTTTCTTAGAGCAAGATATCAACCTCAGAGTCATCACACCACATAAAGACCTCTTTTCCTGCAAGTTAAATCTCAAAGACAATGAAATGCACATGAATTTATCCTGCTCAATATAGATCCAGTTATTAGAACCATGGACCTTTAACTAGTGCTGATATTTTCATAACTGGCTTCGATGGGACATACAAACTGATTAAATTATATTGTGATGTGCTATTTAAACACTAATGTGGGTATTATTATATTTACATACATTAGAAAATGGTATTAAAGGCAACACTCCAGATCCAACATCATCCAACAAAAGACAGTGAGACAAGTCAGGAACTAGAACTTGTCCATTATCAAACTACTCTTCTTATTCAACCATGAGTCTGGACAAAACTAGGGAACCAGTTGCCTTGCACTTCCTGTCAGAAACCCTAACCAACAACAAAATGAAAAGAGCGATGGATTATTTTCTTTCCTTAAAAAGCACAAGCAGCATTTTTGGAGGCCATTTTTGGCAACCTTTTTGAGCGCCCCATTAAGGCAGGTATTCATATTTTATTCATGTCTTACACTTCAGCATGTAAGAGAGAGGGAGAGCGATGAGGAGACAGGGCGGAGGGGAGGGAGGGGGACTCAGTGAAGTGCCTGGTTTGAGGTTTTATTGTAGATAAGCTGTTTCGTTGTCACAGCTCATTTTACTCCTCATTAGGTTGCACTCCTCTCCTTTCTGCTGTACGTGACAATGTATGCAACTATATTCACATGCGCACAAATGTACACACGACGTGCAAATGCAACATTCAGTGATGGAGTCTCGTCATGACGTGCGTTGGTGCTGGAGATGTTTGGGATTTGTGTAACTGTGCACTGACAGACTATTGTCTTTAACAAGCTGCGGGGGAGGGGAAGCAACACTCAAACTGTCAGTCTTAATCAGCAAGTCAGCCATCTTGATGCAACACTCACAAATAATTCAAAACTCAGAGGACTGTGCTGAGAGCAGACCACCATCACTTCTGTTGTGTTACAGTGTTTATACCTGAGAAACACCAGAGGGACAGTCTGTTCCAGAAGATCTATACTGCATTTCTGTCTGTTAGTTTTGCCATGACACTATATGTTTTTAACAACTGGTAACACACATTGTTCTACACTGAATCCACCTTTTCACAGTTTCTTTACTGACATGCAGAAATTGCATCACAAGAGAAAGAGTTGATGTGTTTCCACAGGCTTTTTTACATTTTTGCATGAAGTAATTCTAAATACTAAACATAATCACTACATGTTTGTATAGGATAGAAACACAACATCCCCACACATATCTCACTCATGTGCTCACCTGCAATACTCCTGGTGAAGAATCTTTGCAGTCTGATCAATCCCTGGAAATCTCCCGCAAATATGACCTGACATCCAGGAATCATCACGTCCAAGAGGGACATTTGATCAGGTGGTTTATTGTCATAAACTTTCCACCTCAGTGAGGAGAAGAATTCCTCTGTTGGGTTCAGGAAGGGACAGCAAGGTGAAAGGAAAAGTGGCACCAACCTGGGATTGGCTGTAAACCTCCCTCTGATTGGAAGAGAAGCAATGAAGGGGAAAGGAGGTGAAACAAATGTGCTCAGTGTCCCAGTTAGAAGTGTTTGCATTTTTAAATTTCTTTTTTTATATCTTATAAATAAATAAAAATGATTATTCATTTCTTATGATAAATTTGAAAGATTTGACAATAGTATGTGTTTATGTGTAAGTTAGTTGTGGTTTAGTTTGAGTGACTGAAGATGATCCGAGGGTAAATCCACATTGACTGCTGTAGTGCCGACGACCACCAAGAAAAAGTATTGGAAAGTATTGAGAAACATGTTAGTGGCTGAAAAAATCAGCTGTTTTCAGACGCAACGAGTCCAGACCACAAACTCCCTGCTGGAAGTAGCCATCAGAGGATGGTAAACTGTGGCCATGAAGGGATGAACATGATCAGCAACAATACTCTGTAGATAGACTGTGACATTCAAACCATGACTGACTGGTATAAGAAGAAAACGTTCCCCACACCATTACACCACCAGCAGCAGCAGCAGCAGCCTGGACTGTTGACACAAAGCAAGTTGGGTCCATGGATTCATGTTGTTGATGTCAAATTGTGAAACTACCATCTGCTGCCTGAGCAGAAATCATACGCGTTTTTTTCCTTCATTCTGATGTTTGACATGAACAATGACTGAAGCTCCTGACCTGGATCTGCATGTAGTTTATGCATCGCACTGCTGCCACATCATTAGTTGGTTGCATTATCGCCTGAATAAGCAGGTGTACATGTGTGTGTGTGTGTGTGTGTGTGTGTGTGTGTGTGTGTGTGTGTGTGTGTGTGTGTGTGTAATAAAAAGCTTGGTGATTGTAGATTATCATGTTGATGCATCAATGTGTAGAAAGCGTTTTACTTTTGTAGTTGGTCGAGGTATAACTGATTTGAAAGGTCTCAGGTCTCAAGTCTCTTCCAACTAAGAATGAATTGCTAGTGAAAGTTACATGGTGTTTTAGTCAGTCATTTAAGTTCAGTACTTGAGTAAATGTGTTTATTCCACCACTTGAGAGTACTAATGATTCATTGACTGACAAGTAAAAGTCACACAGCAGGTGACTGAGATTTTCTCCAGACAGTGAAATTACACTGCTCATGTTTGAAGATCACAATCCATTACACTGCTCGGGTACTGGGAGGAACGTCCTGAGGTGGTCTATAAAAACACAGTCAGGATCTTTAATTAGTTATGACCTGTGTGTGTGGGAGTCTTTGGAGATCCCTGCTTATCCTGCACACGCACATACACGTACACACACACACACACACACACACACACACACACACACACATGCACATATGGACTATAAACTATGATGAATGACTGTGTCTCAGAGCCGCCCTGACCTGGATGAACAGAAAAAGAGATGGATGAGAGGAGGAGGGGGAGGAAAGAGGTAGGCCTGTAGAGACGGATCATTTTGCGGCCATTAAGAGGGCTGTGGCTCTGCTGCTTCCCGGAACACAGACATGCAGAGTGTGAAAACTCATTTCTCCTCCAGCAAACACCCCTGATCCCCAGGGGCTGAGGGAATCACTCCCTAGACACTTGTTTTCTGTATTTAACAATGGGGATTGGGGCTAGTTGTTTGTGTGTGTGTGTGTGTGTGTGTGTGTGTGTGTGTGTGTGTGTGTGTGTGTGTGTGTGTGTATGTGAGGGTTGTAAATTATGAAACACCCACACACTGCTGTTTTTAAAAGCCAATTCAAGGCCATCAGTTGTAGATTAACAGCAGCACATACACTTGCATCTCCACATCTGAACACAGAAGCTGTTTAATCAATAATAAAGGCACATTTCAGCTGATTTCACACTTTTGAACTGAAACAGTTCCCCGCTCTTTCTCTCCCTTTGATCGCTATAGCTCTCCCTCCCTCCCTCTCTCCATCCATCATTCCCTCCATCCCTGCACTGGGGCTGTTGCCATAGAGACAGGTTGCCAGGTCTCGGGCAGTGAGATAGAATGGGTTAATTAGGAGGCGGAGCATTTACAGCCCTCCAGATGGTGGTAAACCCTCCTTCACCACAGGTCTCCAGGGACTTCCTCTCAAAGAGAAAGCCTCTCCTGTTTAGTATTCAGCCCCTCACTGTCGATCCAGGAGCTGCATTTATGACCCTGTAGTCAACAATGTGGGATTATGGGAAGTGCAGGGAAAAGCTGGACCCTCCTCTTCAGCTCTGCTGAGCTGTGAAAGATCTTTTTCAGTAACCACTGATCTGATTAAAGGCAGGACATGACACCGCCGTTCCCCTCAAGGACCAATCAACCAATGAAGACGTTTTAAAAAATTTCTTTTCATATCGTCTGATACCTTTTCCTGTCCTCTGTAAACACTGTAAACATTGTGTCTCTGTGCATGCAGGAAGCCATTTTGCATTGTGTTTTACAGCTGAAGAACTGAGCCACTAACGCCCCCAAGTGTCAGTGTTCATACACAACATGTTTATTGTCAGAACATGGAGCACATATTAAGAGTTTGTACAAGTAAGAATAGCATGAATATTTCAGATGTGTAACAAATAGTGCACGACATGAACATGATCATTTATACAAACTATTACAGTGCAATTACAAGTTAACATTACAGCTTAAGTAAAATGTTCTCTGAGCACATTATTTCAATTTCAAACTTTCCTCTCCGTTACCACATCTCTTGTTTCTTATTGTGAAATGTTTTGTTCACATCTAAAGCCAAAATATAGATGAGAACATCTGACTTTTAAGATGTGTAACAAATCATAGTATTGATGGTATGTTATTTAATAAAATAATAAATATTTCTAAAATATTTGTAGTATCTATATTTGACAAACATGCAACAACTCTATCATTTTAATATTTTAAATACATATTGATGGGCAGGTGAAATGTAAATATCTGTACTTCATTGTTTCATGTGCAAAGACTTGCAATATTTGGTGCGAACTAATGCGTGAATGATGCAACAGTGACACCCAGTGGCAACTGCACGGTAAAAGCCTGCTGAATTTATCTGCTGTTGCAATTTTCCAATCCTGTGACTTTGGTTGGGGGGTGCTGCTGCACCCCTAGGTGTTGAAGACAAGGTAGGTGAAGTTCTCCTCCTTGGGTTTGACGCTGAAGTTGTAGTGTCCAATGCGATTCCTTTGGCAGTAGAAAAGGCACACAAAACCGATAATGAAGATGAGCGTCAGACCGACTCCAAGACAGGAGAAGCCAACTATATGAAGGGTGTTGTATTCCTCCTCCAAGAATGCTGCAAGAACATGAGTCAGGTGAAAGCAGTAAAATCAGTAAAGATGCAGTAAACAGGAAAACATGAGGATTTATCCTACGAGGGATTGGAAAAGTCAATAAATAACATAATAGGACATAACATAAACATAAACATAAACATAAACATAATAGGAAAGACAGTTTGACTAGTTTGGTGAAAACAAAACCTTTCAAATTTTCAAATTTTCAATTAAACCATGAGTCTCACGAGTTTATCAATACCTCAATACCCAAAAATCTCAAATATGTTTTATCATGTTCAAGGTTTTTGAATGTGTATTTTCCATCAAGCTACTTAAGCTTGCCTCTCCACCAGACTGATGATAGAGACAGGAGCACTGCTGCTATAATTCATCAGCTAAACAGCCCGTTTAGAAAATAAAGAGACACTCATGTTTATGAAGAGGACTTGAACAGCTCTTCTACTATTAAAACTAGCCAGTAGCCAGTAGTAGAGTACTAGCTGGAGAGTCATTGTTACTTCAGCTAAGAATATTTATTTTTCTAGCAGAACCACACATATTAAGAGAAGTGTGAAATGTTTTATAATAGACACTGTTATTCTCTGGAGAGATACTCACTTAGAGCTGATCTGAGCAGAGGTCCGGAGGAACCAAAGGCTGTACCAATCGTGTTTGAAGATCGAGCTGTTCTTTGAAAACAGTCCTGCAAGAAAACACAAGAAAAGATGATAAAGGAGAGAATTCTTCTTTCTTCTTCTAATCTTGATCATTCAAGCAATTAGATGCTTAAGTCAACGATAGATTCATCCGCTCTATAAAAGCTGCAAGATGATTGATGATTATTTTTTAGAAGGATGCACTCACAGGCACACAGGTATCTGATCCAATCTGCACACAGATGTGGACCTGGCAGTGCAGGTAGATCACATTCAGGTTGACGAAGGAGAATATCTGCACAGACACGCGGGACGTGCTGGAGTTTCCGTTCATCAACACTTTGGTGTACATGTTCAGCGGACAGCTGAGGAGACAAGGAAATGAAATCGAATCAAGATCAATACCACTCTCACGTACAGTATGTTTTTTAAATATGCTACAGCCAGGAGGTGGTTAGCTTAGCTTAGCATAAAAACTGGAAACAGGGGTAAACAGCTTCTTCCGCTAACAACATCCTCTACAGTTATTAATGTTATGTCACTGATACTGATTGTAGGGAATAAACAAACACAACATAATGTGTTACATACTGAGCTGAAGAGGTGCTGATAGGTAGATTTTATGACCTTCAGACAGATCCAGGCCAGCTGTTCCCCACTGCTACCACTCTCTATGCTGAGCTTTAAATATAAAGCCACAGCCAACACCTTTTAGCTTTAGATTTTACAGACAGGTAACAGAGTGGTATCAATCTTCTCATAACTCTCAGCAAAAAAAAGGAAATAAGCATGTTTCCCAAAATGTTGATCTATGCCTTTAAGGGAACAACAACATAGCATTGTTATAATTGAATTTATTTATAAGCTTAAATACTGAATTTTATGTTTAGAGCATGGGGCAGTCTGGCTACAATATTACAGAATCTTTATCAGGCAGATTACAACACATGAAATGGTGCACATGTTCTCAGCCTTTTTTAGCCCGTGACCCTATTTTTAGGTCCCAAAGACCACCCAGCAACCCAGCAGTTAGAGTGTTGCTATGGAGATCTGAAAATCAGTTACCTTAGTATCTTATTTTGAAAAGCATGAATAGAGCTCATCATTTATTTCATGGAAAAAAATGAAGTCAAGACTGGCTATGGAAGTAATTTTTTATTTTTACCCCCATTATCTAGAGATGGATGGTTAATTGTCGTTTTCTCATGATAGCCATCATTATCTGGTTATCTTTTTTTTTTTCAAGCTAATCATTCTGGTATCATGAAAAACCAACTGTATTCCAAGACAACAAAATAATTAACTTGATATCTTGAGACAACGGATAAACTAAAATTTAGCTGTTCATACAACCCATATAACATATTGACACTTTTTAAAATAAAATAATACATAAATGTTATAAGTCTGCCAGGACCCTCTGTGGGGACCCAGTCCCAAGGCTGAGATTCTCTGAAGTAGTGGTAATAGTGATGTTAGTAATAAAATATGTAATTAAAGTGAGAGAAAGAGTACATGTATGGTAGCTGAAATCCTAACAGTAATAGCAACAGTGATAGGAACATGGTGCTGTGGGTAGAAGCAGACCTGTTCTCCAGGAAGGTGTAGCTGTAGGTGTCTGCAGGAGTTGGGGTTGGTGTAGCCCAGCACTTGTTGATGATGACTTTAATCTGCTCTGAGGAGGTGTTCAGGCTGACCTCCACCACCACCACGTCGTCAGGGGACATGCTGTAGTTGTGGGGTAGAGGCACTGTACCGTTCATCAGCTGCACCGTCACCTGGAATGACCCCAAGCCCGTGATGACATCTTTGATCATGTTATACCTGGAGATGGGAGATAACACAGTACATTCAGCCATAAATACAAGTGGAACACATTGTAAAAAATGTGACTGGATTTATTAACTCGTCAATTTTACTCTTAGTTTTATAAAGCAAGTAAAATTATAAATATTCTTCAGATTATACTTGTTGTTGTTGTTTATCGACTACAACATGAAACAAGTCAGATAAAGATGTGTGGAAAAGAATGGATGGATAAATCTTCTGTAAATTACAGTTTATGGGCTGACTATGTGACACCCAGAACCACAACACACTCCATTATACTTGACTTATTATTATTATTGTTTTTGGGGTGTTCAGTCAAACCTGAAAGTAAAGCTATAATTTTTAAAAGAATAGTTTGACTTACTGGGATTTCCACCTATTCTCTTTCTCGCCAAGAGTCAAATGAAACGGTTACTCTCACATCTGTATGGAATATATGTAATTAGACCTAGCAGACAGTTAGCTTAGCACAAAGCCAGGGGGAGACAGGGGAAATCAGCAAACAATATGAGTATTTGGTTCTATTTCTTGGCAGGAACCAGATGCCAGGCAACCAGTGGAGACTGGACTGTGATGCACCAGCTATTCATTCATTTATTATTTAGTTTGGCTGTATGGTCCCCAGTAACTACTAACTAGTTTCAAACTAATGATTTACTAAATCAGGTCGCACCATTACAACTAAAGAAATGTCTTAGCTTGTGAAGACTTTTGCTAAGGTAACTTCGACATTCTTGACTCATTTAGGTTAGTCAAATGTTATTGACATAACGTTTCATAATTTGGCTAAAATGGTTACTTCCATACCAATACCAATCAATCATGGTTTGAATACCACAGCCTAGGGTATTGTTGCTAACCATGTGCATCCCTTTATGGCCACAGTTTACTATCTTCTGTCACAAAAAGTCATCTCAAACTAGCTTCATGAACATGACAGTGAGTTCAGTGCACTTCAGTGACTGCTGATTTCTTCATGTGCATGTTTGTCAACTGCTTCAGCAGCTCCAGGGCTATTTTGAAAAATGCTAAAGTTATCATGGCAGCAAGTGAAGCGTACCCCATGGAGCCAAAGTCAGCAGAGATAAGCATGCTCTTCATGTAGGTACACATGATGGGAACTTCCAGCTGTTTTTTGGGCACCTCCACTGTTCCACTGGGTGAGATGGATGGATCCATGGTGTTGAACAGGGTTACAGATGCCGTGTAGTAGGTTTCATTCTAAAACACCAGATGTTGGAAGCAGTTTGAATTCTTTTCAGAGTCAATGCACTTCAGTTGTAGAGATAAAGTGTTGGCATGCATAGAATCTACATAAGCACAAGTAAAGTTTCCCAAGAGCATCAGTCTTTCAGAAGAGAAAAAAAACTCACATGTACAAGCCTGGTATCACAATCGTCCCAGCCCACGGTCAGCTGGACATGGGTGTCATTGCCTCCATTGACGCCACATTCCTGCAAGCCCAAGTACAGGGCGCTTTCCCTGATTGTGTTGTTCAGAAGAAAATCCTTGGCAACCGTCACAGTGATGGCAGCAACCCTGCACTGGACTGAGATGCCCTTTAACATAGAGACACTGGTGGAAGTTCTCATGGCAGATGTAGCAGTGGTAAAGGTGGTTGTCAGGTTGGTAACGGTGGTTGTCGGGTTGGTAACGGTTGTAGGGGTAGAAGTCATGTATGTCATTGCAGTAGTGGTTGCTGTAGGGGCAGTAGTGTTGATTGTGGGGTCAGTTGTGGTGGTTGTTGGGGCAGTAGTGGTGGTTGTTGGGGCAGTAGTGGTGGTTGTTGAGGCAGTAGTGGTGGTTGTTGGGGCAGAAGTGGTGGTTGTTGGGGCAGTAGTGGTGGTTGTTGGGGCAGAAGTGGTGGTTGTTGGGGCAGTAGTGGTGGTTGTTGAGGCAGAAGTGGTGGTTGTTAGGGCAGTAGTGGTGGTTGTTGGGGCAGTAATAATGGTTGTTGGGGCAGTAGTAATGGTTGTTGCGGGAGTAGTAGTGGTTGTTGGGGCAGTAGTAGTGGTTGTTGGGGCAGTAGTAGTGGTTGTTGGGGCAGTAGTCATTGTTGTTGGATGGGTAGTTGAGACCGTTTCATTTATTGATATAGTGAATGTGATTATCCCAGGAGTAGTGGTTACAGTGGTTAACGCTGGATCATTGTTTGGGGGTGACATGACAGAGAAAGGGGTAGTGGTAACTGTAGAAGATATTGTGGGTGTCGCTGATGGTGCCATTGTCTCCAAGGTAGAAATTGCTGCACAAGACAAGATATTCTTGTTATGAAAAGCATTGATATTCTGTTATTCTGTGAAAAATGAATCTAACACTTCCACACTGTGAGACCCTACCTTGACAGGCTCGTCCAGGTCTGCCTGGGTTGTTGTCAGTAAATCCCTCCAGGCAAACACACCCGTAAGAGCTCCAAGTGTTTGTACATGTGGCCCAATGGGAACAGTCATTTTCCCCTGACAAACATTCATCAGAATCTATAAAAAACAAAATATTTTGGCTCAGTAAAACAGTTTTTATCTAGTTCTTTAATAATAATAATACATTTTATTTAAAGGCGCCTTTCTTGGCACTCAAGGACACCGTGTACTTTAGTATTGTGCTTGTATGTTCCTGGTTTCCAGATATGACAAAGCCTCTACACTACATTTCAGTTTGTCTGATGCTTGTTTGAATTTTAGAAATCTCTTGATTGTTATTGGACACAAAAAAAGATCGCTACTTTATGGCAAGACATAGAAAGAAACTCACATGTTTCAAGCAAAAAGAGCTGTAAGGTCTCACTATTTTTCATCCAGAAAAAATATTTTCAGGCTGTAAAAATAGTGAAAGGAGAAAAGACCAACAAAAAAATGTGCAGTCCTTATTTTTGCAACACTAATGCATCATTGTTGTTGCCACTTTAAGGTATACTCCAGCAATTTTTGTGCACGTTCATGTTTGCAGTCTAATGAGTCATTTGAAAATGTAAAAAATGGTCAAAATACATAATCTCACAATGTAATTCAACAGCATAATTTGGTATACCCTCAGTGTAACTTCTGCCCACAGATCCAAGTCTTCAAGCCAAAGCCAGGATAACCATCAGGGTTTATTTCCATACTTTGGAAAGCTTGCTACAAATAAGACATTCTACAACTGTTTTCATAAACTGATTAGTACTAATCCTCCATTACAAATCTAAACTAATCTTGACATGTAAAATTAAACTAATGCTTTGCTGAAAGTTACTTGTTACTCACAGAGCACCTTAGTTCTTCTTTTATCTTTAAAATAGAGAGAATACAAAAGACATACCATGTATGCTTGTGTTGTTTCTATCCACACTGTATTTGGAGCTGTTCATCAGGGAGTTCAGCAGAGCCGTGGACACATCACTAACGTCTTGGCTTTGACTGGGGGTGAAGATGAGGGTGAAGTTGACCACCACACTGCCCAGTGAAAAGCCTCTGATCTCGATTCTCACCTGGCCTGAATCCACCATGGCCTTCATCTCTGGAGACAGAGACTGGTAGATCTGTTGATGATAAAAAAGAGAATCACTCAGAGATATGATGCATTTTTAAAGCTCACATTCTGTCGGTGGATAATCCTTGCAACAGACCTACCTCCTCTATAATACTCGCACTGAGGTTTTGGTAGGCCTGACTGCTGGTGTTCTGCAGGTCAGCAGTGAAAGGGATGTTGGTAAGTCGAGCTGTGACGTCAAGAGTCTGAGCATCTACAAAGAAAAGACTTACTTGGTACAATAAACACATTTTCCACAACTAAATGTCAGCCTTCTCACCAGCCTCGGGCCTACTGGTTAAAGAATGTCTTTTCTTCATCACGCATTAGACATTAAGGACAAATTTTATCACTTTACTCTTTACTAGGAAACAGTTATTTAAAAAAGAAAAAAATCTGCAAAAGTCACATCTCCTTTGCGTGAGGGAAAATCATAATTTTTTTGTGATTTGATTTGGCACTCAGTATTAGGGGTTGAAAAAGGAAAAAAAAAAAAGAACAGCAGCAAAAAAAGGAACATTAGTTCTAGCATCCCTCTACAGTGTTAGACATGGATTCTTTTAACGCAACTTACAAACATGCTGCTCTCATTTATCCATTTACATCACAGCATTCATCAGCTGTGTGACGAAGGGTTTTTATTTAACCCTCCAATACTACAATACGACTAAATATGGTATGTATATATATGATATATGATTTTTTTTAAAGATCCAAAACTAAAAGCTACTGGAGCATTCGGTTCTTACCGGTCCTGACTGATATACGCAGGGGGACTCCTTGGTTTCCGCAGGCACAAGGCGTGACAGTGACATTGTACAGCACCCCAGGCTGCAGTCCCCTCACCTCCATCATGGTCTGACTGGTTTCCCAAAACTGAATGTCCTCTGACCCCTTGCTTATAGCAACCTGATAGGTCTGGTTTGACTGAAACTGGCTGGACCAGTACACACAGAAGGAGGTTCCGGTGATGTTAGATGACGTTAAGGTGGTGATGTTGGGAGGAGCTGAGAGGTTGTGGTGGGTAGGAGGGAAAAGACAGGGGCAGGTTTATCATTGGTTCATGGTGATTAAAGGAACAGTTTACACATTTACTGAGAAAGTTCCATGAAAAGAATGATACAACTCCCACGTCAATATGGTAAATATAAGGCTATAGTTAACAGCCACTTAGCTTAGCACAATGACCGGAATTGTAACTTTCCAAAAGTTACAAAATCCATCTTCCAGGATCTTTAAAGGACCAGTGTGTAGGTTTAAGGGGGATCTATTGGCAGATATGGAATATAATATTCATCTTTTCATTAGTGTATCATCACCTGAAATTAAGCTGAAATTAAGAATCATTGTGTTCTCATTAGCTTAGAATGAGCCCTTCAAATGCGCCTCCTCTACCACGGAGCACGCCATGTTGCTCCACCATGTGTCTACAGAAGCCCAGAATGGACAAACCAAACACTGGTTATAGCGAGGCCACCGTCGGTTCTCCTTCACGCCTGGAAAGAGGGGGCATTCTGCAACCTCACCACTAGATGCCATTAAATCCTACACGCTAGTACTTTAAAGTTCAAAATTAACTTATATCCTAATATTAAAGAATATTGAATTTGCAGCACGTTTGTGCCTTTGCATGTGTTTTCTTATGCTGCAGTGTGTTGAGCTCTCAGGACCACCGTTCAAAACTGAAACTGCGGCAACAGGTTCACCACCAGAAACGGAGGAAAAAGGCTAAATCTGAAAGATGAAGTGGTTCAAGTGACGATTCTGATGACACACAGTCAACAATTAAAGTAGTGTCAAGAAATAGCACAGAACAAAATAATGAAGGTACAGAAATCACTGAGTTAGTCACTTGGATCCAGTTGAAGTCACAAAGGCAATTCAGAAGGAGATTGGGAAAGTTAAGTTTGCTAATTACTTGAACAGCAGAAGAAACTCATATTTGCAAAGGATTGAGAACGACAGAGAAAGATTTTGAACAAGAAAATGATTAATGGAGAAAAAGTCAAGCCACACATTCCAGGTCTATATGTACCAATGAGGGCAGTAATATCTGGTGTTCCTCTGTCGACGTTTGTGTCAGAACTTAGAGAGAAGGAGGTTAAAGCTGCTGCAGCTAAAAGGTACATTAGTAAGAAGGAGGGTGAGAAAACCTTATTTCATTTTGAGAACATCTGAACGAAGAAACTCTCGCTGGGTGTATGTTCAGTTATTTAGTGAGAGAATATTTTCTGCCACTACTTAGATGTTTCGAGTGTGAGCGTACGATTCATATAGCAGAACAATGCAGAGTAAAGGACAGGTGCTCATGGTGCAGAGAGAATCGTCAGATGGAAAATGTAGTGGAAATGGCAAAATGAAGTGCTGCAGCTGTGGAGAAAGAAGTGCTGCTTTTCCAGGATGCGAGAAAACTACAAAGATACAAGATTATTACCCAGGAAAACAGAAAAACCAAAGAAGAGCCCCAGTCGAATAAATACATGTGCGGTTATTAAAATACGTAGCAGGTGAGAATAGCAACAGTTTTGGATGAATGATATTGGTAGGAAAGAAAAAAAATATGTTGGAATTAAATGATTTTCTGCATCAATTGATGATAAAACGTGATCTGATCTTCATCTGAATCACAAGTGTAGACAAACAATGTGCTTAAGCTAATATCACACAAACAATTATAATCTTTTGTGTCTTTAGTGAGCACACCCACTGAACATTCACAGTGTGCTGGTGGAAAAAGTAAGTAAAACTGCTTGATTTAACTGGTTGAACATCTTTTGGCAGCAGTAACATCAGACAAGCTCTCTTATGTTCTCCATATCTGGGGCTCATTTTCACCTCACTGAGTGTCTGCATTGCGCCTTTAGAGTCATCTAAATAACCACAGAACTCACTGTGGACTGATCTTATATATAATCTCTTTTCAGGCAGCTCTAACCCAAACCCTCCAGTCTGGACGACAGGTTTGCTAACTCCTGACTCCAGTCAGCTTTTGGTCATGTCATTACTCATGGGCTTCACATACCTTTTCCAACCTACACTGTGAATGTTTGAATGAGGTTTTCAGTATGGACAAAAACACAGGGGTTTGTGTGTGATTAGTCAAAATAGACTTGACTTTGATCTGATCATATCTGATTATAATTTTTTGTTTTTTTCACATCTTACTTTCAGGATTTAAGTGGGATCAAATATGTCCAGTGAGATTAAAATAGAAGATGGAATACCCCAAGAAACATAATTAGTCCTATTCTTTTCAATATGATTAACAATATATTCATGGATGGAAAGACATAGAAGAACTTCATTATATGCAGATGATGGGGCAATCTGTAAAAGAGGGAGAAATGTGAATGGTTGAACGTTGGTCACATAACTGGGGTTTCAAGGCTTCATTTTCTAAATCATGTTATATGTTGTTTACAGACCTTTAGACACAGTGCCAGGATTCAAATATTTAAGGTTATGTTTGATGAAAAGAACACACGTTATTCTCATGGTAAGAAGCTTTAAACCTCTATGAGGAATACATGTGGATATGAGGGGCTGGGGGCTGATACTGGGGGCTGATAACCAATAGCATTTTTCTACAGAGATCCTCCTGTATTAAGCCGCCTTTGCTTGTTTACACTGAACCAAACAAGCCGGCACAATCCCGCCCCCGTGTGTGGCATGCCGGCATTCAGGAATCAGAGGCGTGATGTGTAACACAACACTGTTGGCACATTACCCAGCATGCCAGCTTTACCTTTCACACAGATGTCGATCCAGCCCTGTGAATACCTCCGCTGCTGGCATAAGGTGGAACAACAATGCAACAATGACCCCAAATTCCAATCCCCCTTTTATACAGAACGGCGAGGCGGAATAAAGGCGCAACGTTCCCGCCCTGAACTGGGTGTATCAATGGGGCTTATCACAAAGACAATCCTATGGATTTTTGACAATATATACACATGGTTGAAAGAATCCAGATGATGTGCCTGTGGGAACTGGTCCATATAAACCAGAATTTAATGTTAAAGTTCCTTTCCTGGCCTTGATTAGATCCCTAAAAACTCATCTCTCTTCTTCAAAATTACATGTTTAGATTTTTTTTTTCCCCATGAAAAAAATCCCTTCATGGTCTTAAAATGGGCTGGACTTAACTCTACACCTTCGCCTGATTTAGTATTTGTGGCTCTACGAATATGTAAATTAGCCTTGCCACTATCTGCACCCGTTCTTCAGCCACTCACCTGCAGCTCTAACTCTGTTCATCAAACATACAAACACAATGCTAGTTTTCTATTTTGCTAGTTACTGTAGGCTACACAATGACAAGTGGTAATATAGGAGTAATTCACCCATACATGTTCAAACCGGGAACTGAAGACGAAGAAGAGCTCATTGCACAGAGTCACCTGTATCAGAATGGTAATGTATTTTATGTAACGTTAGAAATGTAACAGAAGCCTTATAGATAACATGAGCCTTGAACTATATCATCAAACAGCTAATAATGTGGTGGTAATGTTAGATAAACCTTGGTCCAATCACCAGCTCTGACTTAGCTAACTCAGCTAGCTTGCAAAATACCACTAATTAGCTACACCTGGTTTCCCCTCTGATACCCCTTGTTTTGCTGTAGCAGAATGGGTATCAGGGGTAGGCCTACGCTATGGCGATATGATATGGGAAGCCCATCCCCACAAGTTGACAGGTTTGGTTCATTAGGTTTGTGATGTATGAAACCCTGGCTGTCTGAACCTGTTTTTATGAGACTGTTCGCTGCAATTCAAGGTGGAAATACTCAGTCATGGCATTGACTGCGTGTTTCGCTCATATGGCGTGTATTATATAAAAAACACCGTATGGATGTTAACAAGGTTAAAAAGGTTTCATTTCAGACTGACTGACAAATCGAAAAATGATAACTTATGCTTTTTAGATAATGAAAAATGGGTATAGAAGTGCAGTTCTGTTGAGTCCCTGCTCATATGGGTGTTAAGGTAATGAACAATCAGATACATTGGCAAAGAAGGCTCTGAACGTATATGACAGCGAACTGATAAAAGGAGCTCACGGTAGGGGAGAGGCGAAATCATTAATTAAAGCAGACGTAATTAACGCCTGGCTGAAGGAATGGGATACAGACATTAAAGGGAGACATTATATTATACAGAAGGTAGGTTGTGTTAAACAGCTTAAAGGAGGATATTGGAACCTCAGAGAGCAGGTAATCATGGTGAGATTAAGCCTCGGACATATAATATATATAATGGTTATAACATAATAAACAAATCTGTGTCAGTGGTGGATGGAAGATTTATACAACAGTTAGTTCCAAGTACAACAGGACTGGGACTTTAACTATAGGTGTTCTATTCACCATTAATTAATGGTCGTTATCTAGCTTAGATTGTAACAAACTTTGCAAAGATTTAAATATTTCCAGAAATAACATTTGAATTAAATTATGTCTGGTTGTGCACACCTCCAGGTGAGCTCATATGACGTCAGCCGACCTCAACAAATTAGAGAAGAGCAAAAACGAAGCAGGCCTGAGGTAATGTGTAGACAAGGCAGCAAGCTAGTGAGCAGGCTGCAGGTCAGGCAAATGTTTATGTGTTGCTTAGCAACAGTCCAGTACCTGTCCAGTTGCTGAACTATTTGTGTTGGCGTAGCCAAATAAATGATGAAATAAACAAGCAAATCATAATCTGTTATTTCTTATTACTGTTATCTAATATGGCACTCGTAGAACTGTTGTACAAAAGCATCACACCATCACCAGCTATGTCTGAATCACAGCCGTGCTGATATTCAGTACATCACTCCCTTGTGTGATATTGCTTAAGTAGAACACATTACCATGCATTGTAATTAAGAGAAGAAGAAGAAAGGGGGAGGAGGAGAGGAGGAGAGGAAGGGCAAGCAACACAAAAGTGAGATTTATACTTTATCACTTGTGTTTTCAAACAGTGTTTTTTGGTTTTACAAGAGAAAAGAATTGAAAGATAAAGACCAAAGTTGGTTTGGCAAATGTGTGTTTTGTTGACTGTGGAACAGATTTCCACATATGTCTGCAGATTAGCATATTCACCAACATGACACAACACTTCCTACTTACGCAGCCTTGAGGTAGAAATGAAAGGTTTCTTACAGCATGTGGTTGTCGGCAGTAACTCCACAGTTGAGCTCATGCTGGTAGATGGAGCAGACGTTGTCCACAGCGGAGCATGTGATGAATTATAAGGGACAGAGCTGGTGTTGCTCAGAGCTGTGGTCATGCTGATCTCAGAGGAGTTGAAGACACCCGTGGTGCTGATGTCTGCAGGGTCCTGTGTGGTGTTGGAAGTTGGGGTGTAAGTTGTGTTCATGGGTGGCAGGTAGGTCACGGGGGTCTCTGTGGTGGTCCGCAACCTGACGTCAGCTAGGAAGAAAGGACAGAGAACAATGTTGAAATCAAGTTAAGCTTTAGTGCCTCTGTGTGTAAAAATATGAGAAATCTGCCTCGAGGTGAAGTTTTCTTGTTCACACAGTCGTCAGTGAAGGTGATTAACCTTCACCCAGCTTCACCTTTTAGCAGGACTGAGAAGCTGAGGACCTTTTGCTATGATGTGATCCTGATAAGAAAGTGAAGGCAAATCCCACGCAAACTTATTCCAGCTCACTCTTTGGTTCTCTATCTTCAGCTCTGATCTTGCTCTGCACACAATTGTGAAAAACTCTTTGATGAAGTGTCTCCTGCTTGTAGTCTTTGTCAGAAAAGGAGTTTCTTGTATTCGATGTGGGAAAGCCTATCACGGGGCCATGTCATGTTATTAAATGATGACTCTAACTTGAAGTCTCAGATAAAAGTAAGGCAGGATGCAATCTCCACATTCTGTATCAGTGGTGCTGTGTATATACACATGTGGATATACAATTATAAGCACAATATCTGTGGCATGGATCGATGGGCTGGGGGGCCACTGTCGGAAATTCAATGATTCGATTCCCGCCGTCGAAGTTTCCTTGGGCAAGATACTGAAACCTGAATTGCCCCCCGATGTATCATCTGTGTGTGAGTGTGTGTGTGTGATAGAAAAGCGTATGTGGCTTGTAGTGTAAAGTGCTTTGAGTGGACGCTAAGACTATAAAAGCGCTATATTCGTGCAGTCCGTTTATCATGTTATGAATTCCTAAACCACGAAGATGACGTACCTCACAGAATGTGATGGAAATCAATCATTTATCCACACACACAACCACACACACACACACACACACACAGTTTCACCTGTACAATGGGCTCCAGGGTTGCTAGGATCAACATCAATATATCCTTGGCGGCAGGTACACTGATAGGAGCCCACCGTGTTGTCACAGTCTGCATGAGGGGAGCACTGATAGAGAGCAGACTCCTCACACTCATCTACATCTGCAGTTAGAGATACAGACATATGAAGAGGTTTGAATTGGAATTAAATAACATGTACAGTTCAGACCGTAAAGTTTGCACCGTTTGTTCTTCGGGCTCTGAGCTTCAGCACATTCAATGTGATAAAATCATGGATACTGCATTAAAGAAACAAGTCTCAGCAATATAGAAAGAACTGTGTGGGAGATAGTTTAGGGGTTCAAAAGTAACTGGGCAGATACACACAAAGTCAAATAAAACCATCATATTTAATATTTTGTGTAAAATCCTTTGCAGTGAATTACTGAGGTCCTGTCTCTGTCTTAGTCTGGGTCTGGTCTTTAGCAGGTGGACTGCAGCTTAATCAGACTGAGATCAGATGACTAACTCGGCTCAAGCTCATTTGGCTGAATCACAGCACAGAACGCTCCCGTGAACCTCTGTATTCATCCTGTTGCTTCCATCAGCAGTGAAATCATCAATAAATGTCAGTGTGTCAGTTCCACTGGAGCCATGTTTGACAGATGAGGTGGTGGATTTGGGTCATTAACTCTCTCCACACTTTTCTCTTTCCATCATTTTGATAGAGGTTGATTTCTTTTTTTTTTTTGTGAACTGCAGCCTGGTCTTTCTGTCTTTGAGTCTTAGCAGGGTGTCTGCACCTTGCGCTGAATCCTCCGAGGTTTTGATCATGGAGTCTTCTCTTGATTGTTGACAAGGAAACATTACTATTTTCTACACAATGCAACTGATTTTCTGGTCAACCATAAAGCCTGTGCCCCTCTGTGTACCAGCTCGTTAGCCATTTTCCCGGTTTTCACCCATGCTCACCTGCTTTTTAGAAAGTACCCAACTGTTGACCGCAATCTAAATGGCAACTCTCCATTCTCAGTCAGCTCTGAACCACATGAGCTCGTCTGTGCATGAACCGAGGTTGAAATCACACAAAGCTGCCCAAGAAATATTTTCTATCCATGGGTCCAATTACATCTGAACCGCTACACTTTGGGCACTGTGCTTTAAAGGGGGTAAATCTCCCACACAGTTCTTTCAGTATTGATGTGAACCTACTCTGATTAAAGGTGAGACTTGGCACTTTCATGTAATATGTAATATTGTGCTGAAGCTCAGAGCCTGAGAAACCAAAAGGGAAACATGTAACTGTCCAAATACCTGTGGTCTGGACTGTATTTTGTTGAATTAGGGTTGTGTTTCTATAACGAGTAATATTTTACAAGATGTAATGTGAAAAATTTAAAGTAACATGTATGTTTGTGGAAATAAACAATACCCCTAAAACATAATTTATAGGGAAAGACATTTAGATGATGAATTTAGTGACACACTTATCTACTGTAAAGGTTTCAGGTAAAAATACTTCAAACACAATCAATGTATGAACTGAACTTGACTCACTTGTCTTCTTTGTATCTTACATGTAAAGGCTATGTAATTCAGAGGTGTCAAAAAAAATCAAAGCACACTATCTTAATTGTAGAGAAGGAAATTAATTATCTGTGAGAACATTTTGAAGGCAAATTGATGTATGTTTGAACGAGTGAAGTTAATGTGACTTTTGTGCAAATGTAACAAGTATGAGTGGTTCATGATTAATGTCTGCATGTGTGTGTGTTTGTGTGTGTGTGTGTGTGTGTGTGTGTGTGTGTGTGTGTGCACTCGCTCTGGTGTTATTTTCCGCTTTTGCAGGAAACATCCCACATATGACTGTCACTCAAATAGAAGTGGTGGGAGAAGGAAACTGTGGTGCGACTGAGTAATTCTTTCCTGAACACTGTGTTCTTTGCAGAATGAATCATCCTCAAAACTCTACAAGAATGTAATTTCTCTGAAAAAGAAAAAAGAAAAAAAGCCCCAATAGCCTCACAGAGACAGATAATTGTGTCTCCTCACCTTCCACAGTTACAGATGACACCTCCTCTATGTTTTTGAGAAGAAGATGCAGCTTTGATGTGACATTGTACAGTGACAGAGTAACGTTGCAGTCGATCAGCAGTGAGGTAGCAGTTCTGTATGGATGCACAGGCCACGAGCTGAGGTAATACACTGAAACTTCATCAGACTGCAAAGCTCCTGTCACCTATTTGTGATACAGACACAAAAAATAATTAGTGTGAATTTAGTGAAAAATTAGCCTAACTCCAGATGAGACTTGGTATTTCTTCTATATTTTAATTTTCCAAGAAACAGAATTATCAGAGTATCACGACATTAATAGTGACAATAATTGGTCAATGGCCTTAGTGTAGTCGCTCTATATACAGTAGCAGCAGAAGTCTTAATTGCAGTAGTAGTATTAACATTAGTATTAGTAGTAACCATTGCTTGTAGTAATCGTGTGTGATTCAGAAGTCCTTTATCCTTCGACTTCAGCTGCTGGTAATCTGTCTTCACTGTCACTGTTGCGTTCAAACGGGATCCTCCATTCTCAGAGTAATTAGTTGAGTCTGAAAGTTAAATTAAAAGGGTCAATTCATCCAAATCACAAAGAAAACACTTTAACCTTGTGGTTTCAGGAGCTGTCTGAAAAACCGAACCTTAAAAATTTGGACCCTCTCCATCACTTGGAAAAAAACTGCAACAACCTGCCCCCTCATAAAATATAATGAACTTGGTACAACTCGTTTGATCATAAAAACTTAATATGCATGAAGAATTTAAGAAAATATCCACCAAATTTCACATTTGAAATTAAACAGACACAGAATAGTGCAGATAAACTTCAAAAGATCATCCCTGCTCTTCCAAAAAACATTAATACACTCTTCAGCAAAAAGAAAAAACATGTAACCCATTCCCCCACCTAGTGTGTAGTAATGTGTGGGTTTATTTGCAGTGGCTTTGAGATAAAAGAATGGAAAGTGACATTTAGAAAAATTAATAAAGTAACAGTAGAGGTACTTTTAGTATTAAAAAAAACAAAAAAACAAGAGAATGTGTTCTAATCGGTTTTCACATACCTTTGTCAGTTCAATACACTCAGCCATACCTGGACTGATATGACCAGCAGCTTATAGTGGCTTATGTGTAACCAATATTACTAAGTCACACTTTAGGTCATCAACTTTATAACTCCTCACTACTTGCACTATTGTTATACTACATTTTAACTTGAGCTATTATGCTGTAAATGTCATTTTAGTTACAGTTGCACAGCAAAACTTAAAAAGACTCACGTTAACAAACATGATTTTTTAATATTTGGGTGAAAGGACCCTTTAATAAGAGCACGTGACTTTACTTAAGAAACCAGATTAGCAGTTAAATAACAAATAAAAACAACTCAGGATGTATACTAACTTGCAGGATGACTGCAGAAACAGCGACCCAATCTCTGGCAGCATTTTTGCCAGCCTGGGCAGTCCATGTCCCACTCACAGTCTTCAGATCCGGGATACAGTCCATCTGCAGTTGGACAGGAGCCTGGTTTGGCAATGAACTCCCCACTCCTGTTTACAGCTTCATTCAAAGGAAATAACATGTTACAGGCCATATATTAGCAGCAAGACATTTGTAGCAGTGCATTTTCTGCGCTTCCATCTGGTGTCTTGCACACAGCACCACACACTTAAAGGTCATGCTGATTGCATCTGGGCTGTCTGTCTACTGCGCACAGCGTTGATGTTATATCATCAAATATTTCTTACACAAAGAAAATTCAAATCCAAGAGCAAACAGAACAATTTCTGCTCTTCTATCATCTTCAAACCCAGAGATAAATGATGTGCAGTACACTCACACAGGGCACAGTAACGACCGACTTGTACGTAGCCATCGCAGCACTTGGTAACTTGCTCCATCGCCGTCTTGTACTCAGTCTGATAGATCATCCGGTAAAGTGTGACTGTACATGTCTTCCAGAGAAGCCAGCCGCCACAAGGCTTTGTCGCAGTGTAGGGGACCTTATGCATCGCCAGGAAACTCACCATCCTCGTCTCATTGTGAATACATAGATGGTAGCCGGATAAAGACGGACCATTTCCTGGAGTAAAATGTATTTTGTCAATTTTGTTGTTGGATAATAATCCTTGGTAGTTAGTGTATGGCTGCATAATGACATCAGAGTTTACATTTTGAGTTTGTCACTAACAATCCTCCTTGATTTTGATTTGCTCATAAAGTATAAAACATCAATCATTTGTGACATTCAAATGTTAAAAACAAACTGTAGGTAAAACTAGAAAATGAAAATTCTCATAAACACCATAATCTGTTGTGGTAACACATCAATTACATGTTAATGCGTCATCTGCATAGAGGCCTACCTTCGTACACAGTGTTTTGTCCCCTACAGAGAGCCAGCAGAGCCGCAGCCACCCAGATGGAGAGCATCCAACTCATTTTTCACAGATCAGAATATCAACCCTATATTTAACGACCACATTGGACGTGCATGTTTCTCTTTGAGATGATACTAACTCACTGTTCAGGGTGGATTCAGAGACCAATTCCTCTGTGGCTCTGTCTTTCTCCTCCCCTCGCTGCACCATCAGTCCCTGATGGAACACAAAATCATGGCAGCCAGCGGGTGAGTATTAGATGAATATGATTATTTGGAGTTACATTGTCAGTGCACTGACATTACATTAATTTTTGCAAGTATATTGGAATATTCAAACAATTTGATTACTTGCATGTATGGCATCATGACAATCTGTATATGACAGAGAGAAAAACATTCGGTTCACATGATTTTCACAAAGGACTACCAGGCCTTGTTTTTATTTTTGTAGAATAAATAAGTTGTCGTTACATTCATTCTTTTGCAGTATTAGTATTAGTAAACATGTTTATGATGCTTGAGAGAGAGAGAGAGAGGGATGAGGGATGGGAGGAGTTAAAGTCCCTAATGACTTGGTTTCCACACAGGTAACCATGGTAGTGCTTGCTATGCTGGCGGCATTAACAGTCTGTGTCAGCCATTAATGTCAAGTAAGGAGGAGTGAGAATTTCCCTGCCATTTTCCCACAAGTCTTCATTCTCAGATAGGAGGGAGCAGTGGGATGCTTTGGCTGTCAAAGATATGTTCTAAAAAAAGATTGCGTCAAGATTCTACCATCACTTTGACACAAATGTGAATATGTATTCCCATTTGATGAGAGAAAATCCTACAGGTCCTCTGCATCCTTTTCAAGCATGTCATGCATATATTTTATCCTTAGTAAATGTAGTGATTAATATAATGGTTCTCCAATGATGTGTGAACATGTGCCTGATTAAACTTCCTTCTGTCATTAAGCGATAATGAGTGGGTACGTGCTGATGTGCTGGAGCATGTGGCTGTAGGGAGGTGCAGGGGTTCAACTAAGGTCATTACACATTAAATAGTTACATTAAATAAAAAAAATTAATAGAAACATCACTTCAATAGGATGTGGTTTAATGAAAATAATGATCTTCAGGAGTGGTGCATTCAGTCTTTACACCACCAGTGCCACACCTGATTGAGTCATAAGACTGTTGCCAGGTACTGAAGCTGACAAGGCTTTCCTGGAAGAGGACTGTAGGCCAAATAAACATGGCAACAATTCCCCACTGGATGCCAGTAATGACACAAATCTACTGCCATTCTATATTGACTCCCATTCAGTCACAGACCTAATTAGTTTCTTTGGGGTTAGGGGGGCATGTAGTTTCATGCAGAGTATGTAGCACCTCACAGACATACCAAAGACAGTATAGGTAAGGTATGTACACAATCACAGTAAAAATTTGTATTTTATATACATTTTAGATTTTTTTTTTTTAACATAAAACTAAAATACATAAAGAAAAAGTCCTCAAAGCACATGACTCTCTCTCTATAGATATGCTTGCTTATCAGTTAAGTCATCACGAAAGTCTCCACCCTTGTGGTTTACAGTTTACAGGCAGTTTACAGTAACACATGACTTCATGTCAAGCACAACATAGTTGTTAACCTACAATACTTAATTTAACTAGTTACTTACAAATAATTAGAGAACAATGCTCAAGTACAAAGTCAATTACAGTATTGAGGAAACTTTATATAATTATAACAATTAACTTCCTTTGGCCGACATTAAAAAAAAAAAAAAAAAAACAGGATACTGACAGCTTAAACGAAAAATATGACCTATCTCTTTAAATTAGCCTCAGTGTCAAGTCTTCCGTTTGCCCCGCCTCCTGCTCTTTGACCAGCCTATCGCAGCGCAGTGCACGTGACGAGCGTTCCTTGCAATGACCTCATCCCTGGTGTGGGATGACGTCAAATTCAAGATGGATGGAATCACGACCATAGGCTGTATGATCACGACGAGCGCGCAGAAATCTACACAACACTGAATAAAGTCCCGTCTGCGCGGAGGAAAGACCATATTCACGACGTGCAGGGTAAGTGTAGACAAGACTACCAAACTTAACGTTAAACAAAATGAGCAGGGAGGGCGAAACATAGTTGGTGGAGTGCTGTTACGGAGAAGCTTTTTCCTTTTCCTCCCTGACGTAACTCGAAAGGGGGAATTGTGTTGCTGTAAAAACCTGGCCAGCTACAACCTGTTTTGCAGCCAACAACTGCACCGTGTCAGGTCGACGTGAACCGTTTATGAAAAAAAAAGATAAAACAAAAAACCCTCCACTTCCACCGGGGGTAGCGGGTACAATTCACTCCCCCCTCCCTCCTCACACTCCAACAGCGTCTCTGTCCGCCTGCACCGACTGTGTTTTCATTCCGGGATTACCGTACTGGAGTCCATTGAAACGCGCTCAACTTTTCCCCTCTTCATTTGTCAAAGCCGTGATAACGTTTAATGGCTGTAACGGAACGGTCCGTTGGCCGTTTTTTTTCTCCACACAAAAAGAAACTGTTTCCTAAACCGAAAGCGACATTTCGGTTGGAGAAGTTGTCTGTCATGAGAAACTGAGCCACGTCTCATGGATGATCTAATGCTTAACGCCTCGCTTGACTTCCTCATAGAAAACTGACGCCATTGTATATCCCCTGTTCTCTTAACGTGCACCTCAAGTTTTGATGAAGACGCCACTGTCTGCTTGTTAGTTTTTGCTGAATGAATGAAGCCTCTGCCAATGAACCTAAAATGGCAAGTGTCAACAAACTTAACATTACTAACGTGTCTTCCGGTCACAATTTTCAAAATAAACGCAACGTAGATTATTTGTGAGAAAATAAGGATAGCAAAGACATATAAATGAGAAAATAACTTTAAGGAGGTGAAAATGTTCATGATTTTAGATAAGGTGATTCCAGTTGAGAAGTATTTTAAGCATTTTGAAGGTTCAACAATTCTATGACTTATATACAAAAATAATGGAGAAAAAAAAGTGGTGACTTATTACTGGATAATGTAAACACATTCTGTTGACAGTTTATTATGTACACCTAGTTAACGCTAATGCGGTTTCTTTCATCAGCCCAACCCCTGTCCTCTACATGACTATGAAGTTGAATTAAAAAAACTGTAAATCAGTGTCAGTACAACTGAACATTATGATCCTCATCAAGACAGGATTTATTGCATGGCTGTTTGATTAGACTGCGTTCATTTTATTCAGGTGTACCTGCAGTGGAGTCCAAAAGTCTGGTCTCAGACTATAACTGGCAATTTCATGCATGTTGCAGCGTAACAGTAATATCCTGAATATCTACTGCTATACACAAGGAGAGTGTGAATGTGGTTGTCAATGCAGGGTTTCTTCCAGGTAAATGTTTAGGCCAGGCAATAAACAAGCCAGATTCTCCTACATCCCATCTCACAAATGAGTTTATTTACTAGATATGGCAATTACTGTGTATAAACTTTCTTAATAATATTAGTGGAGGAGGTTTTCATTTCAGGCAAGGTGGTAAACCCTGCAAGTGGTGACAGGAGGTCATGGTTTGAGGAGTGACTACATAAACATTCTGTGGTGAAAAGCCTTTAACTTTAAATCCAAACTTTGTAAACTTCCTGCATTAGCCTGTGTCACTGAGGGAAACTTGATAGACATGCATTTTCATACCTTCTGACAATTTACATGATGTAACACCCATATACTTGTTGTGTATGTGCTTCTGTAAACTATTATTTCTTTCAACATACACCACACACTTGCTAAGGATGTGTAGGTAACACGTAATGTATAAATTGAAAGTCAGCTTTTATTGTGTGTGTGAATTTGCCTGTTTATTTCCATATCTATGAAAATTTATGACAAACCAATTTTGTGTACATTTAATAATCACATTTGTATTTACATTCCTGCATTAAAATATAATCCTGTCTCCTTGCCTTTCAGCCATGGAGAGCCTAGTGCATTACAGTAACCCCTCCCATGCTCTCTCAGTGTTGGGGGTTCTCAATGAGCAGCGCCTGCGGGGCCAGATGTGTGATGTAGTCCTGGTTGTGGCGGACCAAAGGTACCAGGCCCATAAAAATGTTCTGGCTGCCAGCAGTGAGTATTTCCAGTCCCTGTTCACGCGGATGGACGCAGAGTCCCTCAAAGTTGTAAACCTGGACTTCTGTGAGGCTGATGCCTTCGAGATAGTTCTGAACTACATTTACTCCTCCTCACTCTTTGTGGACAAAGGCAGCCTGGCAGCCATTCAAGAGTTGGGCTACAGCCTTGGAATCCCTTTCCTCACCAACATTGTGTCAGCACGGCCACATGCATCCTACTGTGTGTCTAGAAAAAGGCTTTCGTTCTCAGAGGGGGATGAGAATGATGTCCAGACAAGGAGTGTCATTGTGTGTCGGGTCCGGAACGACACAACCCATCCCTCTCGCTCAAATTATCAGAGAAAAACATCAGAGACATCATCATCGCCCCACTCTACTCAAGAGTCAGCTCAGCCACCATCAGAACACAACTCACATGAATCAGTCAGGAACTCGGAGTCCACCAGCAGGAAATCATCTGAACTGAGTGAAGCTGCTGAAAGGAAGTCCACCTATCCATACACCTCCATATTAAAAGGGAATTCATCACACATCACATCTGTCAGGCCTCAGCTGACATCATCAGTGTCTTTCAGTGATGCTGAAATGCAGCACGGCAGGATGCAGTCAGGCACCGACCAGGACACTAAAGAGGAGAATGAGGAGCAGGAGCAGCACTATCACACCAAAGTGCCCTTTCAGGGTCAGGCCAGGGAGCCAAGCCAGACAATTGACAGGAGCGGGCCGCTGATAAAAAGCCTGCTCCGAAGATCATTATCCATGGACAGCCCCGTCCCCGTCTTCTCGCCCACACTGGAGCTCAAGGAGCTGCAAAATCGAGAACAGTCAGTGGTTAAAATGGCATCAAAAGCATCTGGGCCAGAAACATCTGCTCAAAATGGCAATTCAAAAAAAACATCTCCTCTGGTTCTCAGGCCAAAGTACCCCAGCAGGTATGATGAAGAAACTCAGGTAGAAGGGGAGGTCAGTGTGAAAGCTGAGCCGAGCAGTCCACTCGCTGACCCGATGGACATTATTCGAATCACGGTGGGAGATGCTTTGCCAGTCAATCTTAAAGACTTGCAAACAAATTATGAACAAGGTTCCAGGCTAGACTTCAATCCTCTGGGGAAAAGGAGGGAAAGGCCAGACAACAGACGGTACCCGTTCAAGAAGAGCAAATTATTTAAAGAACATACCCTCTCACTTGATGAGAACATGTCAGAAACAGTACCTCAGAGTGCCAGCAGTGACTCTAATGAGAACAGTGGGGACCTTTCTCAGAACAAGATTTTCAAATGCTGGAACTGTTTAAAAGTTTTCAGGTCCAGTGCTGGACTACATCGTCATGTAAATATGTATCACAACCCAGAAAAGCCGTATGCTTGCGACATCTGCCACAAGCGCTTCCATACCAACTTCAAAGTGTGGACACACTGCCAAACTCAGCATGGTGTAGTACAAAACCCAGCCTCATCCTCCAGCTCCTCTGTGCTGGATGAGAAATTTCAAAAGAAGTTAATAGATATTGTGCGTGAGAGAGAAATAAAGAAAGCTTTGCTTTGGAAGTTAAAGAGGAATAAGCAGGGATTGCAATCTCCTGTACTTACCAAAAAGAGATCAAGGCCCAGCTTCATATGTCCTTACTGTGGGAAAGTATTTGTGTTCCAGTCTCAGTACAGACAGCATATAAGGACGCATCCTGCAGAAAAAGCTGACCAGGACACAGCAAGTGAGAGCATCCTCTTCCAGGAACAGGATGATGAGATCGGTCAACAGAAGAACACAGACACTGGTGTTTACTCCTGCAGACTCTGTAATACGAAGCTGTCATCACTCTTTGAACAGGGCGATCATGAGAGAGGCTGTCGCCATGCAACTGTATGCCCTTACTGTGGCCTCAGATTCTCAAGTCCAACTGTCAAGAGGGACCATGAAGCACATTGTAAGTACAAGAAATTGACATGCTTGGAATGCATGCGGACCTTCAAATCCTCCTTCAGCATATGGCGCCATCAGGTGGAGGTCCACAACCACAACATGATGACAGTTAAAGAGCAGATTCACCTGAAGCAACAAGAGAACAATGAGGAGGCGTCTGAAATGCTCCGAGAGGAGCATTATAGTGATGAGCCTCTAGCAACTGTTAGCTCAAGAGAGAACATCAGTTACAGTGACTCCTCGGGTCCACCCATGTATGATTCAGAAGACTCCTCGTCTTATGTGCCTGAGGACCTGAGCATGGGTCACCATGGCAAGCTGGTAGTGAAGGAAGAGCCTTTAGAGGAGGCTGTGAGTGAGAGGGAAAACACAGAGACTGCCAAAACTGGGTCTGAGGAACCTGGTGTGTGGCCATGCGAGAAATGCGGAAATCTTTTCAGCTCTCGCAAAGACCTGGAACGACACCAGGAGCTGCTATGCCACATCAAACCGTTCATCTGTCACATCTGCAACAAAGCCTTCAGGACCAACTTCCGCCTTTGGAGCCACTTCCAGTCCCACATGTCAGCTAACGAACCCGGAGCCAAAGAGATCGACAGACAGCCCTCACCTCTGTCTCCCTCCCCTCCAATGACTCCCCAAAACTCCGAGCGTCGCTCCCCACAGGCCACCGTGTTCAAATCCACCCAGACGGCACCAGTCCCAGGAGCAATGGCCGAGGAGTCCAGCAGCCCGGAGCCCTGCAGCTCATCAGTAAGCAAGATGAAGAAGCCCGAAGTGGAACAGCAACCCAGCAGCCACAGCCCTCTGTCAAGGTCAAACAGCATGGAGAATCCAGGTGGCCCTCAGGAATCAGACACACTCTTTTACCACGCACCGTCTCTCTCTGCCCTGACGTTTAAGAGGCAGTACATGTGTAAACTCTGCCACAGGACCTTCAAAACGGCCTTTAGTCTCTGGAGCCACGAGCAGAGTCACAGCCACGTGTAAGCATCACACAAGTTATAGCAGTGCATTTCTCTTCAGAGACAATACTTAATATTAGTATAAACACACCTCAGCCTACACAAGGAAGACTTTGAATGTATAGCTTATTTCCTTGCCTCCAATGTCATATATTATTGTGGCCATGTTCAATAGAGGTGTAAACGTGAATGTGCAATCAAGTGCTAGATTCCTCTCTGAGACGAGATGATTACAAACGGTTTATTTTCCTTTCGAAATGATCTATAACGTTTATCTATTCTAAACTTCTTTTAGTTGTCGACTTGTATTTATCTATCTTGGTGTGAGAAAACAAAGTACAGAGTTTTACCCCTCACATGAAAACAGAGTACAACTATATACTTTGTTTTCTCAATGTGGAAAAGTGCTTTAAACTTTTGGAGGCTGCAGTTGAATCAAAGATTAGTGCTTTTGCTTTTGTATCAGATCTGTCTGTTGATGTGAGTGACATCCCTTAAGATTATATTGGTGGCCTCAACAATGTATTCAATATGCACTTTGTTTAACAGTTTGATTGTGTTATAGGGCAGTTTAGTCCAAAATGTTTGCTTGGATCTTTAAGTTTCATGATTGAAGTTTTAGGCTGCAGAAGTAAAGATGATATCTAGGCCTAATAGTATTCATTTTGTCTCTATATACTTGGCATTCCTTTAAAAAAAAAAAAAGAGTATCAGACTGATTAAATAAGACCTTCAGTAAAATAAATGAAGTTCTGTACATCAAACTCACCTCAGACACCTGTTGTTTTAGGCATTGCATCCCTAGTATGCAGCCTTGATTAATTGCTAACACTTTTCATTCAGTGCTTTTAATTTTCATACGGGTGACAAATGAAAGGAAAAACCAACATAAAGTGTCTTAGTAAGATGTTGGGCCACCGTGGGACGCCACAACAGCTTCCCTGCTCCTTTGCATTGATTCTCCAAGTCTCTGAGCTCCACTGGTGGATGAACACCATTAATCTTTTATCCCCATCATGTGGTGTTTTGATGGTGGTGGTGAAGAGCACTGGCTAACATGTCAGTCCAAATCTCAACATCATTTTCATACTCATCAAACCATCAGTGACCCCTTGTGCCTTGTGGATGGAGGCATTGTCCTGGAAGAGACCACTCCCATTAGGATAGCGGTGTTTCATCAAAGGATAAAGGTGATTACACAGATCAACCTTGTCTTTATTTGCGGTGACCCCTCCCTCTAAGGTGACACCAGCAAAATCCCTGCACAGCATAACAGAGCCACTGTAGGGGTTTAGCATTCAGGCCTGTATGCCACACACGCACTTGCCCCTTGTTGAGGACATGGTGAAGGATGACTCATCTGACCATATCATTTTTTTCCTCATCTCTGTAGACACCACTGAACTAATTCATCTTTGTAATGAATGGTTTATGCACTGCAGCCCTACTATAATATCCCTGTCTATGTAATTGTTGACAGACTGTTGTTGCTGACACAGTCTGATCACGTCCTGCATTGACAGTCTCACCTGAGGAACAGTTGCTCTTCTATTCACCTCATCAAATGTGCAACGTT
This sequence comes from Seriola lalandi dorsalis, assembly GCF_002814215.2. Taxonomy (NCBI): domain Eukaryota; kingdom Metazoa; phylum Chordata; class Actinopteri; order Carangiformes; family Carangidae; genus Seriola; species Seriola lalandi. The sequence goes on along the minus strand of NW_019525130.1, from coordinate 536,812 downwards.
GACCACAATTTCACACCCTGTTTACTGACATCTTTCCATTAGATCTAAATGCAGATGTCACTTTAGTCACTGTTCCTATCGAAACAACAGCCAACTGAGCAGTTTTTGTGACTGAAGGTCCTGTCCCAAAACTGAACCCACTTTTAAAGGCAGAATAATCAGAATAAACTGGGCCTTCCTAGCATTTTTATACCTGCCAAAGAGCATGATGGGATGTTAACTATTTAAATGTACCACGCAGTGCCCCTGTGTGGAAGCATCACATTTGTTATGTTTCTCCACTCATTTATTCAGGTTTTCCTTTAATTTGTCACCTGTCCCTATCTTCCTAATTATTAACCTGAATCATTTTACAGGTGAGTGAGACGGTGCAATTATCAGTCATAAGATTTGAGAAATTTGAGTTGTGTTTTTTTTCACAGGTAGACAAACATAACGTTTCTAATTGTTGCTGAAGAAAATCATTTGTAAAAGGTGCTCAGACCAGTTTACTTGCAAGAAGTTGGGAAAATACCAGTGAAGATCATAGGCAGGGTTGATTTGATAATATCCTAAATACTACATAACATCATGCAAGTATTTGGCACATCACATCAGCTGCTAGAATTCATTCTTAAATACAGTAAGTCTACAGTAAGTTATCTTTTAAAAGCACATTGCAGTATATTAATGCGATGTATGGTTAAACTCAAATAATCAATATGAAAGTCACAATATTAATGTGTATATATTAGACTTGTAATTCCTGATTCACTAAAGTCCATCACCCCAGTGCAGTACCAGTGTTATGTGAATACTCATACACTGATAGATTTGTGCAATTAAACACATGGTAATTAACCAAGCTTTACAGTGCTTTGATGGCCTTATGCAACTTTTGAAATATTTTGTCAATATTATTTTACACGAAAGCACAATACAGTTTCAGATGACTTATGACTCAGGCATTTTGAGGTGGTAAAGTAAAGAAGAAGGAGGCACAAGAAAGCAAATCTTTTATTCCTCGAATGGTGAGAGAATGTTCCTGCTTCCAAAAGATTTATTATTTAAGACTATGTTTTGATTGTATTCCAGTTGTTTCACAGTTGTTATTCTTGTACAGGTGTATACTTCTGCTTTGGCTTGATTGATTAGAAGTTTATCATAAATTATTATGACTGCTACTATTTGGGAGATGTTAAAGTTGAAGATTGCTCCACACAGACTATGGGAATTTATTTCCTCCAAATGAGCAACACAAGCTGCATCGTGATGTTAAGTTCATTGGAGAAATTTTGTGTTGATAATAGTGCTCTTAATTTCTTGTGAGAAAAACTTTTTTCAGAGTTTCACAGAAATGATTAGAATTGTGTATATGGAAGTGTTTGTATCCTCGATTTTGTACCAATTTTGTTAGTACACAGAAGTTTTATCTTTCTAGTATTCCTGTGCTCTCACTGCAATAATGAATATTTGTATAAGCATTGGTTGTATTATTGTTGCTTTTGGAGACATGCAGCTGTTTTGTGTTTAGGTTTTCTACAGTTTTTGTGCTTCATTTCTGTAATAAAGAGTAACAATGGAGAATACATATACAATCCTTGGTGGTCATTTGAATTATTTTTAAGTACTAACCACACCCTTGTTCTGAGTAACCAGGCCCCACTGCCAATTTAAATCTTAACTGAACAGTATTTAACCATATTTGCACCATGCTCTTGTCTTGTACCCCTAAATTATCTCCTTTAAACTTTGTCTCATTTCTATCAGTCAAGGGCTTCATGAAACATTTTGACTCTAAAATGTCAGAAGATAGTGAAAATTATGCACTACAATTTCCCACAGTCCAAGGTGACAACTTCATGTCTCGTTTTGTCCAAACAATTCAAAAATATCCAAAGATATTTGTTTACTACAGTGTATGACAAGGAAAATGGTGAAATGTTGATGTATCACAAGAACCAGTGAATGTTTGGCTGTTTTGCTTAAAAAAAATACTAAAACAATTATTAAATTTCAAGGTAGTTGGTAATTAATTGACTTATCCACTATTTGCAGCTCTAAATCAGATTAGCATTCAATATTACACACTGAAGCTCTGAATTTACCCTCTATCCTGACACTACTGCTTAATCCATATTAATTTGCTGCATCTTCTAAATGTCATATTTAATCTATACCTACCTTATCTTTCAATGGGCTTTACACGCTGTACAGCATGACATCCTCTGTCCTTAATCCCTCGAAACATGTCGCAACTTTAGCGTACTGTGTCAGTACTTATATAAGGGGCTTTGCATTTAGTGATACAAAGTAAAAGAACATTTTTTCAATATATTCTCAATTCTGCAAATCCAATCCTTCACCCACTATGAGACATTAGTTGTTTAGTTTGCGTTGCACATAAAAGCATTGCATAATTGTTCGTTTACAATCCAGTTGTCAGTTTCATCAATGTGACTTTGTGTCAAGCAAATCAAAGTTTGTTTATTAATATAACAGTGTAACCAAGTATGTGAAAACACACGGACACGTCATCCTGTTGGCAGACAACCCTGAGCCAGCGGGATGTTTTTCAGGCTGCGGGCCACTGTGACAATTTCTGACTGGAAACTCGGGAGAGAACTTAGGAAGTGCTTGCTTTAATTTGGAAAAATGGCAAACTGGAAATCCTGCCCTACCCATGTGTAAGGTCAAACTCTCCATGAAATTGTGTGCAGAGAGGAAGTTTTCACATGGATGAGGAAATCTGTTTCCAAACTCATCCATATCTTTTGAACACACACACACAAAAATCTGATTTTATCTTCTTATATGATCGAGTCTTGTGAGGTAATTACTCCCTGCAGATGTTCTCATTTCAAGGGTGAGGACAGGTTTACAGAGGCTTTAGTGTGAACGATCTGTGACTGTAATTACCATCAGTTACAATGAACAACATTTATTGTCAAAAATTTACAATAATTTACAGATTTGACATTATCAACATAACATAACATATTTTTTAAAGAAATGAACATGTCTATAGTGTTATTATTCACTACTATGTTAAAGTTGTATTTTATATTATATTGTCTAGTTGGTGGAAAGTAAAGACAATTTGCAAAAACAAATCTTTGAAATGGACGTTACATAATCAAGAATCTTGAGGTACAAGCAATACCACGGCAGAGACGTCAGAAAAGTGAATACACTGACACTGCTTTCATTGTAGCAGTAGAGCTGATTAAGCCATATTTTTGAGCAGAAATAGAGATGTAGATACAGTTAGGGACAAAATCATCCATATCTTTCTTCTCACAGGGCCAGGGTGTCTTTGATCAGCCTTCTCATAGTGGTGCTTACAGAGGTGCCCAGAGAGTCAGTGATCTGGTATGTGATTTTGTAAAGGTATGGCTGGACATCTTTGAGACTGGTGTCAAAAACATTGTCCACTTCAGACTGGGTGGGCATCTTTGGCAAGTATTCGTGGCGATTTATGACCTCAACAACGTTGATCACCTTCTCACCCAGCTTCTCGCCCACTTTCTCCCTGCAGATCTGCCTCTCCTGCTCGTTGGCAAGATTGACAACATTGACCTTGATGCTCCACACCTCCCAGGGAATACACTCGTCAGAAAAAGGCCAGCGAGACTTCTTCTTCTGGTAGAACTCCAGGGAGATTTGCCCCATGCCATCGCTGCCAGAGTTGCCCAAGGCATCCTGTAACCATAGCATATAATGACACCACCAGATTACAGGCCTGCCCATGTGTTAGTGAACAACCGCGTGTTAAAAGCACCAATTACCTTGAATTCAGCTACAGCTTTCCTGATCACCCTGTCCAGCTCCTCTGAGGACACCCTGACGAAGGTGAAATCGATGAAGTCGCAGTCGATGTCCAGTGTGCCCACTGTACCGATGGAGTATGTGCCCTCCTTTTTATAATGAAACTTCCCAGTGCTGCGGTGCAGTAAAATGGTGTGCAGCAAAGCCAGCATAGCTTCTTCCACCTGCCTCGCCTCCACTGTTACCTCAAGAACTTCCGAGCGACAGTTCATTGTGAAGTGATAGTTATTTCCATTTACAAGCGACGACACGAGTAGGATGATGGTGGCTACTGTACGCAGCTCGGTTACACTTTGTTTACTTCTACGGGTGGGTGGGGCCTATTCCATACAGCGTATTCCGCTGTATTAAAATACAAAATAAGTTTTTATAAAGGAAATCCTACCTCCAAATCTTACTTGTGAGCACTGAGCGCAGGAACATTGTAGGAGTAGCCAGCTAGCTACCTGTTTGCTACAAACAGGATAAGGGGATGTGGTAATGATGACAATGATGGCAGAAAAATCTACGGCAAGTTGCGTAGTTAAAAATACTTGTGCTGGTTCGTTTTTTCTTCACTTTCGTATCGTAAACACCACTTAATCAATCGGATAAAATACCAAACCTAATTCAAGATTAAAATAAATAATCTAGAGACCAAATATCAGCCTCAGTTGGTAAACTCAGTAGGTATGTCTCGTTTCGCAAGACCACCCGACAAAAACAAACTCTCGCATTTGTCGCTATGCATTCTGGGAGTTACAGTTTGTGCCACATATCCGTTTCCAATCGGCAACTTAGTGCAGTCAGACCGAGTCCAGCGGCAGTGACTGCTCTCTTCGCGTACAGGATGTTTTCGCGGGACTCTTGTTCAATATCTGAATATCGTCTGGTGGAGCTTGACCGCTGTCTCTGGAAATAAGTTATTTTGGGGGGAAACTTTTGCTGCTCCGCACCTAATAAAGAATAGCTAGTTAAGCGAACCGTGGCGAAGATTAGCCAACTAAGCTAACAACCATATTCAATGAGAGAAGGACACAGTGCTACTCTGCAGGTTTATTTGAACCCAGAGACTACCTTTAGCTCTTTGACAATGGTCTAGGTCTCTACAGTCAGCTTTCGTTGTTTTGTACTTCCGTATGGTGTTTAAAAGCTGCTATGGAGTACTGCAACATGGATAATAACAAGCATAATTTGTTTTGGGGGTTGAGATCCGTGCTGTTATCAGTTTCGGGAGATTGCCTTCATTGACTTCCCTTACCGAAGAAGTACTATGAGGTTGCCAGGAAATATCTCAGAAGAGGTGTGTTAAGCTGTGATCACCGTTTTCATTGGCAAAGAATGTCCGACTTGGAAAGTGCCAGTTCATATTTTGGTTTGGAGGATCCGCTGTGGCTATGCATGGTCACACTGTTTATCGCATCCCTGGTTACTCTGATAGCGTATTTTATACAGTATTTCCAACAAAGGGGAGTAGGAAATAAGCGGAGAGCAGCAGAAGACAATGCGGCGAAGGAGGAAGCTGCCGCTCTGCTGGATTGGGCGCTGTCACTGAATAGCTGGAAAAGTCAATGGAGAGCAGCTTGGTGCAGGGCTCTGAGCGACGAATCAAGGAAGCGTGGGGTAAGTCTCATGACCACCAATCCACCACTCCTCTCTGTGGCAGGTGACTTCAATAAAGAAAGTGCAGTTTGTCATTGGATGTGACCGGGTTCAGATGATCTCAACAAAATTACCCCATCTATGCTCTGATACAGTTAACCTCAGTCACCTCAAATCTCACTCCATCCTTTGACATGAGATACATTTTGACACACTAATGGTTGACATCAATATTTTCACCATACTCTGGCTAAAAGTGCATCTTCTTAAATCACCACTGGACCATGTTCAGAATAATAAAGCTAGAACATATGTAATGGTGTTGCCCAGATCATCATCATGCATGACTTTCCTCTAGGGGATAAATAAAGTATCTATCTATCTATCTATGCACATTTATTGGCAACAACTCAATTTTTCTGTTCTGTGAGTTGTGCAATAGGCGTTGCTCTTCTTTAATGTTTCTGTCTTATTCCTTCCTCATCAGGGAGCTGTTCTGTTGACATTTGAAGAGGATGATCTTGAGGCATCAGAGCTCATGGTCAGCCATGTGTCTAACTTTCAGAAGTCTGCCAGGAACCAGGTACACTTAGTCATAAAGTCAGTTTGTCATTAATGCAGTTGAAGGGCTTTTGCTTCACAGCAGAATGCCTCTGTGTTTCATATTTATGGGTGTTTTGTGTTGTGATGTGATGTTTTGTTTGATATGTGGATCAATTGTGCTCTCGTTGAGTGTGTATGTTGTGTTCTCGTCGCTGAAAAATAATAGTTTCTTTTCCATGCCAGCTTCACCATTCATCTGGATTATAGCAGCAGACATGTTATAGATTTTTTAGTTCCTTATTTATGTAGTTTATTGACAAAGGCTGTCCCTTGAACCAATCTCCTCTTCCCTAATTCATTTCAGAGGGAGCTATTGCATGACCAGTGCCGCATTGTAGCCTGCATTAGACAAGCATGAACTCATCAACTTTAGTACAGACGTTTCCCCCCAGTAATGTATAATTTGCAAATGAATCTACTTAGCGTTTCTTTTCTGGCGTCCACATGCTCATTGCACTAATGAAGACACTATGAATAAATACTTGTGCTTGAAAAGAGGTATAAAATGCAAATGCAATGGCATTCTTATAGTAGTAGTGCAGATTATGTGCGAACCTGCTGCAGAATATGTGTTAAGCAAACTGCCACTGTCCAACAGGCTTTCATTTTTTAGAGAGGTCAGATAGGGACAAATTGCTCACTGTGTTACTGGCCCGGTGGGCTCTGCTGAGCTCCCAATGCAAACTCAGCTCTTTCTTTGTGGTCATCGTGATATGGACCAAAATACCAGGTGTTCTGCTTGTGAATGTGGAGAGTTTAATGAACAGAGGCTTATTTTTACCCCCATACTCTGTGTGTGTGTGTGTGTGTGTGTGTGTGTGTGTGTGTGTGTGTGTGTGTGTGTGTTTGTTTGTACGTACGTACGTGAGCGCTTTAAGAAGCTTATATATCTGTCAAGCTCAGCACTAAGGAGCCGGCAGACAGGAATGCATCAGCACCTATGTTTATGCTTCGGTTTCCCCTTTCAGTGATTTATTACCATACTGGACGAACACATTCACTCCACTCTGAAATCAGAATGAAAGCAATGAATAAATGTTTTTCAAGTAAAGGGACACTTTACCATTGTGTGGTAATTTACTCTGTTAAAGTTGCATTCGACCACAGTAAAGGTGATCTGTTGTACCCACATGATTGAATCTGTTGATTATACCTTTTGAAGCCGGTGCAGATGTTCTCCTGCTTTTCACAGTGAAGTGTGAACTTCTGAGGCAAATATTTTGTTTTTGGATCTGTTTCAGCTAAAGTCAGTGTTGTAAACAGTGTGTTGTAAACAGTGTGTTGTAAAAACTTTTGCTTTTGCTCACACTGGTTTTATTTTAGTCTGTTTGTGTAATATGTTTCTTGTGTAAGAATCTACACAGACAGTAACATTTAGAATCAGTGAAACTTTACAACATCTTTCACTCATGCATTGACACAGAGCATTGAGCAGATTAGTACAAATTCTTTCCCTTCCTATTTGAGTTGTTTTCATATTACATAGTCTAATGGTCTTATACTCTCAATTGATTTACATTACACTAATGTCTCACTTTGTCTTCTCAACAGGCCACTTGCTGCAGTGTGGTTGGGGAGAAGCTCCAGTTCTCTCTCAGTGCAACATCGACAGCCATGGCTACAGCAGATCCTTGTAAATACACAGTCTGTATAGCCCCACTGGAGATGCAGGTAAATGCTCTATGGCTGTTCTTAGGGTATCTATTAAAGTCATGAATTTCACGAAAGAGAATAATACTGATTTGTTCTTTTGAGAGATACCTCTTTAATGCTGAGGCGTCAAAAGAACAGAGTTACATCCTCTGGCAGTCATTGTGGTTTACTTTAACGGGAGATTTTATTAAACATGATGTCCTGCCCGGCCCTGGCTCTCTGCTGGCAGCAGCATTAGATTAAATGGTTGGGGTATCTTTCTGTGTTTGGCAAATGGCCCGAAGACCTCATTAAAATCACTGTCAGGCCTGTTCCCAGTAAGGCTGGCCCACTTTGTCCACATTCGCATTCGTCAGCAGCCTTTTCAGGACTGATGGTGCTCTGAAATTATGACAAAATGGGCTAATGACTACTTGCTCTTATATGGAAATTACAGTGATTTATTTGATCTGTCATCCTCAAATCTGACCCTTCCTCATCTCCTCAGTAAAATATTCCAGTTCTCACCCACAGTAACACTCATCCCTCTTTAGACTGGGATGTAGTGTTGAAATGAAGTTGGTGTGTTGCAATATGTAATGGGTAGAGTGCATTAGACTATGGGAAGCTTTTATCCCGTTCTTAGGTTCAGTGTTAAATCTTCACCAGTGTATAGATACAAGCAGCTATACAAGCTAACCCAATTGTATTAAGGCTATTTTTAAACCAATAAGGTGCTTGTCACCCTTCTTGAGCTCATTGTACCGTAAATACAACCAGTGTGAGAGGCTACAGAGCTTAAGTCAGGATTAGAGTTGGGGCGTTTTTGTTTTGGTTGTGGATCCGTTGTTGTTGCAGGAACATAAAGGAAGCCTCTTGTCCTTTTTTTTTCACTCTCACTGTTTCAGCTCAGTCTGGAAAAAGTCAGAAAGCCTTTTCAAATGTCTCCTTCCATCCACTGGAACATTTGTTAGCTTTTGACAGAGATCCAAGCTAGAATGGTCCTGACTGGTAACGTTATGAGTGCGTGGATATGTGGAACAGAAGCCCCGCACATTTACAGTATATTGACACAATAATACAGCCAGTTGGCGATGGTGCGCTGCTCAGTGTACTTTGTCCTTTAACACACTACTGCACCACATGGCCTTTTGCATGTGATGATGGACACACATGTGACATGTGTCATGCTAATGCAGTATTCATTGTTGACATGCAAATGCTACATTCACATATATGTTGTATGACTACACTACAGGGAGTCACAGATGGTCTCTTCACCATTTAAATGGCCACATAGTACATTTACGGCAATACCCTCCTTCATTAACTATTTCTGTTCTTCAGTTCATGTGGATTGAGGGTTTTATTATCATTATGATAAGATGAGCTTCCAGTTTAAGATGCTAGTTTAAACTGATCCAGGTCTTATCAATGCAGGATCTGATATTTTTCTTCCGGATCCATCTAAACGTTCTACTATCTGATGAGGCCTTAGGCTGGCTGTCGTGCACTGGAATCCAGGCATGCTGAGGCATGATGGTCCAGTGTGTTGTCTGTCGCTCTCTTTTCTATCTTCTTTGCTCATCTTCTCCCTCAGATGAGTAAGGGTTTGATGTATACCTCACTGACCTTCTCTAAGAAACCCTCTCTCTCTCTTTGTTAGGTTGGTGTTGACAATCACAGAAGTGTTATTTTATTTATCTATAGTTTTATTATACTGATTTATTACGCAGAACATGATTACAGAGAGAGAATAAGAAAAGCAAAAAAGAATGAATCTTCATGTATTTAATGGTGTCAAAGATCCTAACCACCTAAATACTCAAATATCATTCATTACAAATTTTCTCACATCAGACTGTACAAATGAATCAAACCCACAGATTGTGGTTTGGAATAAACAAAAATACACATTCATGTTGTCAAACAAGTGTCTGCGGTTTTGAGTGAGCGTAACATTGAAGTTTGTCAACAAATTACCAATAACTAATCCACTGGGATGAATTCTTTGTAATGTTATGGGAACTGGTGACAATTTAACATCATTTATTTTCAAGTGAGGAAACAAACGTTCACAGGGACCTAACCTAACCCTAAGAAAGCAGCTGCATGAGTTACAGAACTTTGAGCAGCCACAATAAGCATTTAATATAGTTTCCTTACCCTTATTCTGAAAGTCATTACTATTTACTATAAGTGAAACGGATGAGCATTGTATAATGTTTGATTGTGGCATCATAAGGTATCATAATTTTCTCTTCTGTGTTCCTCAGCTTGATCTACAGATGCAAGAAGGTGAAGATGAGGTCAAAGTTAGCTGGGGAGTGTCTCACCTGGAGACAGGGGAGCTGCAGGTGACGCCCAATTTCACCCAGGTAATTTTAGTGCCACAGATAATGAGATGAACCTGCCGCCTGCTGATACACCAAAACAGAGGCAAGCACTCTGACCTGAGGAGAAATGTTTTATTTTACCAAAACAAAAAGAAATTTAGTGTTGAATTTAACTGATTGTGGGTCTGTGATAATCAGTCTTTATAGGAATAAATTTTGTTTTGTTTGTTAAATCATGTAAAGTAGTTTGATAATCAAATATTATTCAAACCAATGTGATTTTTTATGTGTGGCACATTTTGAAAGTAGTTTCTAAGATGTGAATTGCCAAAAGTAAAACATCTTTCTTTGGCTCAGACCAGTTAAGTAAAAACTCAATTTACCAGTCAAATGAAACAGATATGGATATTGTGGGTTTTTTTTATTTAACACAATAAATACGTTTTAATATGTGTGTAATTTATCTTACACTGTCATCTCTCTCTGTCAGGACAATGCCAACACTTCCAGTGTAGCAGCCATAAAGGAGCAGTTAAAGCAGCTGTTATGTGCGACGCACCCCTCTTTGTTGCTGAGCTGCAGGAATGCTCAGGCCTCAGAGGTCAAGGTGAGTGGAGGAGTCATACCTGATGTATGATGTCTTAACAGCAGCCACACAAGAAAGCCATGCAAGTGTGTGTGCAAGTCTGTTTTCCAGGTCATTGTTTGCCGTGCGCTGCAATCTAACAAACCATATTTTAATCTGTACTTTCTCACAAGGCAACAGATTGATTAGAGTCGCAGTTATGATTCTTCTAAAGGTTTATTATAAGCATGTTAAACCTGCTGAGGTACCGTGTCTCCACACAAGTATAAAAGGATCATAAATTCAGCCAGTTAATGATGGTGACCATATGTCCAACTAAATCTCTGCTCCAAAGTCTAAAGAGTAAATTCACTAGTTTATCATGCTGCTTTTACAAAAACATTTTTACTGATGTGCACTTTGCGCAGCAATCATGTGACTTCATATCATGTGTTTCTGATTTGATCATCACACGTTCAGCTGTAGTTAGAGTTCTTTGATTAACAACATTGCATGACATGTAACACATTTGATTTGTTTTGCATGACTATCGGGCATGATCACCACTCTCACTGAGCCTCAACGACATATTATCTGTGGAAAACAGTTTTTTTTCCTGACTAATTCATCTTGGTGTCTATTAAATGTCCAAAGTGATGGCAAATGTGTATTTTTATTTTCTCTGAAAACTGGCAAATTTCCCATTTGAGAATCTGTAACCAGGAAGTGTTTGATTAAATTGTTAAATTTAGTTATTAGCTAATTGTTACAGCACCAGCTGAGGTAATCCTACCAACTCCTCATGTGGCTTAAAGGTTTAAAATGATCAAGCAGATCAGACCTCAGTGAGGACTGAACGTGTGAGCCCATCATAGTACGAGGTAATCTCAGCCAACAGATTCAACCAGACCATTTTTCTTAAATGGCAAATCGGCCTGTACAAGATTTTTTATTATCATTCAAGGTTAAAAATATCTTCATCTGATGCAAATCATCCATGTTCATAATGAAAATCTAATGCAAATCCTGGACAAGAGCTCACTCTGTCAGCAGGGTTGTTTTCCATAGATTTCCACGGCTATTGTTATATTGTCTTTTTCACAGTGAATAATATGAAAACACTCCTCATTCAAATTCTTGTGATGTTGAGACAAGCTAGAAGTGATTTTTATTTCCCTATAAATGTCTTTCTGATACTTACAATAAGCACACTGTGGATAGCTTCTGAAATTAATGATACAGTTCAACAAGTTGAAAAGGTTTTTCCAGGTTAGTTTTCCCAAGGCCTTTGATCACCCTATGATCTGTTTGTTTCAGCACTGTGCAACTTATATATGAAAAAGTTATTCACTTGCTATGGTTTCTCCAATAGGAAGCCCAAAACAAAGCAGCTTCACCCCCAAAACCCCCCCGTGCTCACGACTGGAAGCTGCTGGTGAAAAACATCCGGGTGACGCTCAATCAGGAGGAAGATGCTGCAGGTTGGATGTTTGTCTCCTTCGTAATTTAGAATTACTCAGGTTCTGATGGAGCAGCTGTAGCTCTGTCTGTTCTGGCATGAGCTCATCTCAGTCAGCAAACACTGACCTGTAAGACTACAGCTCGGCTACACCACAGAGCCATGAAGCAAGTTCACTGTAAGCAGTTCACTTATTGCTACAGTGAAGTCAAAATACATTGTACTGAAGTCTGTGTCTGTAAGTGTAAAACAAAAAGACAAGAGTCTCTGATTTGGTGGTGGCGTCTTTCAGCTTCATTGATTAGGGACTTCAGAAAGTCACTGAGCTACGGAGCAGTCTGACTCAAAATCCTCATTAAGCCACAACTTGTTTCTTCACAAATGGTTTGTTATTGATCCTTCTCATCAACTCCTGAAGTGTTGAGTGTCTTTAATCATATTGTCAATCCAGGATGTGAAGAAAGTCAACAAAAGAAGCTGCATTTGGTGAATCAACTCAATAGTCTGGGGCTGTTAAAACAAATTCCAGCTCCACATGTTTCATCAATTCAGGCTCATAATAATCCTGTAATATTAGGACTAATAAGTTTGATCAGTTGATGATTCCTATAGTAGCTAATTTAGGTCTGTAGTTCATGACATTATTGAACTTTAAAATGACGTTGTCTTACCACTCAACATTGATTTCATCATATTTTCCTCATATCAGTGTTGCCATGTTGTGAACTATTTCAGTCTGGCTTTTGTTTATTTTGCCAACATAGTCTGTGTGTCCTGTCCCTTCAGAGAGAAGGAGTAGATTTCGTGTTTCAGTTGTCATAGGTGGTAATCCCCTGGTCACAGCTGATCAATACTGAATCCACCTCAGTGTCACCACACCCATCGTGTCAGTGAGAGTCTCCTATGATCAGGGTGAAAACAGAGAACCAGGGTGCTCTCAGCTGCTAAACTAGAGGACAATATGCTTTTAGCTGATAAGAGGTTATTAAAACCATTGTCTAATCTTAGACTGTAACATCATCCACAACAACTTTGTTTTGCTGGTTCTCCTGATGAGTCATTCTCTTAATTGTGAGTCAGTGGTTGTCCGGGTATCTTCTTAAGTATTCTGTGCATCACTGAACACTGTGCAGCAGAGACATGACACAGCATTCAACACTTCACTCTCCGTTTTACTTCCTTCAAGTGAAGAACAGTTATACTTCACTTGTGACACTTCCTGTTTCATACCCTGTCTTCAAAGTTCTTACTGATATTCATTATGAGACGGTGCTTTCACAGTATTGGACCTTGCTGGTAGCTCAAACATCACATTGAAATGGACTTCATCTGCCTTTGCTCATCTCTCTGCGCAGAGGAAGACCTCTCCTCTAATGTTTGCATAATTCATCGTATAATGTAGGCTGAATTCCCCTCTGTCCATTAAAGTGAAGCTGTGGAAGTGACCACAGCAACTTTACATCTTCCTGCAGCAGATTGTATTCCATCAGCTGTCAGTCAGACACTTATCTCTTGGACCACACATTGTGTTTTTTTTATTTTTTCCTGTGTTGCAAACTGACATGTTTTCCACTGTGTTTGCAGGCAGCATGAATCCTCTGTGTGTCCTGCAGTTAGATGATCCTCCACAGAAGTTTAACACCTCTGTTTTGAAGAACACAACCAATCCTGCCTGGGACCAGCCCTTTATTTTGTAAGTATTATATTACTGTGGAGCACAGCAAACCACCCCTGACTTTGAGGTGGTGTTTTTTGTTTATCTACAGACCATGCATATGTCGTCTCTTTTTTTCTATCTCACCAGTGAATTGAATGGACGATCAAAAGAGCTCAATATTCAGTTGGCGAATGATGGACAAAATCAAGAGAGTAAGAGAAAACCCAGGACATTACTGACTTCATTTTGATGACAAACACTTATTTTGTCCATGAGCTGTGACTGTCACATGCTTTGGTACCACCACACTGAACGAGGTGTGTTTTATCTTTGTCAGATTCCTTACTGGGTCAGGTGTCAGTGCCTTTTGATCTCGTTAAGAAGCAGCCCAAAGGACAGCAAACATTTGCACTCATGACCAAAGACGTGGTGACCGGATCACTTACTACTGACGTAAGACCATCATCCCAGCTAACACTGGGCTATTTTCACACGTTTGCCTTTAATATCAACAGATATCCTTTAGTTCTGTTCATGTATCAGAACATTAACGTTGGGGAATTGGATTCCTCAGTTTACCTACCTGGAGCCCAGCGAGGTGAGGTCCTGGCACCCTCCGACCCCAGCCTCCAATAAGAAGGTGGAGATGGACCGTACAGTCATGCCCTGTGGCACCGTGGTCACCACCATCACTGCAGTGAAGAGCAAGCCAGGTCGACCACTCCCACTTGGACTCAACTTAGGTACAGCTCCTGAGTCCTGTGACACTACACCACTGACAACGATCACAGACATCTGCCCCGTTATTGATATATGAAAGAGACGTATAGAGGAACTGTTGTGCTGCCGACGTAAGAACAGCTTCAGCAGTTGAAAATCCAAACAGTGTTTTCTGGTTTTCATTGATGTGGAGTTCCTGCACCAAAACAATGGTACAGACTGGAATTTCAGTTCTGAGCACCCACTAGATCTATTGTGGTGTCACTGTAATTGGCAACAGGCCTGTTGTTGTTGTCTGCTGATGTATGATGGTCATTAGTGCCACAGTGCATTGAAAACCTTGTTGGCTCTTTTAAATGCACAGTTACTCAAAGTAATTACAGCTTTTTCATACGAATGAACATGTGGGTAATAAATTTTTGGTCTACAGTTAATACCTTCACACGTTTCTATTGAGATAATGAGATAGTTATATATTACTTATAAACAAATCCCTGGAAACTGCATCAACATTACAATATAAACTGTTGAAAATTCTGCTGTAATCATAAAAAACTTCTGAAATATCCCGGCACGGATTCTACAGAGACCATTTTTAGCCATCCAGCAGCATGACTCTCCGGGTGGTGATGTTGGTCAGTCCACCACTTTTCTTCTCGCACCACCAGTCGATCAAAGTTTTCAGTTACTCTGTGAAATACTTTGGCATCTGCTGGGTGTAGTGACAGAACATTTGGTACAGAGATTCATGGTTACAGAGGAAGTATCCTGCTGACTTTGGTAACTTTTACTCTAATGCCACCAAATTTTATTTATCCTGTATTTAATTTATCCAGCCTGTACCATCCAGTATTGGTGACCAAACAACTCCCAACAGTCCCATCAGCCTCAGTGGCACACGCTACTGACACGCTAAACTAAAATGGCAAATACATTATACCTGCTAAACACTAACCCTAACTCAAAGCACAGCTGTGCCTCAGTACAGCATCACAGAGCGAATGCATGAATGTTGTTACTATAATATCAGTTAGAGGTGGGACCCAACACCTCGGAAACATTGAAAATGTTAAACAGAGTAATTAGAGGGTTGTGTGTGATGTTTCCTAAAAGCCGCGTGTCAGTGATCTCTGAAACTTTATAAACACTAGATTACAGCTATACAAGAAGTGTAATTTGCTGATCTTCAACAGGGCAGGACGGTTTGACATGAGAAGAACAGGTGAAAATATCTTTAATGATGGTTGAATTATTTTAACTGCACAGGTTTCAGGGTTGTGGTGTTATTCCCACTGACTCACCGTCACATTGTAATGGCTTATTGGGACAGCTGAATAGAACACAACTGTTGTTAACGTTTTTAGTAAGAGCTGCACTTTTCATAGTATGACAAGTCAGAAATGACAGCTGAATGTGTTTATTTCTGATTTGAGCTCCCATTATGTTCATGAAGCAGTCGATGAAAATAACTTTGTTTCCTCAGATTCTGCCCAGAAAGTTGTGGCCAACAAGCCCAAGCTGTCTGAGCGGCGTGTGTCAGAGCAGACGTCTATGTTGGGGACCACAGTCAGCAAGGCGTTGTCCTCCTCTGACACCGAGCTGCTGATGCTCAATGGCACAGACCCGGTGGCCGAGGCTGCCATCAGACAACTCCACCAGTCTGCCAAGCAGAAGCTCAAGTCCCCGGTGAAGAAGAGCACCATCATCATCTCTGGCATCGCCAAAGTAAGGATGACCTCTTCACTGGGGTCTTATACTGTTTCACTTATTATTTCACTTTAGTAGAACATTTTCACTTATTTAATATACAGGATTTTAAGTAGAAGCAGAGACCTGCCAGTTTCCAGCTGTTGTGTTCTCTAACCTGTCATTGATCATGATCAGGAAACAAATAGATCTTAAATCAGACAGGCGTGTCTTGTCAGGAGCAGGAAGTCTCCTTATGTTGTTGAAGTAGACTTCATGTGCCCTGATTAAAACTGGGCTTTCCGGCTTTATTTGCCAGCCTCCGGCCAAAATTACATTAAAAGAGCAAAGCAAAGCAAATAGTTTATTTGCACAAAGGAAACATCATTTGACTGGATATTGATTTTAAAAATGTGAATATGCCTCCAGACGCCCTTGTCTCAGGATGATGAACTAGCTCTGATGGCGGGCTACGCTGCGGCGATGGATGCCTCGATGTCAGAGGGCAGCTCCACTCAGGATGTGACCACAGCGATTGCATCAGGGACCAGCAGCCCTCCAGACACGTCGGAGCCCCATGAAGGGCCCAGTGGAATAGGCCGGCCTCCAGAGGACTGGGAGAGCCAGACGGGAGAGGAGCTAGACCATAGCTCGCTATCCATGTGTGTGTCTGAGGTGAACTGCAAGAAGAGCAGAGGTGAGAGGTCACTGACCACCCTGAGCCATGTGTAACTGTGGATGGACATGGTGGCATCGCTGATCTTTTATAGGAGTATTATTCTACAGTAAATGTTTCTTTAAATCCTCAAAAACATGTTTTTATGGCCGCCTGTTGCTCCTCAGTGATGCAGTCTGTTCTTGTGTTCCTTTCTGTCTTTCCCTCCTTCTGTGACAACTTTTCCTTTTTGATTCATCATCACTGCCATCTTAGAGGAGAGCAGTGCTAAGCTCACATTATGTCCAGATGAGTAAGTTACTTCATGAGGTATTCTGGTGTTCTAGTATGTGTAGTTTCTAAGAGCAGTAGAGTAGATCACATTCTTTCTCAACAACGTCAAATTCATTGTAGTTAATGTAACATCAGTTAGGCTTTAGCTCACACGTAGATGCTTTATTTTAGACTTGCTGTGGGGCTGCCCATAGACCAGTGGTTCTCAAACTCTTTCTGCCCCCCCCCCCTTCAGAAGCTGAAGAACATTCACAAACCCCCACCCCACAATTTCTATCAATCATTAACAATGATAGAAGAAGCAACTAATGAAAAAAGGCTCTGTGCTGAATTTTAGTGAAATAAAAGTCAACACGGTGGCACCAGCAAACTCTTATTTATTCATTTTTCCAAATAAAGCAAATTCATTCAACTTAGTATCAGTCTCCGGTTTGAGAACCACTGATAAAGACAAAGTACGGTGGGTATTTTGACATATTTAGTTGCGTAAATATATAAAAAATGCCAATAATATGAACTTATCACACAGATGATGTCGATCTGACGTCTTGTGCAGATGTGCAGTGCGCACTCAGCCTTTTGGTGTAGGATTTTCTCATGTGAGGAGTGAGGACACTGATATCTCCATCTTCACTGTAATTAATTAGTTCTCATAGTGCTGGTTTATGTTGGTTTATATCAACCTAAACTAATCTGCAGATACTGAGGAAAAGCCCCAAAACCAGAAGGAATGATGCTTGCAGCCAGGTTGGACCGTGCGGCTGCTCTCTGTTGGTTCAGTGCGTGTTAGCTGGAGATTAAACATGATTTTACAAGTCAGAGTGTCCAAAGCTTGACCGAGCGCTTTTACAGGGGAAAGACTTATAGTCCCAAGGGGAATAAATAGTATATTTCTTTCTCCAGTGTTTCACATCCATGCCAGATTTTTTCACCAGCAATAACAATTTCCAACTAACACGAGTTCTGTGCCACTGCTGCTTCAGCTGTCTTCAAACTGCTGCCACCTCAGATACTTCAAATGAACACTGAATATTCCTGAAGGTTTCTCTTGTTTTTGCCTTCAGTGATGTCACGTTGACCTACTCCTCGTCTCACGGTATCTTTTTTTTTCCTGTCCACTGCTTCTCTGCTACAGGCAGCTTCCTACAGAAGAGTGCCAAGCTCTTCTTCCGCCGGCGTCACCAGCGCAAGGACCCGGGGATGAGCCAGTCCCACAATGACCTGGTTTACCTGGAGTCTCCAGCCGCAGTGGAGCGGGCCAGCCGAACAGCCACGCTTAGCCGCATGCTCAACCGCAAGAGTAAGAGTAGGAGCAAAGCCAACGGCTCTACCTCCATGGGGGAGCCACATGCGTGACCCCCACCCCCTTTTCTCACCTCAGTCCCTCCCACAACTACCATCAGCACCTCCACCTCAAACTTGCACTGGCAAACTAACCTACTCCCCCTAATGTCCAACCTGCATACTGGCGCTCCTGCATTGTGAATGGGAGAGCTGTGCAGATGGAAAAATATCCTCTTTTATTGCCATATCCTGCTTAAGTGCTTTCTATAAGAAGCAGACATTCCACCAAAAGCAAGTGCGTGCATGTGTGGATGAAGGTGTCCTGCCCTGAACTGATGGCATTTCAGAGGATATTATTTTGCATGTTTCTTTTATTTGATTTTATGCGACATTATGAAATCTTTAAGTGCTTTTATGGCCTGGTTGCGGACAGAAGGGACTGGTGTGGGCCATCACTCTTTACCTCACTGAGGGTAAAGGGTAAACTCTCCCTGCTGTAAACCGTAATGTTTCCTACGGTGGACCAACAGGACCAAAGATGAAGAGCAGAGTGGTATTTGTATGATTTGCACAATTTTAGTACCTTTTTATTTAAAGTGCAATGACAGGAACTACTCTCATGATAGGGACTCTTCTGTAGGTCTGAGTCATGTTCAAAGCATTCACAAAGGGAGACGATCTTTTCACTGCATAACTAGTGCAAGTGGGAGACAGTAATACGACTACTTTTTTGACACTAAGACTATGAAATATGGTATTTAAATCAATTTCCAATTCACTTAAAATACTTGTAATTTTATTCCAAGTGAATAATAAACAGCTGTATGTAATGTGCATATAAAAGCTGTACTACAAAATGCAAGCCTTATGTTTAACAAAGATAACCAAGCATTATAGGTCAGTTGTGATTGGCTTGTACAGAGGTGACGTTATCATGAACCGCCAGCTATTGAAATGAATTAATACCCTTCTAAGAGGAAACAGTGACACTGTGGCTAACAGGAAACTTTAGCTATATATGAGCATTTTATGTTTACTCCTCTCTGTCTTGTTTTTAAATGATATGCAACTTTCTTCTTCGTCTTCCCAGAAGATTCCTCCTGTACACTACTATTATCAGCGGGACTGTTAAGGTGTCATAAGGGAACGGAATGAACCTTTATTTAGGGACTGTGATGTTACACTCGGCCATACTCGTCGCATTACGCACTATTGAAATTTTCTTATATGCTCATTTCAATCCTGCATTTGATCTGAATGAAATCCTACTTTCATTTAATGTTTGATTGTTTTTTTTTTAAAGATGTAGCTTTGAACACATGAACAAGAGAAAGTGTGAACATGTTTGAAAGCAACCAAATTGTTTGGCTGCCTTTTTTTTTTTTATCCAGCTAATGATTGTATTTCTTTTTTGTTGAAGACATTTCTGTACATCATGTAAACTACTGTTTCATCAGTTATTTAATCTGCTCAGAGAACTGATGCAGCACAGTGACAGACAGAATCAACAGATTGCCTTACGGATAGATATTCTGAGGAAGTTGACACCGGCGGCCGGTCTAGACTTGTTCCCTGACTCGATGTGACTTTTCGGTCCTGAGGCCACATCCACCATCAGACCAGAGAACCAAAGGACTGTAGCGAGCTGTTGGACTGGCTCTGAGTGACGAGTGTGCCACTGTGTTTCTGCACCATCAGCAATGTCTATAATCAAAAAGCCTATGCACATATCTGAGTGTTTTCGTTAGTGGACTACCTGAGAATTAAAAACACTTACTGCTCATGACAGCACTCTTCTGCAGATACAGTGTGGGTTGTCTTTGTGTCATGGTATTTACATGGTAGAGCTGTGATCCCCTCGCTCTCTTCCACCATCATGGACTACAGTTTGTAAAAATAAATATTAAAAAGAAAATATTCAGGCTCAATAAAATCCTGTAACCATGAAAACGGGTCGTTTTAATCTTACTCAGCTTCAGAGTCCTCGCTCCAGGCAGCCTGCAAGCAGTGGCTACAGTTATGCATTCAGAGAGCAGTAGGGCTGTATGTGATTAATAAACTGCTTCCTGATGTTTTTTTATTGGCATCTGCTTTGTGCACAGAAACTGACTGACTTGACTGTTGCTATAGAGAGTCAGTCAGTTCCCTGCAGGGATTGCAACTAATATACATATCGAGTTATTTCATTTTCAGCAATAAATATTGATTGAATAACTGAGATTGTGGTGCCGCTTTCAATTTCCTGGCTGTGGTGACTTCTCGGTGCTAATGTAATGCATAAATCTCTACATGCTGTTTTACTTCCATCTTGTTCCAGAGGCTTTTGTTCATGAAAGGTCAACAGTGCCCCACTTTGCTGGCTGAAAGTAAGTAAAGTATAGTTTTGAGGTGTTATTGTTTCCATTTTATGGAGCCATATGCTTCTTACTTCACTACATTTATCTGACAGTTAATTATTTTTGCATAGACATAAAAGACATCATCAGCTTCTATAACATGAAAAGTGTAGAAACCTCCAATAAGTCATTTTAGTCTTGAATCCTTAAAGTTTTTATTTTCTTATATGTTTTTTAAAAAAAAATTTTGCAGGAGTATTTCAGCCTGATGATTTTTAAAAAATTTACTTTTATAATCTAGTGCTGCGAGCTGCATTATTCGGTCTTCTTTCAAGATGCAGACACTCATTTTGAGAACACAATTTCATTTTAATAATAAATAAAAGTTGAAATATTCTTACTGCACTGCAAAATTAGAACTGTAAGTTACAGACAAAAAGCTTTTTAAGAATTAACAATTGTTTCTTACATATTAACATTGATTTGAGTTCTACGACACTACAAGGACGCTGCTGCTAATATTTTGAATGCAGGATATTTACTGTTTGTGGAGCATTTTCACACTGATATTAATTAATATTAAGAAATTAAAAACTAATTTTTATTAATTACCTCAATTTCAAAGGCTGTAGAGACTGCGTCCACACCTGCGTGCTATATGGTAAAATCAGCCAGTGTGAATGTAGATTAATGTCGTATATTTACCAAGCCTCCTCTCAGAGATGTGGCCTGTGAGCTAAAGTGTAAAAAAAATAAATAACATCAGACTAAGGATTTGTGGTAAATAATCATTTAGAATTCCAAAGAGTGAGAACTTTTCCATATCTTTTACAGTAATTATCTCATTAAATACAACCTCTAACTGCCTCATTAAAGCCTGATGGAGCTGTTTCATATCCTGACGGGCACTACAGCCCCCACAATGCACTCGGCGCGGCTCGTTTCCGGTCCTGCGCCGTTTCTGGAGCGGATTGGAACCCGGAGTCAGGATTCGATAAATGAAGGGTCTCCTGCAGAGAAGGTAACGTGTTTTCCTATAGATACAGATCGATTTTCTATCAAACGGCGCCGCAGCTCAGAAGTGAAGGTGCAGCTGGTTCGTCCCGCCCGCCCGGAGCCTCCCTGCGCCGCCTCCACCGCTCACTGCATGGCGTTGAAGAGCATCGACTCCGGTTTGAGGGTTTGCGTCTCCGGTCCATCCGCCATGCCGACTGTTCTTTGTTACAGTTTGCCGAAGAGGAGCCGCGCAGATCGGAGTTAAAACCCGGCTAGACTTTGGGAACGATTGAAATCCTGGATCCCATCTCCTGCCCGGACTGCATACGTTAACATGCATGCTCCAGCTGTACCGCTTAAAAAGGCTGTTAATGTTGTTGTGATACAGCATCGTTCATCCGGGAGGTCTGATGCATTCAAGTGTCCCAGATTAAATGTGAATGCAGGCTCGGAAGTTCAGTCATCTACATCCTAACACACTCTTAAAAAATAGTCCCTTTATGTAACGGCACATTTTCTAAGAAAACTGAGGGGCATGACTTTGATCACCCCCGTGACCTGATCCTTGTCTCCTGTCAGTGATGTTTATAATAAACCAGCGTTTCCTCTGTTTGTAGGTTGGCATAATGGCTGAGCAGACACCAGATGAGTTCATCTGTGAGTATGAGTCCAGCTGTCAGTGTGTGTGAGTGTGAGAAAGAGACAGAGCGAGAGAGAGAGAGGAGTGAGAGACCAGGTTGTGATGACAGGTGTGATGTGTGTCCCAGGGTGCGAGGACTGTGGCCAGTACCATGACTCTGAGTGTCCTGAGCTTGGACCGCTGGTGACCGTCCAGGACTCCTTCGTCCTCAGCCGAGCTCGGTGAGTGTTTCATGCACACAGAGTCTGTGAGATCCAGCTGATTGAAACCTCACTGGTCCTGACAGTCGTTCACCTGCTGAGCTGTCCTCGAGCAAGTAGATTTAAACTGACGCTGACCTCTGACCTCCTCATGGAGGCTGGATTTTGAAAATACAAAGCCTTTACAGGTGTGGTGTTACTAATATTATAGACCTTCCACAGAGATAGCTAAATCTGTATCTTCAGGCAAATCCACATTTTATCATTTAAACGGAGGCTGTGTAATCACATCAGGTGAAGTGCTTGGAAATGAGTTTTGTGTTATTGCCATTTCATAACATACATACTATCCTGTTCCTGGATCAGGTCCTCTCTACCAAACAGCCTGGAGATCAGAGAGGTGGCTGACGGGGAGGAGGGGGTGTTTGTCCTGCGACGGCTGGTGAAGAGGACCCGCTTTGGGCCCTATGAGGCTAAGAGGGTCGCTCACCTGGAGAGGGAAGGCACGTTTCCTCTGAAGGTGATGAATCCTGACCAGGTGTACTTGTAGAGAAGACGCATTCACTGCTCTGACGTGACTGCATGCGTTGTTGTATTAACTTCCTTCCTTATTAATCCTCCAGATCTTCCAGAGGGACGGTTTGGTGGTGTGTTTTGACTCCAGCAGTGAAGAAGACTGCAACTGGATGATGCTGGTACGACCTGCAACGGACCACATGCACCAGAACCTGACGGCTTACCAGCAGGACGATGACGTGTACTTCAACACCTCCCAGGTACCTGCATCCACCTTAAACCTGAGCCCAGGAGACTCGCGTGGTTTTCATGTTTGCCTCTGCTCCCTGTTTCCCAGGACGTGCTCCCAGGCACAGAGCTGAGGGTCTGGTACGGAGCTTTCTACGCCAAGAAGATGGAGAAGCCCATGCTGAAGCCTCCACTTCAACCACCACCACCTCCATCAGGTACATGACCTTACTTGCCCCAAGGCTTTTGTAGATCACCATGGCAACAATGTGAATTATACCTTAGGGCTACCGCTAACGACTATATTTCTATCAATTTAATTCTAAACGATTCATTTTCCTCCAGAAAATCTAAATGACACCCTGGCACGGTCAGTAAGTCCAGGTTCTCGCCCAAACATTCTCCATATATTTATTCAGTGTAAGTTCTCGGCAGCAGCAGACGACTTCATGACTCTATTAGAGGATTTATCAGCTACGAGGACAAACGATATTAAAAAGCTCCATCTACTAATGATCAGACAAAACTTACATGACGTAATCCTCCACGTGTTTGTGACTGATCTCGCTGTGCACCATAAAAATAATAATCGCAACATAACACAGGTTAAACAAGACTTATAGTGAAGGGATTTGAACTGTGATGTGCTCATCCTCCCACAGTCAGACATTAACCAGCTGATTTTGTCTGCATCTTATCCATACACTTATTGATCCAGCTCACACTATTACTGGTTCTTTTTTTAAAAAAAGAATAAATTCAGAACAGGATTTGATTGATTTGTTCTCTAGTTGCTCAGGTTACAACAATCTGTCACGTTCTAAGGTTCATGGTGAACTAAGATAATCAGTTAGACTTACATACATACAGCTTTTCTTTTAGCTTTCCATAACAATTACCTATTAGCTTAACCAGCGCGATGTTGATGTTGGAGTCGGCAGAGGAAACTGTCTCTTTTCTGTTTGTTGCTTGTTGAACAGTCGGTTGGATAAAGTTGTTATTGGCCTTTTACTTTTTATCGCACTTACAGTAAAGTTCAGTAAAAGTTGGTCAACAGCCCAGAGAGCAGAGGACTGAGTGCAACCATAAATGATAAATAGAAAATAAATATATGTTGGTTAATGGTGACTGGCCGCCACAGATAAATCAATGTATGGGAAAAGATTCATTGACTTAAAATATTCAACACATTTTCAAAGTCAAGGTTGTCATGTATGGCGACTAATCCCAGCAGCTGTTGTATCTCATAGTTTTTCTCTCTTCTTCTCAGATGTGACATCTTCATCTGATAAAACAGACACCTCAGAGCAAACCGGAGCCCACATGCCCTCAGTGGCTGAAGAAAACAACGCAGGTGAGATAAACATCACCGCTCCAGTCACTGCATCTCAGACATGTTTACTTTCAGCTAAATTCAGGCTCATTTTCTTCAAGCTTTAAATTGCATCAGATTTAGGTTTTCAGCCGTTCCTCCGCAGCGAGTTCAACAGGAGTCGCTTCTCTAAATTGAGGAAATGCTGTGTCATGGTCGCTCACTCTGAATCCCCTACTTATGTTGATCTCAGGCAACATGCTGAGTCAACTCGATGAGGTGAAGACAGTCAGCGTGCTTCCAGCCGACCCGCTCCTGCCCCACGAAGAGAGCCTGGTCGGCCCTGAGGAAGAGGAGGAGGAGGAGGAGGAGGGGGGGGCACCCCTGCAGCTCAGCCGGGCCCCAAGAGAGGGCCAGGCCGAGGGAGGAGATCCAAGGGACGCAGGCCTGGAGCCACAGCTACTACAAGCAAAAGCAAAGGTGAGAATAAACAGTTCAAATAGTCTTTGTTTTGATATGTTCTGGAGCAGTTGATTGGTTGTTGTTGGAAAATGTGGCTATCATGTTGAGAGGTGTCTGAACAGTTGTAAAGGAGCCAATGTATCAACATGTGTTGTTGCATGTTTCACACTATTTTGAGCTGAACAAGTTGCAACAGGTTCAGGCACATTCTGCAGAGACAGACGGAGCAGGTGTATGACCAAATACCTGCAACACTAATGACATTCCCATCAGCCTCAGCTGGTCTTTGTGTTTAGTGCTAAGTAGAAAATGTTAGCATGCTAACACGCTAAACTAATGCGAACGTGATAAACATCATACCTGGGCTCAATTTGACCCTTATTACCATCTGATGCCACATCTACTGTAGATCTCTCTTTGACATTGGATTCCTGATGTGTGCAGATGTGAAGCCCCCGGTGGAGTCGTCAGAGCCGGTGGCCTCAGAGGCCACAGCAGAAGAAGAAGAGAGTGCTCCAGAGAGCGGGCCCGTCCTGAAGAGACACAAATCCAGAGAGCACAAGAGGGTGTACCGCTGCTCTCTCTGCAACAAGGTCTTCCAGAACAGCAGCAATCTCAACAGACACATCCGATCTCATGGTACGTGAAGTCGAATTCATCATCTCTTAGTGCAAAATCACACAATTCAAATAAACGGATATTAAAGTTTCCTTCATGTACGTCCTCTCAGGTGACAAGCTGTTCAAATGTGACGAATGCGACAAGTTGTTCAGTCGCAAGGAGAGTCTGAAGCAGCACATCTCTTACAAGCACAGCAAGAACATGGTGGGTAACGCTCCAGCCTGTCACCTCAGGGGTTTGTGCTGACTCTGCTGGTTAATCTGATCTTTTCATGTGCACCAACAGCCTGACCAGGAGTACAAATACAAATGCAACACGTGTGAGAAATCCTTCCGCCTGGAAAATGCCTTAAAGTTCCACAACTGCCGCACAGGTAGCACAAAGCACCTAGTTTTTTGTTTTTTTTCAACTTTTTATTTCGTTTGATATGAAATTATTCCTGATCACATTCCTACCAGGTCTTATCCTGTTTTGATCGATTTCATCTTCCTCTCCCGCCAGACGACAAGACGTTCCAGTGTGACATCTGCTCGCGCTTCTTCTCCACCAACAGTAACCTCTCCAAGCACAAGAAGAAGCACGGCGAGAAGCTCTACTCCTGCGAAATCTGCAACAAGATGTTCTATCGCAAAGACGTGATGCAGGAGCACCACAGGAGGCACGGTGTGGGTGAGTCAGACCAGAGCACAGAGCCATTGTTCTGTCATGACTTGTTTATACACTGTTCTGTTAACAGTAAGGTAAATGTAGAAGGAAATGTCGTACCTCGTGTTTTAGATGACATAGGACGTTGTTTTGATCATGGAGATGGAGAGCTGTAGGCTTGATCAAAACCAGCATCATAAATAGGCTGATCTCTAAAGGACCAGTCTGAAGTGTGTAGAGGTGTGTGTATGTGTGTGTGTGTATGTGTGCGTGTGTGTGTGCATGTAGTTATTTTGTAGCAGCCCTGTGTCATTTGCACGTGATTTAACGACAGCAAAGACAGCGAACTGACGCTGCCTTCAGAGGCTGCGTGGATTTAATGAACTGAAGAGATGATTTTCATATCATAAAAAATACATTAATCATGTTCATTTATAAATCAATGCAGACTGATTTCCTGCCTAAATCACTTTAAACATTAGTATTACTTATTAACATTAAATGCATCTACTGGTGTGAGGGGTGTGTCATTCAAATAGTTTCTTTATATTTTAAGAATTCTTTCATTATTGCTGCACATCTGCTGCAACTATTTAGATTTCTTGTTGGTAAAATCACCAGATTTCCAGTGGAGTGGCATTGCGTCAGAAACAGAAACATCTGCTCTCAGAGTCTAAGAAGTCCACACAGTCAGGGAAATAACAAGCTGTTGATTCTCTGGAATTTGCGCCGCCACAAAAAACATCTTTTAGAAAAACATGGTACTGGATATAAAAAGTAGAAAGAACTTTGCTCAAGTTAATTTAGTTCTGTTTATCACAGACAGATGATTGGACAAAAATGGATGTTTCTGTGCAGGAAGTTGAGTGTATATGACAGAAGTCTAATTCATGTAAAAAAAAAACAGTATCTACGACACGCTTATAAAAACTAAAACAAAACTATGGAGAGCTCCAGCTCAAATACACCTTTAGTTGCATGTCACTGTATGTCTTCTATGATTTAAACCCATAATGCATCTGTACAGGACCAAAGCACATGAAGCGAGAGGAGCTGGAGGCCAATGGAGAAGAAGGGACCAAGTACAGGAAGGAGCCGTCACCCTGTCCCATCTGTTGCAAGGTGAGCAATCTGCACAGCAGGTCAAATACCTGCACACACGTCCAGGTGACGCGATCAGTGACGTGCGTGCTTTGTGTGCACAGGTGTTCTCCTGCAGGAGTAACATGAACAAGCACCTGTTGACTCACGGTGATAAGAAGTACACCTGTGAGATCTGCGGCCGCAAGTTCTTCCGCGTGGACGTCCTTCGGGATCACATCCACGTTCACTTCAAGGTGAGTCGGTGGGGACTTTTCCACTCTGATACTGAATCTGCAACAAGCTCAGCAGCTGACTCAGTCAAAACTGCATGAAAACCTTTTAACTGCACATACTGTATTTGCTTCGTACTGTTATATTCAGCATGTTGTTATCGATGCATCCTGTTTTAAAACATGTGCGATGCCCGTCCTGTCTCGTCAGCACCTTTCAGTGCTTTAGCTGCATGAACCCACGAGCTGGCAGCTTTCTGTTCTGTCGCCAAACCATGACTCAGAATTAGTTGCAACAAAATCAAGGATTTACAGGAGGAAAACTTACAGCCCAGTGTGCAGAAATCAGAATCAGAAATACTTTATTAATCCCCTGCGGGAAATTGTTGTGTTGCAATGGGGGGGGGGGGGATTTCACAACTAGACGCTTGGTCCCAATTTTCTCAGGGATATTGTTGTTTCAGGACGATTTAAAGTGAAGAAATACGCTATTTCTTCTGCACTGTAACTTTGCTCTGGCCAGTTATATTTGCTCTACAACAGCTCCACTCCCTGTTAAACTGTAGGACAGTCACATCACAACACGAAGGTAGAAAGGCCTTGCTAGGACTTTCACAAAATAAAGATCAAACAAATTCGACATGAATTGGTCATTTCGAATTCGTTTTCCCTGTGCACTCGCGCCCCCTCCCCTAAAACACCACATCGCGTCAGTATGTCTAACATCAGTCTTCCCATTCTTCCAGCAATCAAATGTTACATTTTTAACGGCTGTATTAACTCGTCGTTTTCGTTATGCCTGTCACTTTGACCTTGCTCTATATAAAAGTCTCAAAGTGCTTCAGCAACATTGAACACTCAATATGATGGAAAATAATAAAACGTGTCACATCACTTACAACAGGAAGGAGCTCCAGCAGCTTTGGACCTAAAAGGTAGCAAGGTAAAACATGGAACCGAGCCAGTAGAACGGTCCGGCTTACTACCTCATATTATTTGCCAGAAACACAAGTCTATCAACATGATCGGGATCAATAGCTGCTCTTATAGAGACTGCAACCTACATTTCCAACAGGTCATTACAGCTCGAACATGAACTTTTCACCCCACGTTCAAGCAACTGTTCGAATTTCAAATAAAAAGTGACAGCCCTATGCCTTACACATGTTTAACCATCAAGTTTACTAGCTCACAGAAAGGACTGCAGCACCAGCTTCCCGCTCTAATGACACATTAGATTTAAATTAATAAAAAGAATTCAAAACTTTAAAGAAATACATTTTTTTACTCCGTCCATGTAACTTGAAGTGTATTTTATTGCCTCAAAATGTGGTAGCACTTCCTGATACAGTAAAGTTGATCGTAGATTGTAATTAACAACAGCAAAAAAATATCAATACATTCATTATCCAAATCATCAGAACTTAATCATGTGCTCAGTACATCCCAAACGTGTTTTTTCCATTGAAATATACATTTAAAAAAAGTAAAGACCATGTTTGTGTCTGTTCTTCGAGGACATGATATCACTGTTTGGGTGAAGTGTTCCTAATAAGGAATTAACTGTCACACAGACGGGGGTAAATTCAGGTCCCGGCAGTTTGTTTTCATGCTGTTGCACTCATTTCAAGACACCATGGAAAAGTCTAAAATGCCCATAATACACCATGTTAGAGGAGTAGCACCTTGGACCATACATGTTTGATTAAATTAGCCCTGTGGATCGTAGCTGTCATTGACTTTCATTGGCATTTCATCAGGACATAGCCTTAATGGATGAGCAGGAGAGAGAAGGCTTCATCAAGAAAATCGGCATCTCGGCAGGAAACAGCGACGAAACAGACGACGATGAAGAGGAAGATGATCCTGAGCACCACAAGTACAACTGCAAGAAATGTCAAGTAAGCTTTGTCCCGACAGACTTCAACACACGCTTTAAAGTCCTTATCTGAACGCACTCATCAACTTGTAATAAAATTCCGAGGGTCGGGTTGAAAAATCTTTTACAGTATGAAATATTTTGTCTTTCCTCAGTTGTCTCGAGCCGAGTGTTGCAGGTCACGTTCACAAACACGTTCAAGGCAAACTATGGCAACAGATGTATAAGACACATAGAGCTGAGAGCAGATATAACCTGCATCAATATCTTAGTTTGTAGCTAACAACACGAGCCTCCTTCTCCTGTGCCTCCAGCTGTCATTTGCGAAGGGGAAAGAATACCTGAAGCACATCATGGAGCAGCACAAGGAGAGAGGCTACGGCTGCGCCATCTGCAACCGACGCTTCGCACTGAAGGCCACCTACAACGCTCACCTGGTTATCCACAGAGAGCAGCTGCCCGACCCTGCAGTGCAGAAGTAAGAGTGCAGGGGGCAGCACAGAGGCATGATCCAGCTCACAGTGTCGGGTTGTTTGTGTTTGTTTAGACCTGTCCTGTCATGGCTGAGATAATAGAGAAGGATGGAGACAGGAATGTCAGCAGAGCTCTGTTCTGTACTGATATGTTTATTATTTTGTACAGTATCTTTTTTGTGCAGAAGAGGAAACTCCATGTTTTTTACTCTGTTAAACACACAGATCACAGAAGAGGAGATTTAAGTGAAGAATTAATTTTAACGCAACATTACGTCCAATTGTTATTGAGATGGTCCTGATCAGGATCTATTAGAGCTCTACCTGAGAGTGGATGGTCTAGTCTGAATCTTTAAAGGTTTAGACTAAGTGAAACTGAAATATGAAGTCAGCTTGCTGCAGTAAAAGTTTACTGTAAACATTTCAAATCTGCTCATCTGTCCTAAAGGTACATCCATCCGTGTGAAATCTGTGGCCGAATCTTCAACAGTATCGGGAACCTGGAAAGACACAAGATCATCCACACTGGTGAGCAACAGTCTGAGCCTCTGTGTAAATGTTGGTCTGATCCTGAACCGTTTTATTTTGAAGTTTCCTGGGGTAGATATTTAAACAGAGACACCCAATTGGTCACATGTTGCTTCTATCACCATATGAAAGTGTTCTAAAAAGCTTTTTCATTCATTTTGCATGATCATTGAACGTGTGTGTGTGTGTGTGTGTGTGTGTGTGTGTGTGTGTGTGTGTGATCATTCAGGGGTGAAGAGCCACAGCTGTGACAAGTGTGGCAAATCATTCGCGAGGAAAGACATGCTGAAGGAGCACCTCAGGGTTCACGACGACATCCGAGACTTCCTGTGCGCAGAGTGCGGGAAAGGTGCGAGTCTCACTGCTGCATCACACTCCTCATGACTGTTGTTTTGTCACTGTGTAAGAATCAACGCGGAGAAGTTAATGTCCGGGTCATTGTCATGCTGAGGAAATGTTTTCCTGTGCAGGCATGAAGACCAAACACGCTCTGAGGCACCACATGAAGCTTCACAAGGGCATCAAGGAGTACGAGTGTAAGGCATGCAACCGCAAGTTTGCCCAAAAGGTCAACATGCTGAAACACTACAAGAGACACACAGGTGAGTCAAAGTGTGTGTGTTACAGACACAGGAGCGCTGAGTGGAAATAAAAACAATTATGTTTAATATTGGTTCGTTTACTACATGTGCATTTTCACTGTAACTGACACCGACATTGTAAACTTCACATAAATGACTTTGTGTAAGTGTCTGTGTGTTTATTCTCATGCCTGCAGGTGTAAAGGACTTCATGTGTGAGCTGTGTGGAAAGACGTTCAGTGAGAGGACGACTCTAGAGACGC
The DNA here is from genome assembly GCF_002814215.2 of Seriola lalandi dorsalis. Classification (NCBI taxonomy): domain Eukaryota; kingdom Metazoa; phylum Chordata; class Actinopteri; order Carangiformes; family Carangidae; genus Seriola; species Seriola lalandi. The sequence goes on along the minus strand of NW_019525130.1, from coordinate 505,540 downwards.
ACAAGCTCATCCACACAGGCAAGTTTCTCCTGTCAGTTAAAAGCAGGCTGGTTCAGGCAGTTCTGACTGTTATGAGCCAGTTACAAGATGAACATGGGAGCCTGTCATCTGGTCTTTTTTACCCCAGTACGTTCAGAGCCAGAAAAGCGTAGAATGAATCTGCAGCTTGATTTATGCAGCCTGCCGCATACAAAAACACCAAACCACCACTCAGAAAATTAAAGCTGTAAAACTAAAAGTTGAAGTTCTGTTCTCAGGGAACAGAGAAGGAACAATTTATCAACACACAAAGCAAATGCTGCACGGTGGTGCAGTGGTTAGCGCTGTCGCCTCACAGCAAGAAGGTTCCGGGTTCGAGTCCCGGCTCGGCCGTGGGATCTTTCTGTGTGGAGTTTGCATGTTCTCCCCGTGCAAGTGTGGGTTCTCTCCGGGTACTGCGGCTTCCTCCCACAGTCCAAAGACATGCAAAAATGGGGACTAGGCTAATTGGACACTCTAAATTGACCATAGGTGTCGCTGCGAGTGTGAATGGTTGTCTGTCTCTATGTGTTTGCTCTGCGATGGACTGGCGACCTGTCCAGGGTGTACCCCGCCTCTCGCCCGAAAAGATGCTGGGATAGGCTCCAGCCCCCCTGCGACCCTACTAGAGGATAAGCAGTAGAAAATGAATGAATGAATGAACAAAGCAAATGCATTTAATAATTTCGGTCTGGCTATCTGGCAAGCTAAGGCTAACAGAGTTAGCTAGCTAACACTAATGAGTTGATTATCTCCATAACTTTGTCTTCCAACACCCTCTTGATTTAAGTGGATATGTTTATAATAACTGTCAGTCATACAAAAAGCAACACGCATCATAATTATTGATTGGTGCCCATGTTATAATGAATTATAAATGTTTCTTTAGTGCTTAGTGTTTAGATGTGTGTGATTTTACATCTCCTTTAAAGCACTTCTCTAACTAAGAACTTAAAAAATAAAACTAGCAAGTGGAAGATACATGAAGAATAAAATGTATTTTTATCAACTGCTTGGAGGGTAAAGGAAAAAAGATATTAACATTTGGGAAAAACACATGCTCACACTCATGTTGAGAGTCAGATGTTCAGATTGACACATCTGTTTTATCTTGTCCGTTTTAACTGGTATGAAAACCAAAGTGTAAAAACTTTTCGCTTTTACATTTAGGATAGGCTAACTGTTCCCCTGCTTCAGGCCGGATGCTAGGCTAGGCTAACCATGGCCTGTCACCACACGGACGTGAGAGGTGTCAATCTTTTGTCCGTCTTGAAGCTCCATAAAAAAGAGTTTGCAAAAGAGGGAAAGAAAGAAATTTGAACCCACCATTAATGTGCAGATTGTTGACGTCAATGACATCACAGCTGGACTGACCTCGTTTCCCTGTCTCACTGCAGTGGGTAAGACGTGGACATGTGTGACCTGTGATAAGAAGTACCTGACGGAGTACATGCTGCAGAAGCACGTCCACCTGACCCACGAGAAGGTGGAGGCCCAGTCGTGTCACCTCTGCGGGACCAAGGTGTCCACCCGCGCATCCATGAACCGACACCTGCGGCGCAAGCACCCTGAGGTGAGTCCTGTCGGGAAGGGATCCGCGTGTTTTACCACCCAGTTCAGTAGCTAATGTCCGATCCTGAAAGTGGACCAGTCCAACTGTGAGTGTTGTCCTTTACGCCTCCAGGTGGTGTCTGTGAGAATCGACGAGTTCGACGACCTTCAGGAAACTTCGACAATCAATGATTCGTCTATCAGCATAGTGCAGGTTCGATAAAAACTCTTTAATGAAGCAGCACACGGCAATGAAACACACTTCTCAGCTCAGTTTGAATAGCTAATCAATGAAGTAGATGCTAGTATGATGTTGATGCCCGGTGATCCCGTGTGTCTTGTCACAATACTCTCAGCTCCCTTGTGGGTCACTTTAATATGTGAATATAAAACATGTTTAGATCATAACAAGATCTAAGAATACCGACTTCCTGTTTATTCACAGTAAGATCAATGAATCAGACACACTCCTACTGTCTATCACAGCTTTACTGTGACACCTTTTGTACCTGTGTTCATGCTTTTGTTTGACCCCCACCCCACCACCACAGCCCACTCTGACCCTTGAAAAAGACGGCGTGTCTCAGGAGAGGCCGAGCCGACCGTTCCGACACCCCAAGAAGAAGCAGAGAGTCCCGGCCGAGCCGGAGCTCTCCGAGTCCGACGAGTACGTAGATTTCCCTGAGCCGAGGCACGAGCCCATGGCGGAGTTCAACGCCGTCATCGTCGGTGATGAGACAGAGACGAGCTCTGCTGTGCAGAGTATCCAACAGGTACATATGAGGATTTATACAAAGGTTACTGCTTTATTCTTAAAATAACATGTCCCATATCTTTTTTGAAAGACCAGAAGAAATGAAGACTTTATAAAAGGCAGGTGGCCTCGGTAAAAAAAATCTCTTGCTGAGGAGCAGACTACACGTTGCCGATGGAAAGCAGAATGAATAAAAATCTGCAGAAGCAACGATGAGATACATTTATAAAATAATGTTATCGCGTCTCTGGCTCTGTGTCGCTGAGATCTCATTTTTCTTTTTGTTGTTCAGCTGATCAGAACCGATCATTCACCAACTGATGGATATTGTTTCAGTTATCTGAGTATCATAAAATAAATTTAAGTAATGAAATACAAGCTGTGAATAAACTGACAGATAATGACATAAAACCACACTGGTACATTACACCGCAATTATGACTTCATTAGGGATGTTACATGTTGAAGTGAAAATTAAACAATAAATGATGATGATAATCTCTGCAGTACGAAGCGACATCAGAAAAGATAAATAAATCATAGTAAAATAATTGAAATGATCATAATTTATAGGTAATTTAATTTAAATTTTTCATCAGTCAGTTTTATGAAAGAATCAAATGTGTTACATCCTATGTTAAGTCATGATTCATAAAGTAATGTGATGTTATGACGGTTGCAATTTAAGACTTAACAGATCGTCACAGTATCCAACAGTTATTATAATGTCTGTACAACTGTAAACAGTTTACAAACAGTTCTCCTGCTTCAAAAAGAAAAACGAGATTAAAAAAAAAGAGATCAGAGATTATCTGAACTGGAAAAGCTCAGATGTGACTGACTTGATATAAAACATTCATATTTAATACTCATATAATTTAAGGACATATCGACGTAATAAAACGAAAAGATAAAAGGATCCATGTTTCCACCAGCAGATGAGTTTCTCTTCTCATTTCGTTTCCTGCTGCTGCTGTTTCAGGTGGTGGTCCTCACCGACCCCAGCGCTCCATCGGCCTCCTCCCCCAACAGCTCGGTGGGGCTGACCAACATCACCGTCACGCCCATCACCAGCCACGCCCCCGCCCAGTTCACCAGCCTGCAGCCTGTAGCTGTGGGTCACCTGACGGCCAGCGACCGGCCGCTCACGCTGGACAATTCCATCCTCACCGTCACTTTCGACACGGTCAGCGGCTCCGCCATGCTCCACAACCGTCCTGCTGAGCTCGTCCCAGAGACGGTGGGTCCCGGCGGAGGCGCCACCCCTCAGTCGGTCGCCCACTTCATCAACCTCACCACTCTGGTCAACCCCATGGGCCACCAGCTGGAGGCCCCAACTCTGGCCTGGAGGCCCGTATCGGCTGCTGAGGGAAGCCAGGTCACCCCCGTGGTGGAGGGTCCTCAGGGGGAGAGTCAGGAGGCCCAGAACCAGGGCCCGGATCCGGGCCGACCCGGCCAGAGCCAGCAGCCCGGCCCACAGCAGCAGAGCAGCTCCGCACAGCAGATGTTCAGCTACTGAGCAAGAGACTAGAGGTGCTGGTCACCTCACACTCACCGACATCGTCACATAGTAGAGTAGATTTTATGACTCAACTGTACGAGCTTGATCACTGTCACCCAGATGCCTCTCCAGCCCCATGGAAGTGAATGAAACTGAAATGATTTTTTCCTTTCTTTTACATACTGAGAAAACAAAGTGGCTGTTAATAATTAACATGATATTTTTTAAAAAAAAGAGAGAGAGAGAGAGAGAGAGAAATGGTACATTCAGCCAAAATCATTGACACTCTCCTGGAAGATTTACATTTCAAACCAAAGCAACATGTCGAATATTCAAATGCCTTACCAGCCTTTTAAAAACATGCATGTTTTCAAGATGAATCTGCTGCTCGAACAATGAAATATGGAAACGTACCAACCTGAAAACAAGACACACTGTGCAGTCGACAAGTTAAATGAAAACACTTCTACCAGGTTGTGTGATAAGTGGTGGTTGGCATATTCCTAAAAGTGGCTCTCTCATAAATGTTATTTTTGAATGCTGTAGACTGTCATTGTTGTTGAAGTGTCTGGAAAAAATACTGGAAGCCTTTTTGTACTGTTATTTTTAAACAAAAGACCTCTTTAAAAAATGGTTCTTGTTTTTATTTGTCTTCATATAAATTCAGGCGTCAACAACAGTGATAACTGCCCACAGGAGGGGGCATCTCCTGAGCAGTGAGGTCTGCAGTGAGACGCCATCTGAATCATGAGCCAACCTGCTTCTGTTTGTCTGTTTACAGCAAAATGACCATCTGCTTTTAAACTCCTCACAGATCTCAGGCCAGCAACATGTCGGTCCTCCAGTTAGTCAGGAGCTGAAACTGACAGCTTCTCTGCAGACGGCACAACATGAGGGGAACACATAGTCTGTGTGTGTGTGTGTGTGTGTGTGTGTGTGTGTGTGTGTGTGTGTGTGTGTGTGTGTGTGTGTGTGTGTGTGTGTGTGTGTGTGTGTGTGTGTGT
>NW_019525130.1:424165-499880 GCF_002814215.2 Seriola lalandi dorsalis | reverse complement strand
ATTTTACACGTGGGGCAAAAGTTCACTGTATTATTACTTTTCAATATTCACATTCATTTTCATTAATTACTTTTTGTTTTAACCAACATATATTCTCAAATAGTGAAGAATAAAACCGGTTCCTCAAAACAAGATTTTCAAGATTTAGGATCAAGACCTTTCATCCTCACACCTATTTCAGAGCAGCGTGTCATGTTGTAAATCAGTAACATAGTACTTACTTACATACTTTTACTGAACATCAGCAGCTGGGTTATTCAATGAATTAGTAGCTGACACACATGTTCAGAGAACCTGAGGAAACAGACTGAATGATGGGAAGAACAAAACACAGATGAGGGTTTTCACTAAATGTAAATGTGTGATTGTTCATTTCTGTCATGACAGATGTGCTGATCAGTATTAACTAACCACTATCTTCATTGTGAGAGCTTGTTCGATACCTTGTGCCTGATGATGAAGTATCTCAGGCCAATGAAACTGATTTGAATTTCAAACAATACAAACCAGTTTTCACACGGTGGAGGAGAGTGAACGGTCCTGTTGTATCTTCTTGTTTCTAATTAGCAGATGAAAAGAGCTGATTAAATTAACACACCAATAAAAGCTCCTCTTTGATTCTAATGATCAATAGGTGTGACACCGCCACAGAGAATACATTTACACTTTACATGGGGGGGGCTCTTACCTCAAAGGCTGCTGACCAACTTTCACTTTTTACCTGCTGCTGGTGTTGATGCCTCAGTGTGAGTGAGTGCAGAGCAGCAGCCTCAGGGGACAAACACTGATCCCTGCTGCCGTGACAGGAGCCGGCAGGCCGGCATGAAGCCTGGTTCCTCGCAGACCAAGAAGATCTGCTTCTTGTCTCGGCAGCGTCCCTGATGACATATTTATGCTTCGACTTTATACCTCGTCCTTCCAGTTAACTAATTAAGTTTAGGGAGCAGGGTGGAGCAGGGTGAGATCATGTGTTATGCCGTTAAGGAAGAGGTAAATAGAGAGGTGGGGTTGTCAGGTGCTGGTCTCAAGAAAGCAAATAACAAAAGAGAATAATTATGTTTGTAGAGACACATTCAAATGTGCCCCAGCGCAGCAGGGAACCCAAAAGTCATCAAACAAATATCAAATAGGAATCCAGGCCCAAAAACAGTGGAAAAATATTAAAGGGCCATTACATAACCTTGCACATAAAAAGAGATCCCCGAGGGACTGTTGGAAAGTTATTAGGGGGAAAAGAGGGGTCAGAGGGTTTTTTTTTTTTTGCTTAATAGTGAGTGGGAGTAATCCCAGATCATCCCAGATCCCTCCTTCTCTGGTGACATTTACTGTAAATGTCTGTACAAAGATCGAAGAGAAAGATAAAATAGTGAACTGTTTATCACCTGTGGAAGCCGTCAGGAGGCTCCAGCCGTGTGGCGTCATGCAGCTGCTTCGATGGATAGTCAGACATCTGATCTCAAACATATCAGGCGTCATCTGATCCACCAATAAACAAGAAACAAAGGCTGCAGTCCCCGTTGTTGTTGTTGTTGTTTGACCCAGCACCTGCCCTGTTTTTGTCTTTTTATATTGTAACATGATGAAGGATAATTTAATGACAAAATGATATTTTGGCAGAGACACAGTCAAAGAAGGTGAACAGGAAGCGCGTCATTCTCATATTTTTTACTCTTGTCCTGTGTTGAAAAAGTTCTGGGGGTCAGTTCAGGAGAAAGTCACAAATATTTTTCATTTAAAGATATGTTACAGCCATTCCATCAGAAATAGAGACGAGAGGAGATAAATATTTTTTATACTATAATACGAATATCTGCATTAAAACAAATAACATGGAACTGAATGGATGTTAAACCTTAATGCATGGGAACTAAAAGTTGAAGACTTTAAAGAAATATAAAGAATCACTAATAAGTTGAGAAACAGAGAGGAGGAATTCATGAGAAACTGGAGTAAATGGGTCAAGGAAATAGATGGAGGAGAATAGAAAAAATGTAAATATATTAATCAAAATTAAGAAAGTACAGAAGGATATCCCTTTTTTTTCTTTCTTGTTACTTTTTTCCCCCTTCTATTTCTTTCTCTATTTTATTTTATTTCCTGTATAACTGTATAAATGTGGCAGGATGAATTGAATAAGTGATGAATTTGATCATTTGTAATGGGAAGACTTGCAATAAAGTAATAAAAAAAAAAAACGAGGAAGTTCTTTCACTAAAAGTTCCCATATCTTGTAAAAGGTCATACTCTTGTCTCTCACTGGTATGCAGTTATCCAATTCTGCAACCCACATTCCAGCTGGCAGAGGGTCTTCCAGTTTCCAGTGTAGTGTTACACATATTTTGGCAATAATAAATGAGAGTTTAAAGCATTGTCATGACTAAGGTTTGAATTTCATGAGCGACTGAGAAAAAACATCACATACATTTTGCCAAAAATAGTGTAATTTGGAGCAAATGTACCTTGAATGGAGAGAGATTTTATTCATATTTTATTCATTTAAAGGTTACAACTACAACAGTTAATCATGATCATAATCACAGTGATAATAGCATCAAACTAAACTAAGCAATTATACTAATCTAAACTGATCCAAGTTGATCTGAACTCCATCAATAAGCCTCACACACAGCTGTGGTTGAGACCGTCCTCAGCTCTGAAAGAACATGATGTCTTTCTCCACTGAATGGATTCCATGAGTCCAGCCATTTCCAAACCATCCTGTCAATATCACATAACCCACGTATTGTTCAGACATATTCCCTCTTCTTACCTCAGGGGGCATCACTGCATAATGGTCTACAGTGGGACAAAGGTGCGTTCATGAAATGACACATTCCTGGGCTCATGGACTCCGGCTCATTACAGAGATTATTTTCTCTCTTTCGTGGCAGAAATGTGAGAAAGCTCAGGACTTGAGGGCGTCTGGAAAACAATTGTCTAAAGGCAGCATGCTGCCTTGTGGCCTGCCTGGATGGAACTTTTCCATCTCTTCCCTGTGTTTCAAAACCAGGAAGTGATGTCACAGCACCAAGGCCAACCCCTCTTTTCACCTGAAGAGAGGGAGGGGCCACACAGAGCTAGACAAGGGGAAAAACAAGGAAGAGCTCACAAGCAGGCAGGTCGGTGTGTGTGCTCACTTCCCCAGACTGTGCCTTGGAGACGAATAAAAGATTTTACCCAGGTGGTGGGTTTCACAACACGGATATGGACGTCCCGGATTCTCCAAACTGGAATATGGGGCTGTTAAGGACCTTTGATTCCTCTGAGTTTGGCAGCTGGGAGAAAATTGGCTCAGGTGGATTTGGACAAGTTTACAAAGTCCGGCACGTACAGTGGAAAACATGGCTGGCTATCAAGTGCCCTCCCTGCCTTCATGTGGATGATAAGTAAGTTACAGCTGTTGAGTCACATGGATTATCTTTGTACTGATGTTGACCTGATTACTCTGGCATCGTTCTCAGACTCCTCCACTTAAACGTCTATGTTCTTGTCTCTGAGCCTTATCGTCGGATTTGACCACACAGCAGACTGAGGTTAGACTATGACTGCGCTGGGGAAATGTCAATCAGAGTCCTTGAAGGGGGTGAACACCAGGGAATGTGTGACTCACTGACTGCCAGTCTGGGCACACACACACACACAGCAGCTGTGAGGGAGCCTCAGCAGCAAACAACTGGCCACGTTTAGATTTTTAGACACTGTTAAGTTGTGTAGCAGGAAGCTCTAACATGCTGATACATCCCCGGGGTAAAAGTGAGAGCGCTTTGCTCGGGGACATGGCTGTTTGCTTATTCCAAACAGACCAGATATGAAAGGCTCCCCGCTGATTTCCCCAGTCAACAGTGACATTGTCATGCTGTGGCCTCAGGGAGGGGCTGATGTCTGTTTCTGTAAAGGGGTCCTTACTAAAGATTACACAACGCTCTACGATTCTGTAACATTCTGCATAACCATGAATCTTGTCTTTGCTCTGTGTGGTGTTCATTTATTTATTTGTTTTGTGGATGTGTATGCGTGCGAGTGTGTGTGTGTCTTTGAGATTTCCAGCTGTGCCTTACCTGTGCCAACTTCTGTATAAACCTTCACTGAAGGTCGACACCTTCAGCCGGTCAGCAACCCGCCTGTCATCTGCCGTCTGTGTACACACACTGAGCTTTAGACAAATTATAAATGTTACCTCACAAGAACCTTAATTACTTAATTCAACAAATTAACATTAAGACATTAATTACCTGGCGGAGCTGCACCTGTCCTTCGTAAATGGTAAAAGAGATTGAGATTAAGCCCCTGACTGTCTGAACCTGTGTTTCCTAAATCGATCACTTTTAGTTTTCTTCTCTGACATCAGATTTTGATGTCTCGTGCAGTCATCATCACTGAAACATTTCAAACAGATAACTAACAAACAGGAAGTTGACTTCAGCATTGCTGAAAAAAGAGGACTGACATCCTCCCTCAAACTTGTGGTGCAACTTAGAGCATCCGCTGAACCTGAACCGAAGATGTTATCACCTGCAAACATCTGCAAAGTACATAAACAGTCATTTGACTGCAATCTGCGCTGACCCACACATAACATCCAGCAACAGGCACTCAAAGCCGCCTTTGTCTGCGTGGGTTGCAGGCTGCTGCTGTGTTGTGGCACAGACAATAAAGGAAGCTGTAAAACCGGTCTTACCGGGCCCCTCTGTTAAAGAGAGGACATTGTTTGGTTCGGAGGAGCTGCTGAGGAGCACTTCGGATTAGATTGATGGATTTAGCAAACAAGCGCCTGCCCAGTCTCTCATATCATCCTTCATTGTTCTTACCTGGCAGATTTGGGGGCTTGCGCAAGGACAATTATAGCCAGTCTCCTTCCTAAAGAACATGACTCTTATAGTAACCTGATAACACTGCACATACTAGATTCCTCAGAGTCATAAAAGCCTAATCAGTGCTTCTAATTTCATTTTATTGATGGTGGAAAAACCAAATTCCCTGCTCACCTAGAGAGATGGTCATTAGTGATTTATCTTTGTCTCATCTGTCCTCATTAGAGGTTTGCATTTTTTGGAAGCAGCCTTTGCTGGAGATATGTGCACTGAGGTCATGAATGACCTGCTCAGTTGTGTTTGAAGTATGTCAGCAGGACTTGTGGACTGATAAAGGGAGCTGTGCAAAGGTTGAGCAACAGAGAACAAGAGCTTTGTTTGAGCCTACTGTGCTCCCTGCAGGCATGTCCTCAAGGCCTCAAGAGAGCCACTGGGCAGTGGCAGAGCATGATCCACATACTTGTATTTGTAAATTAATTATAGACGTCTACAGAGGTCAGACTCTCACACTCTCCAAGGTTAATGCTTGTAAACATTCTGCATAGCTGGGTGCTCGGTGAGGAAGATATGTCATGCTCTGGAATTTGGGTTAGGACAAAAGCTATGCCAAATACTACAGTCCAATGAGCAAAGTCTGACCCCAGATACATTAGGTAAATGTTTTATGAGAGGACAGGTTTGATAAACCTGTCTGTGCTATGGAAAGTGACCTGAATACCTGAAAAACAGATGTAACATCTCAGCTGCAGCTCTACACACTTCTGTAAACTGCCCAGACACTCCAGACAAACATAATGTCACCTAAAGGAAATGTAATCAATCATTTCTTAAACACAGGGAGCGTTCAGAGCTGCTGGAGGAGGCTAAGAAGATGGAGGCGGCCAAGTTCCGATACATCCTCCCTGTGTATGGGATCTGTGAGGACCCCCAGGGCCTCGTCATGGAGTACATGGAGACCGGCTCCCTGGAGACGCTGCTGGCCACCGAGCCACTGCCCTGGGAGCTCCGCTTCCGCATCATCCACGAGACTGCGGTGGGAATGAACTTCCTCCACTGCATGAACCCGCCGCTGCTCCACCTGGACCTGAAGCCCGCCAACATCCTGCTGGACGCCCACTATCACGTCAAGGTAGAGACTTTATCACAATGTGCCACCATTACTGCGTGTGAGAACATTAAGATGAGTGATGAAAAAGGTGATGATCACTATCAGCTGGTTCTGCATGCATATCTTTTATAAAACATGGTCTAAATCATTTTGTTGTAATTTAATATAATGTATTCAAAAATGATTTATTGTCAAAAGCTGCAATCTGAGGTTTTTCTATGGCAGATGTAAAAGAAAATCAACATCAATCATCTCATTGAAATCATAAATGAGGTGTGATAATTTAATATCCAGTCAGAGGACAGCTGCCTTTGCTACAAAGCTTGTTAAAAGGCTCAGTTTTAGGGTTTTAAAAGGATTTTCAGCCATGAGGTACTTTGCTGTTCCCTCATCCATTTTAAAACGACAGCCCTGTACACGCTCTGGGCAGACAGGTGTCTCTCAGCCACTGTCCAACCTCCAAACAGCTCAACAGCACTGAGGGCAATGGGTGGGAACTGCCTTTTCTGAGTTTAATACCTGGATGTAAACACCTCACCCGGGCCTGTCTCTACAGGATTAATTCAGCTCCTATTAAATCTCCCTCTGTGTGTGTGTGTGGGTGTGCACCCGTCAACATGAGCGTGATGGGCCTCTCCTCTCCAACAGGCTGGGACATGGCTGCGTTGCCCTCATCATACCACTGAGTGCAAATAATAAGAGCTTAGCTGCCTGTCACATTCAGCAGGCAAAGTTAGTCATCAAAGTCACGGTGCTGCATGAGAAAAGCAGCGTGGTTGCTCTGTTCGAGGGTCTTATCTGATCTCTCTCTGCCTCAGATATCTGATTTTGGCCTGGCCAGGTGGAACGGCCTGTCAGGGGCTGATGACATCAGTAGAGATGGCTTCTGCGGAACTATCGCCTACCTGCCACCCGAGAGCATCATAGAGAAGGACAGAATGTCGGACACCAAGCACGACGTATACAGGTTCGGATCTTTGTCTGCAAACTTTGTTGTGTGAATGTAGGTATTAGTTTGGGATGGGTGTTTGCCATCTGTCCTCTTGTATGTTCAGTTCAGCTCTGACTCATAATCACTGTAATCCATCAAATGTAGGAGATGGATTTGATATGATGTGTTTGTGTTTGACGATCTATCAGCACTGCTTTATACTGAGTTCAAGTAAAATGTCCCTTTAATTGACTCATTTCAATTTCATTTTGCCTCCACTCCAGTTTCTCCATCGTCATCTGGGGGATTCTCACACAGAAGAAACCCTACCAAGGTGAGACTAGTACCAGCAAGATTTTCCTTTAGGGCTGATGGGAAACTATTTTTATGAAAGCCAAACATGCCAAGAAAATACAATTATAAAAAGTTAGGAATGCTAAAAATGAAAATACTGACACTTGATAATTATGACATTACTTCTGGGCATTAAGTCAGTATTATCACTGACAGATTTCTAGTGGTTTGACCCCTTGATTTATCCACTTGAGCCCCTGAATGTTTGTATATGTTGATTAAAACTAACAAAATAAGTTATTCAGGGTTTTGTTTTACATGTGTGAAGAGTTTTTCTTTCATGTAATGCAAAAATTCATATATTTAATATGTGTTTTATTCTACATTATACTGAATCATACTAAACCATAAACCCCATCCTGCTCAAGTTATTGAGTATAACATCTCATACTTTCTGTTTAGTGGGTCAAACATCGGACGATAAACATTATAACTTACCATGAATATTTTTCTTTATCCCTCCTATCTTTTCATCTATTTTTAACATTGTCCTGGCGGGGGTTGGCTTTCATAATTTTCAGTTAACACATAACCCGCTGTTTGTGTGCAGGAGCTGTACTGTATGTGTTTACTCAGTAAATTCCTGAGCAGGCAGGTGGACAGGGCCAGACTGGCAGGTAGAGTGTATTTTTTTCCCAGGCATATCAGGTAGCAGTTCACTTCAAGGAATCTGGCTTCTTCTGAAGGCCGGTGTCTACATGAGTGTTGCCAGGTTGGCACTGGCACTGCCTTCAGTATGTTGATCCAGACATAATTAAAAAGTGAGAGATAGTCTGGTTAGCGTCCCTTCCCATTTTCCTCCTCCACCTGTGAAGGGTATTAAGGCTACAATAGGTGGAGAAGCACATGTGATTAAAGCCCGTAGCTGTTTGTTCTGAATCATTGACCTGGCTGATCCCACAGTTAGATAGAAAGAGGTCAGACCAGGAACTCTGAGAGCTTTTCCCTTTTTGCTCTCATGGGAAACAACAGCACACACACTTCCTTATCTGAGCACACAGGACGATGTTGATAAAGCCATTCAGCACTGGCTCCTACCAGCACCTGAGGCTATGTTGTCATATATAGCCTCATGTGAAGTTGTGATTCTAGTTATTTGTATTTGTCTTCAAACCTTTTGTTACCGTCAGAGCATGAGGCTTCAGATCAGATTTGATTACATGTTAAACCTGGTTTGTGAGTGAAGGAACTGAAGTATGAACCCGTATGTTCTTATTTTTCCCTAGGAGAGAATAATATCCTGCAGATCATGGTGAAGGTGGTGAAGGGGGTGCGTCCAGACTTAGGTGCAGTGCCACGATGTCGACCTTCAGCCTGCACAGGTTTACTCAGCCTCATGCAGCGCTGCTGGGCCACGAACCCTGAAGCCAGACCCAGCTTCCAGGGTAAGTTGTTCTGTGTTCACACATGATAATTCTGTTACAGAGAGAAACTGTTGGGTTTCTCTTGACCTTACTCTGTAAAGTGCCTTGAGATAATGTATGTTTTGATTTGGTGCTGTATAAATAAAAGTGAATTTATTTCTGCACATGGAGGGAAAAAATCATTTAAATTGGAAAACATGCCCCATAAACTTTCTACTATCCTGGAAACTAAACCACTATGAAACACAAGTGATCCTATTCCTTTGACTACACACTCTGGGCTTAACACACACTTAGAAGAATCAAAGTGCAGCCGTCTGTTAAATTAGGTTTTTGTCTTCTACTTTTAGTGCAGCTCTCTCTTCCCTTTTATATTCCCTAATCCCATCCCTGCATTACTGCAACCTGACCCCGAGCTGTTGTCCTTACAGAAATCACATCTGAAGCTGAGGAGCTCTGCTCCAAACCTCAGGAGGAGCCTAGGACCCCAACCTTGTCTACATCAGAGCCAGAGCCCTCGTCCTCTAATGCACTCACTAGTGACCAGGTACAACATGATAACATCACAGTTCTCATTAATGTATAACTACGCACCCCGACAATGGGGAGGCTTATCTCTAGACATGATTATGACTTTATAAGTCATATGTTGCGTAAATGTTTGATGCTGAACAACAGTTACATCACAGATGAGGTATGCCGACTGATGGGATTGTTTAACCTGTGTCCCGCTTTGTCATTCCTGTGGTGTTGACTCTTGTGTACGTGACTAGAAACAAATATCCTGTTGATGAGAAGTGAGAGCTGTTACTCAATGACATGTGTTGGGACAGAAGTTAAACTGTTTTGAACTTCTGTTTAAGTTCAGCAAATCATCTCAATGTCAACATTCAGTAGCCATTGTTGTACTGTAAGTGTTTGGATGAGGGTGGCAGCCACATACCTGAGTGTGAACGTAATGAAATCTAAAAGGAACAGCTTGTTCAAATATGCTTATCGGGCTTTTTGCTCTGCAGGTTAAAGACAACAAGCCAGTGCGTCCAAAGTCTGCCATGTTGCCGGAAAAAGATTACAGCCTATCAGAGCTGCTGAGCCAGGTGGATTCTGGGATCTCTAGGAGCTTTGATCGAATGAAGGAAGGCTGCCACAGCAAAGAGAACACTTGCAAGAGACTGTCCGGCATCTCCTCTGCAGATTCAGCCTTCTCCTCCCAGGACTCGATCACGCTGTCTTTTGAGAAAGAAAGCACATGTGGTAAGAGCTGATTAAAGGGCTAAAGTGGAGCTGTTGTTCATGTTAATCCCAGCTGGTTTACTTGTAACGTTTTAGATTGTTACTCATGATTGTTGTGTCAAACTCGTTGTTGTCATCTTCACTGTTCAGATTCTGCTGAGGTCCAGAAGCGGAAGCTGTGTGAGGCCATCAGGACCAAAGACACGGCCAAGTTGATGAAGATCCTCCAGCCTCAGGATGTCGACCTGCTCCTCGATGGAGGAGGCAGTCTACTCCACCACGCCATCACCATGAACAACGAAGAGGCCGTCAAGTTCCTCCTCATGAATAATGCCAATCCCAACCTTGCCAATGCCCGTGGCTCCACCCCCCTCCACCTGGCCACAGAGAGGCACCTGAAGCCCCTGGCAGAACTTCTGCTAGGTCGGCGCAGCACCAACATCAATGCCAAAGATGAGGACCAGTACACAGCTTTGCACTCGGCTGCCCAGAATGGGGACGAAGCAATCACACGCCTGCTGCTGGACCGGGGGGCAGCCATTAATGAGACCGATGGCCAGGGGCGCACACCGGCTCATCTTGCCTGCCAGCACGGTCAGGAGAACGTCATCCGGGTGCTGCTGAGCCGCGGTGCTGATGTTCGAATCAAGGGCAAGGACAACTGGACGGCACTCCACTTGGCTGCCTGGCAAGGGCATCTGGGTATCGTCAAGCTGCTGGTCAAGCAGGCCGTTGCTGACGTGGACGGGCAGACAACAGATGGACGCACACCGCTGCATCTGGCATCCCAGAGGGGGCAGTACCGAGTGGCACGGATCCTGATTGAACTAGGAGCAAACGTTCACAGAACGTCTGCTGGGTTAAACACACCACTACACGTGGCGGCAGAGACGGGTCATACCAGCACCTCTCGCCTCTTGATCAAACACCAGGCGGATATCCACGCCCAGAACACCCACGGACTCACGCCCCTCCACCTGGCCTCCCAGCGAGGTCACCTGGCCACTGTCAAGATGTTGATAGAAGAGGGGGCGGACCCCTACAGATCCAACCAGGCCCTACGCACCCCCTGCCACCTGGCGGCAGAGAGCGGACACTGTGAGGTCCTGAAAGAGCTACTACTTCACTGTCCAGATGGTGGCGCTATGTCAGACGAGCAGGGGCTGAGCCCGTTGCACCTGGCAGTGCAGGGTGGATACTCAAACATCATTACTATGCTGCTGCCACAGGACTGCCAGGACTTAGTGACTGAGAGCTCAGTGCAACCAGTAGCTGAACCGCCCGCCCCAGTGGAGGCTAAGCAGCTGCAGAGGAAGGTCGTCATCCTCAAACTGACGGAGCACAATGACAAAGACTGCCCACAATCCAGCAGCTCACAGTGTGCCTCAGCATCCTGCTAACAAGAGCAAAGACCCTGTCAAAACTGTACAGAACTGACTTCATGTGATTTTTTTTTTTTTTTTTTTTTTTTTTTTTATACTGCACTGGTGCTTCAGAGTTGGGGAGGGGATTGTCATCAAATCTTAGGAGAGTTTTTGGACTTAAAGCCCTTTCAGCGCTGTAGATCAGAAAAGCTTTAATGTAAATATGTACACTGTAAATAGAAAGTTTAAATACTGTGTTTGAATTTAGACTTTTGTTAACTTTTTTTACATAACAGACTCATTTTTTATGTAACAAGCACATTTTGTGTATCAGAATTATGATTAGGAAACCCGTGACCTGTGGGGAACTTTTGCTGCAGCTGGTTTCCCTGTGACTTATGATTAGTAGAACACAAACTTTGGTCACACGCCTCCGTAGGTGAATGCTGTGGATCATCTCAGCCTTTGAATTCTAAAAAACCTTTGACCTTCAGTGTTCTGTACCTGTTACATATCAGTGCTTCATCATCCATTAAAACATTTAAAACCTTTTGTTTTGTTTGACCTTGTCGCTTTTTTCACGTTTATCACTTAAAGATCTAATATTTTTCTGTCAAGCCACATGGGTGGAATTCAAGCAAGAAACTTTGATCTACTGCAAAATATTAGTCTGTGTCAGTCTCACAGCATCATAACATTGACATTATAATAAAATGTTGTTTAAGGTCCAAAATTGACATACATATATGCAATAATACACAGGAACAGATATACAGTTGTTTACACCTGTTTTATAGCTAACAAAAAAACTAGAAGATAATGTTCATAAAAGATCACACTGCAAAAACACAGCCAGAGGCTTAATCACTGCACTCAGATCTGATATTTTGATTTCTTGATGCATGATGGTACATTTTCCAAATATGGTTGTACAACTTTCATTCCATTACTGTGCCAGTTTTAAATCCTGGTTTTAATTCAATCTAGTTTTGTCAGTGAAAATGGGAACAAGACATTTTAAAATTTCAGTGCAAGCCTGAAAACTGAGAGCGACCAGATAACAATCCTGAACTTATGTGCTTTTTTTCTTCCTCTAATAATTTATGCCACGCTGGTCGTCCAAAGTAATCAAAAGTTTGTTTTGAAAACTTTCTTTCATCACCTCAAGTTACAGCAGGCCTGTCGGGAGGACGTGTTTTCTTTCAGAGTTGGTCACTGTTCCACCTGCATGTGTGCAGGATTATCAGTCTTGATGTTAGGCAGACCTGGCATGTCTGCATCTGCAGCTTCACCTGTACTGTAACATTGATGTCTCCACTGCAGACCCCACAGAGCATGCTCAGGTTGGCACAGACCATGGGAACTGCCCCTGAGGGGGCTCACAGGCTGTAGGATAATGGATGAGTGAGAAGGGGCGCTGATGTTCTACCTGCAGTTGCAGCCTGTTGGCTCATTCCTCAGACCACTTTAGGTTTTCATCACTCACTAAAACCAACATGCCATCCCCGACGCCTCAAGGGCTCGGCTTTTTCGTAACCCGAGAAACTGAGTGCGGGTAGCTGGTGCTTGTAATTATCCTGTTTTTATAGCTAGTGTTTGCAGAGACCCAGAAAATGACTGGTGAAATGTGTGTAATCTGAGGCCTGTGTTTTGTGTACACGGCACTCTGTCCTGCCTGTTGCCTGGCGATCTGTCTCCACTCCAGCTATGGGGAAGATAATGTGCTCTTGTTGCCCAATCTCAGCTTTTATTCGCTGTTAGGACTGCTGTTGCGTTTGATAGACTGGAACGTTTGGTTTGTGTTCTACAGTAACTCACAGTTATGTGTTGGTTTTTTTCTCTCTGGGCTACAGTTCTCTCTTCTGTTGACTGCAACAAGTCACGTACCTCACACCCCTGAAGCACCAGTTTTCAGTCACCATAAAATGTCTATTCTCATCCAAATAGATCATTATTAGCTGTGACCTAACCTTTGACCTTTGTCCTAACAGTACACACAGGCTTATTCCAGAGATTATTCCATATTCATCAGAGCATAATTGAGCATAATTTATATGTGGTTTCCAGCGTAATTCCTTATCTATAATCACTTCCAAAAACTTGGATCAGACACTCTTACCAATTTCAACATCACTTATCATAAGTTTTCTTTGTCAATTTGTTACATCATTGTCAAGGGTGATGAATTTCTTCTTGCTCAAATTCAGAGATAAATAAAGTAAAAGTAAATAAAGCCATTTCTTTCAAAAGGTTGTATCAGATTCCAACCAGAATAAAAAACATTTGCAACATCTGCAAATAAGATCAATTTTGAATGATTTACGAAACCTTACATATGTTATTTTTGTACTAAAGAAACATTAATGGTCCTAAATCTGAGTCTTGAGGAACCCCACAGGTAATGTTCAGTAACACTGATTTATGTTTATCTGAAAATAGTGATATCTATTTTCCACATAGCTACCAAACCAGGAGTGTTTAACCCCTCTAATGCCTTATATCCTTCTAACATTTTAGGTAGTGAGCCATATCACATTTTGAGATAAATAAATACCCCCATTATATATACTTTTTTTTGTTTGTTTTGCAGTTGATAATTCCTCCAAAAGTTCCACCAGTGTCAGTGAATAGTTCAACCTGTTGTAAAACTGCATTGCCTTTCACAGTGTAAATTACAGTTTATGATAAAAATCATCTAGTCATCCACATTGTGTTTTATTCATTATCTTGTATCTTGTATCAGCATCTTTCTTTGCTGTTGTGGGAACTAAGGTCTGTCATTACAAATTCATGTCTATTTCTAGTTACATTAATTGGAATAACTTCCATTGTATACGCCAACTTGCTGAGACTGGCTGCAAATTTGTCAGTGGTTTCATCATGCACTCAGTCATGTTTTTCTTCTGTAACAAATCAACTGAATGTCAGTCTGTGCAGCGCTTCTTAAAGTCTCTTTTTTCATTTTCATTTGTTCCTCTTATAAGAGTCTTGTAGTGGTGGAGGATTCTGTCAATGGGAACATGACTCCTCGGTTTCACTGGATTTTTGGTGGCAGTTTAGCCCACTGTAAACTTGTTGGGTAAATGTACCTTTAGACTTTACATACTGTTCATAGATGAGTCATTTCCTTCACTCCTCTTTTCAGTTCCCTTCAGTTTAGTTAAGCCTGCTCTGGTACCTCACACTCTGATGATTGATGGATGAAGTCAGCCCCCACCATCTCATGAGTCATGGGGCCTTGGGTGAAGGAAAGCAGCCAGGGGCCCAGATACTACTCAGGAACTGCCCAACAGATTTTATCTCCAATCTCAGAAATGAAGCTCGAGGTTTCTTGTTTTTTTTTTTTCGCTGACAGGATGTGATGTAACCCACTGTCCAAAATATCTGCCAGGTCTGCAGGTCAAACTTTATCCCTCAGGCCTGTATACAGACTGCTGCCCATGGTGTAGTGTCCAAAGTGGTTAGGATCATTCGTGTAAACATAAGTCATTTAAAAGAATCAAAGAAAGCAAGTCCAAGAAGGTAATATCACATGTCATAGGACATGGCCTGTGATGAACTATAAACAGTGTGACCTTACGTTTTGTTGGTTTTGATTCACTCAAAGTAAATCAGCTGGTTTGACAATGAGAAATCATGTGTTTTGTTCATTAAACTTAAGATAGAAATTCTTACTCTAACATAGAGTGGTGGACAGTTAATAGGTTCACTGAGGTGCTGCATTTAAGTACAGTTCTGAGGGTAATTGTACTTAAATTGAATATTTCCATTTCATGCTACTTAATCCTTTAAAACCACATTTCAGGCACATTGCAGTTCTTATTGTAGTTTATTTGACCAGTCACTTTGTAGATTAAGATTTTACATATGACCAATTTAAGAAATATATATAATGTATAATATACTTTATGATGTTTCTGCTTTTACTCAGTAAAAGTAAGCAGCAAGTAAAAAAATTCATAATGACTTCCCTATTTAGCATTTATAAGCAGTGTATTGTGTATTAGCATTTAATTAATATTTTATAACACAGATGTAAGTGTATTTTTCAACAACTATAACTCCTCCTGTGAGCATCCATGAGTGGATTCTAATTCTAACAGACAATGAATGACAATGTAGTAGAACATGTATTATTTAAAATATGGCTTGATCTGAGAAGTTGTAATTGTTGGTAATTGCTGAATACTGTACATGAGAGTAAAGGGCTGAGCAGTAATGAGATGGAATCAGTGAGATTATCTTCAGCAAAGGCGGCCTGACTAACTAAATGACCTTTAGAGTGGTATGAAATATGTTGCAAGATTAGATGTGTCATAAAAAATATCTACATTTGAAATAAAGGTTTTCACAAATTACCATATAGTACAGTACAATGCTGGACTCAGCTGCTATACTATATTGCAGCTAAAATAATTCTTCTTAATCATTTCTGTGGCCAGATTTCCAGACAGGCTAGTATTTATGATCAGTGAGTGTCTCAAAGGCCGCAAGACTTCCTTTTTCTTGCCATACAAGGTGTCTGGTTTCTCTTTTGTTTGACTATGATAGGGACTTTTCAGTTTGACTGAGTCATGCCTCACTGCGCCGTCTGACCAACAACAAAGCCACAGAACCAAAGAGCATTTGTTGAAGTGATGAAAGGCCCTTATCAAGATATTATGATAAATAAATAGGTTGGTTAATGGCTGTAATCTCTGTAAAGGGAAGAACAATCAAAGTATTGATTTATTCTTTTTTTTCACATGATCCTCAGCTCTCTCTCCTTGTATCAGTTTCTTATACAAATTATCTGAAAACAAAACTAACAGCCAAATGGTAATAATATCTGTTCTACACTTTGTGGCTGCTTGCTGGGAGAATAGAGCTCATACAGTGGCTGTGTACTGTTTTATTTGTCTCCACAAACTTTTTTGCCTCTTCCCTTATGTTAACCTCACAGAACTTGCTAAACAAGATCTGAGATCGTGTCTCTTACGTTGCGAGGCAAGCTGCAACATGTGGCTGTAGCCTCAGGGTGAAAACATGGATGTGGGCGCACTCAACATTGGTGAAGATTTATGGTTAACTACGGGTGAATACACCATTCACATGTCATGGAAAGTAACTTACTGATGGACTGGAGGGACAGATAGTTTAAGTTCATTAGTGAAAAGCATTATTATATATTATTGATGTTATGTAGACTTAAAAAAAATCACCAACTGAGTTTTTTTAAAATCACTAAAATGTTTAATTTGCCTTTTTATTTGGTGGCCTAAATTGTTTGTGTAATAAAAGAAAACTAGTTTTGTGGAAAGGTAACATCTGAAAATGAGGTATGATTAAAGTCTACAGTGAGAGAGGAAGCATCTGTAAAGCCAAAAACATGCCCACATCACCACACAGTAACCAGAGCAATTTCACTGTGTCATCATGTGTCCCTCCTGTTTGTCAATGGAGCAGCTCGGGGACATGTCAGGATTTGTTTCTTGATGACATCAGTCTTGGTGTCCTTGATTCCACCTTTGCAATAAACTTATGTGTTCATGATTACAAATGAAGGCTGGTCTGTGGAACCACTATTATGTTATATGATGCTGTCTGCTTGTTTGGATGACAGTAGGGTTTATAGCCATGTGTTAGCATTGGCTGTTTGATAGTAATATGATTTATTTGAGTTTTGTTGGTAGCAGGACTACTGTGTAGTTATACTGCTCGGACGTTCAGTTAGGCTTCTATGAGCATATTCATTAGGGTAAAGCTGCAAATTCATTGGGTAACAGGTTAATTGTGGCAGCCTGCACACACAAGGACTCTGTGTAATTGTGTGATTTAGACACACAATGGAGATGACTGCACAACTGACTGTGTCATGGCTGCCAGATAGGCACGAGGCCACACAACTTCACTTTTGTTAGCCTACATTGTGAACATGTAGCTTGTCAAGTGGCTTGGTTTCTGCTCACTGCTATATTTCATTACCTTTTGAAGGATTATTTTAAGTCTGTTATCATTGCTATGGGTCTTTTCTGTAATGCATCTTAGCCGTTTTCATGGCAGTTGTACTACTGCGCTTTGGCCAGGAGATGGTGCAAAGTATTTGCCAGAGCTAAATAAAGGCCACTAGGTAGATATTATGTCAGTGTGGCCCATGAGGCAGGATTTATGGCCTAATGAGAGTGCCCTCTCACTTTTTATTAGAAAAGATCATCTTGTTGTTTCTGAATAAGGAGAAAAAAAACCCTATTTAACATCCAACTTAAAACAATACTTAGAAAATAAAGATTCAAAGCCTTGTTGCCTACATCGTGTCATGAGGACCTAACAGACAAGTCTACAACACCACAAGCAATGCTGTTCCACTTCCAGTTGATGTGCTGTTTCATACTGAAAATTAATTTAGAGATAAATTAACAAACTCATAATAATAATAAGGTATCAGAATAAAAATGCTGTTCATAGTCAGAGCCAGTGCTACTGTTTTTATGAATATACATTTTTGTTTTGTTTAGTTAGAGTTTAATGTAATGTAATTAATTTGGGGGTGGTGTGAGTGGGGGTAAGGAAGCTGCGCCCCCACTGCCGCACCACTGGTAAAAGTAAGTTGAACATATACTCATATACTAAAATAAGTTTGTCTCACGTAGCCATGGCACAATTATTCCTAAAGCTATTAATGGCTGTTCCTTTCGATCTTTCGCGGGAATTCCCCACGTGTAGCTTCATGTGAAGTAAAATGAAAACGAAATATGTTGTCTAAAACAAAGGCCCGCACCCTCACGTGGTATATTCAACAAATGGAAACTGCTTCACAATCTCCGTTGTGTAGCAATCCTTAACTTTAGTTAAAACCAACCGACTTCTCTTTCTATGTGATATGGAAATGTTTTGATGAGGCCAGGAAGACTTACCTTCATTTAACAGTAGGGGTGTTCGCACGGCTACGAATATCAAAGGTGGCTTGTGTAATGAAACTAGCTATTACCATGAATGAATTGTGTGAATCTGTCACAGAGAATTAATTATATGTTGTTTGTTTGTATTTTACAACGAGAAGATTTGTCGATAATTAAACAAATGACGATTGTTATCACCCCTCAAATAAACTAGTGGATCATTCCGCTGAGAGGGGAGCGAGGTTCCTGTAGCTTCTCTGGATTTGCCGTGACGCGTAGTGTTGTCTGATGTTTGTGTACCTACTGAGGCGAGAGACGACTGAGGTGTCCACATAAAGGGAATAGGTGCTCAGATACACTCTTAACGATAAAGGTGAGTTTCATTGAAAGCGTGTCTTAAAAAAACTGACGCGTCCTTATGTGTTTAGATACCTCGCTGTTTAACAATGCCAAATAACGGTCACGAATCAGCCAGACCGGAATACTCGGAGGAGGATGCCAGTGTACTGCTAGCTTAACTTCTTGTTAGCAGGCATTTGTTGAACGGTGTATATATATATATAGAGAGAGAGAGAGGAAGAGAGACAGAGAGACTCGGGTTACTGCACATATTTCCTAGAGCCGAAGTAGCATTCAACAGGCCGTAAGGCGTTTTAACTGCGGACAAGGAGAAATAAACGCAGTGGCGACTGTTAACTACATATGTGAATCCAACGAAGTGAAAAGTTCAATAGGAATTGGAGCACTCGACCCCGTTACTGCCATCACTGGCTGTTCTCATGAGCCACCGTAAAGTGTCTACTAATAGACCTAAGACTGAGCAGTATTATAGTGTCTTAACTTTAATCTTTTAGACGTGGTGCTCTGAAAGCTTGTGAATACGGATAATATAACGTACAGTTATAGAAGTCTTTTTAAGTGTTATGGTTTTGTCGGTGCTACCTCTGACTTTCATGTTGTCGAGAACAGCAGGGAAGTGGAGCTCTCAATATGACTCAGACCTGACGGAGCCCTGCATCATTATTTGTGCCATGCAACAAGAGAGGGTGTCAATGGGTTTTGTATTCGAAAAAAAATTGGGGGCAAAGGTTTTTGTCTTCCCCTGGTTGTCACGGTGGGGTTAATTTCCTCAAAGGACATTCAGACCTTTCTTAATGTAATTGGTAAAGTTGGAAAATATGAATTTTCAAGAGATACATCAGATTTACTAAAATCCCTAGTTTCCCAAATGCAATTAAAAGCATTGTATATGCAGTAAGCTGTGCAGTGCTGCATATTCTGATAAGAGGTGAAAAAAAAGATTGATACAAACCACAAAATGGCCTCTTCTGATCTGTGATATGATACTGTCACAATGACACCAATATTACTGTGTTTTATGGGAAAAGCTACATCGGAGCAGGTGTTTATCTTTCCTTTAACCTCTAAAGCTGTTTCTGACAGTTCATGCTTTTTACCAGTTAAGGAGGTCATACAGCTTGAACACATGTTTCCTACAGTTATATTTTGAATGCATGTCAGTCTAAATGTTTGTACTTGGGTTGACTTCCACTGGAAAGAGACTCTTAGCAGCAAGACTTAGGCACTGGGTAGCTTGCACTCTAAACTCAGAATAGATATGCAAACAGCAATAAGTTGTTTTAAGAGGTGACTGCTAATGTTTGTATAGTTATTGTTTCTGTGCTGGGATAACATCAGATTGTGTTAAGATTATTAAAAATTACACTGACAGAGCATCCTGGTATCTGAATGGTTACAGCTCATGCCACATGATCGCAGCATCCATGTTTCAATTCAGGCCAGATACCTGTGTTGCATGTCATAGCCCTCTTTCTCTCCTTGTGTCCTGTCTGCCTCTTCACTATGGCTGCCCCCAGTAAAGGCTAAAAATGCTAAATTAAATAAATAAAAATCTTCAAAAAAGGGACACTGTCTTGCCTCTTTCACTGTATTCTTCACCAAAAATAGTATGAACCAGAAAATATTCCCCCCACTGACACTACCAAAATTGCATTTTTAATAAGTTTATTTGAAAGTGTGACCTAATTAGCAAAAAAAGAGCTTGGAAGTTAATGCATGCTCCTGGTATTTAGCCATGTGCTCTCTGTCACTGGTTGTTTTTCCCCAGAAGCACTATGGATGAAGAGGAGCAGTTTGTGAACATCGATCTGAACGATGACAATATCTGCAGTGTTTGCAAGCTAGAGACGGAAACAGGGACCTTATCTTTCTGCCACGTCTGCTTTGAACTCAGCATTGAAGGTAAGAAACAGGATTTGCAGCAAATTTGTCTTGTTTGCTGTTTAGGGTAAAGAAGAAAAAAATAACTCTTCACTTTTAACCACAGTGTGACCTCTCCACGTTTTTTAACTCCTGAATATACACTCACACATATTCACTGGTGTCTGTGTGATGAGATTTCAGAGATGAAATATATCTTCACCTCCAGCAGTTTGGCTTGCTTCATATGGAGGTAGATCAGACCTGGTCTTAGCTGCCAAGCGTCTGCAGTGTTTGGATCACTCAGTAAATCACTTTTACAGATTGTTATTGATCATCAGTTCCCATCATAGCAAATATGCACTTGTGGTGATCGAGCGTTAGAACCTTTCGGATTTGTTGATGTCTCATTCAATTGCTGCCCACAAGCACTCCATTTATCCTCTCTAGGAACAACATAAAATATATATGTGCAGGGTAACGGGCCTGTAGGACCAAAGCCCTCACTAAAGCAGACCACCATGACTCTCCTTCGTTTGATGTTCCACTCTAACTCAAGAGCATGTGTTTGAAGTTTTTTCATCTCTTAATTAATGAGTGGCCTATTTGAAGAAGAATGGGGAATCAGAAGGGGTTAGATATGCCTCTCATCTGGCGCTTGTCTCATAGATCCACAAAGGGTCTTTTCTGCAAAGGAGAAATGTGTGTGTTTATCTCTGCAGAGTATGATTGTGTTACTTGCTTAACAGCATCATATAAGCTGACTAAGAGCTCTCAGAGGAGTATATCACGCTGTTGACAGCAGAAAAGAATAGATTTGCATGAAAGATGTATAGGTCTGCTCTGTTGTGGTTTAAGGGAATTGAATGTGTGGGTATTGATTAATCACTCTGTTATTTGTGGTCTGTCAGTGAGTCTTCAGCCACTGAGCAAACAAACAATACAGACAAGCATTGTTAGAATAGTACTTAACTTTTACATGCATGAAGCCAGCAAGATCATTAATCCTCATTCAGCAGAAAAATAATCTAAATATGTTTGAAGGTGGCAGCCTGGGTTTGCTACTGCACATAGAGCGATATAAGAGAGCTAAATATAACTGATAAGACTTTCTGCTTATTAAAAACAAACGGCCTCAGTAAATGATTGATCTGTATAATAATGTAACATGTAGTACGACTTAGTTCCACTTGTCTACACATTGCTCCAACAGCAGCTGGATGCTGCGCCTACTGTTGCATGTTTGAAACCTAAATACAGTTTTCAGGGTCACCTTTTATATATACCTCTTTCTATATTTTCCTTTCCTATTCAGGCGTAAGTCAGTGAATATCTTGAAAGGGATAACCCAACTTTTGAGGAATATGTCAACATTTCACAAAGGCAGCGGTTGCTTATCTGGGTCAGTTGAGGTGTCGTAGCCTGCTCCATTTAATGTTTCAGCCGGGATGCTATGTTCAGGTAGGAGGAAGTCAGCTGGGAGGGCATTTGTGAAAGTACCCCCCTGCAAAGCTTTTCATTTTTTTTTAGACAAAACTGAGATACCTTTGTCAGATAAGACTTATCAAATTGCATCAGTAACATTGTGTGCTTCTTTGGGGTACAGGTTTTGATGTAGCCTCTGTGTGGCAATGAAGTGGCTGTTATGTAACTGTTGGGTCTGGGGGGAGAAAAGGAGGGGATTTACAGACAAGCACGTGTTTCTGATGCAGCTGAGTGTTTCATTGGTGGGAGGTTTGCTTGCCAAGCAGCATGTGGCTACTTTAGGCATGGTGAATCTAAGGCCAAGCCGTGTGCCTGCTGACTGCTCGTGTAGACTTAATAGCCACAGGGCCCATTCATCCTGTGCCATCCCTCATTAAAGGAGAAGAGAGCAAAAGTCCAATCACCACACATGGAGACAGAGAGTACAAAAAATATGAAGCAGAGGGAATGGACTTCAGATCTCATTGTGCACAAAAACACAGCCTCCCAATGTCTTTCCATCTCAAGGGTGAATTGCTGCTGCTGAATATTCATTGCTTTTTTGCTCATTGCTGGTTTTGAATATTTATTAGAAGCAATAGAAGCAGAATTGCTTCTTGTTTTTTTTTTTTTAAACCAGGAGAGTATATTGCAATGCATGAATCATGGTTGTGTCATCCATAAATGCCTTCTGTGTTTACGACTGTCTGCATCAACTGATTTTGAACAAAATTATCAAGTAAATTATTAGAACTGTTTATGAAAATGTCATCACCCCAAACTAAAGAATATCTACAATTCCCCACATCTTGATTGACTGGTGTAGAAACTGCGGCGTCTGTTAGATTCCCCACACCTGTCAGAATTGTAGATTATTGAAAATCATTAAAATAAATTAATAATTAAATGTAAGTAATTGATGAGTTCCAGATGTTATGTTATATTTCTCATGACAAGTGAGCTAAAGTTCATGCCCCTTTTTAAAGTTTTTTTTTTTATTATTATTTTAAAATAATTTTGAGCACATTATTGGTGTGATAATGCCTAAGCTCTAATTGGCCAGTTGGTGTAACTTTGTCACAGCAGAATGCAGCAGGCCCATTATTGGTTAACTGCTTATACCTAAGGATTCATTTCCACCCACAATCTCCCTGAGCTCTGGTTAGATGTTTGCGTGAACGGGGATGTTCAAACTTGTCTGTTTTACTGTCAGCTGCTGACTCACACAGTACTCAGCTGAAGTTAGGCAGTTACATGCATCAACTAAAGCAACACTAAGATCCACTGATAATGCAAACTACTTGCCTAGAAGATAAATAAATATATATATATATATATATATATATATATATATGAGCTTGGAGCAATATGTGGTTGACAGGGTGCAGAGTTGTTTATCACCAAGATTTCAGCCCACAGGACCACCAGGTTCAGAAGTAGCTGTGAAGGCCGTTTGTGGTGAAAGCGTTTAGCACAGTTTGAAGCAGGATGAATGTTCAGGATGTGCAGCCTTTGTTGTACCTCCAAGTGGCTGTTTCCTGAGGAAACTGCTTTGGCCTGCATGCGCTGGTTCCAACAGAAAGCACCAAATAGAAGTTGTGTGTATTTATATATTGCTCAAACACTGCCTTAATGGGCATTTTTTTTACTTTCAGACCGTTCTTTTCGTATATATTTTTTACTGCGCGATCTGAGTTGTGTACTACACATGGTCACACAGCCTTGAGCGTCAACACAGTACAGTAGAGAACAAGGGAACCACAGATGTCCCACACCGAAACACCCAGAGCCAGTTTCCAGTTATTGTTCATTTTCTTGGGAGGGGATCTCACTGTTTCAAGTTGAAGGAATCAGTATATTTCAGAGGAAATTTCTTAATCATGCCTTCTTTATGACTGCTCAGAGAAACCTGACACCAAACCCAACCCTTACAATGCCTGTGATACCAAAGATTATTTGATAACTGTTCTGTAGCCAAGAGAGCTTGATCTCCCATCGACCTAAGGCTAGCAGGTGCAGTGGAGTGTAGATTGCACGGGTAAACAAACTCAAATCGGAATGTGCACAACTTTTATATATTGTGTATTGTTTTGCCAGATATGTGAGTTAGTTGGTTAGTTAGTTAGTTAGTTAACAATAACACACACTATACCTGATGTACAAACGTCATATTATAGGAACACTTAAATAAAAATTTGTCTACTATCTATTTGTACTGATGTTAGTCAAAAACACCAGAAAGACACAGGAAGTAGCTCACACAGTTAGGTTTTTGCACCAAAAACGGCCATATGTGGTATCAATAACAGTGTCACATGTTCAACAGACTCTGTTGTTTGTATCTGATTGCTCAGTGCAGTATAATTGAAACCAGAAAAGGGCTATTGTTAATGAACTGGTCTTATTGGATGTGACAAGCTGTGCTTTGTAAACACCTGATAGATATGAAAGTATTGTAACCTCCAGCCTCACACACAGTTTTCCTTTATTGGACTTTTGGTCTCTGGCTGCTTGTCAGAGAAGATGTCTGCTGAGCAGTAAAACCCCTGTACCATTCCTTTTCCGTTACATAATTCAGACAGACTTTTTGCCGAGGCTTGGTATTATTACCAGCTGAGTTCAGAGTGAAAAAAACGAAAAGTCCTACAGCGAGAGGCTGGAATGCTGCAGTCAGTGCTGATTCTGGTTGTTGCTCAACAGGGACTATTGTAGCCCGCTTCTGTAAACAGCTCATTCATTGTTGGTGAACTCTCCACCCTGGGGTGTATAGAGAGGCCTAATTATGTTTCTGCCTGTGGCAGCTGTATGATTGAACACAGTGAGGGTCCAGAGATTTTCTGAACCTACTGAATGGTCCACCTTGCTGATCCCCTCTGTTTTAGAACTATAATAGTTTGTGTATAATGGCTGCTTACTATGTGAATCTATCATTGGCTTGAATAAATAGCCTCTTTTTCAAATTGTATAATCCTCATTAGCCCAGCAAATATAAATAAATAGTCTCAGGGGGTTTATCGTTTATTGTCTACAGCCCTGAAATAATTGGATTTTTCACCACAGGTTTGTGAAGTTCTGAACTAACTTACTTACATTTCCAATCTAAACCACTGAATGTGATCTCTGGTCAATGTCAGCAACTACCTTTTCTGTACAGGAAATCAGATATTTATCATTTTCATTGTACAGTACCTGTGCTGTAGGATACACCAGGGAGGAAAAGAGGCAGGATAGGAGGCAGAATCAACTATCAGTATTATTAACACAATATAAAATACTATTAATGGACAGTTGTCTCATTGCTTTGCTCTCTATTCTTATATTGCTTGGTTGATTATCCCTGGTTACTCCCTTCTATGGGCAAAGTTTATTCCCTGATTTCTGAAATATTTCATACTTAACATTATTAGTATTGTTTTTATTATTATTATATCTGAACCATATTCTTGCTTCTGATGATTTACTCATGTTTGCTCACAATAATAACTTCATAGCTTTGGAGATTTGACTTAAACAAAAATACAGTTTACATTGTCACTGACTGTATCTGAAGGCAGCCCTAACAGAGGCATTCTTGAGCTATTACTTAACTAATTATAATGATAATCAAGCTTTATTTGTGAAGGGTTTTCCAAAAACACAATTTCATAAAGTTCTGTACAGAATATTACATTCTTCAAGGTTGAGAGCATTAAAACAAGCAAATACGTCTGTCAATTACTGATTAAAATGTGTTTGTTCCCAACGGAACTATTCATAAGTGGCTCGGATGTTTTACTTATAATCCATAAAAGGTGATTGTCATACAGGTTACAGGTATTCAATGTTTTGACAGGATTAGCTTGATTTATTATGATGACATTTTTAGATCAACCATATGTAGTTATCCTATGTTAAGTCTGTCATTATGATTGACTAATTTTGGAAATCAAATTAAGACATTTGGAGAGAGCATATATACCATATATGAGAGCATATATATGTATATATATATATATATATATATATATATATATATATATATATATATCTCAGACAGTCACATGCGATTATGTGTTTTCCTAAAGTAGGTTGACATGCCAACATGTGCTTCTGAAAACACCATGTTGGTGGAAGTGTGTGTGTGTGTGTGTGTGTGTGTGTGTGTGTGTGTGTGTGTGTGTGTGTGTGTGTGTGTGTGTGAGAGAATAATCCTCAGGTGTCCTACAGGCTGAAGCAGATGGTATACCATTTGTTGAGTTTCAGTTTAGGAAGTGTTGTTTTTTTGCACCTCTGTAATGGCAGCTTGTCTGAAGGTTGTGCAGGGTCTGCATTGGTTAACAGATGGTTTGAATTGACATGTCACTGAGTTCACCGTTGTTCATGTGAGCTCTATGTTGGTGTCCAAGTTGGCCTGTGCAGCTGCTGACAACACATTCTCCAAGTGTTATCGTGCAATTCTGTTTGACACCTTAACACAGATGACCTCTGTCCCACTTGTCCCTGATACAGTCTCTGAAATGTGTCAAGAATGGAGTGTCCTTGCTAAGAACAAGACACAAACATACTGTTCAGAGTAAAAACAGAAATCTGCACATGGCTGCTCCAGGCAAGACAAAAACGTGTTTCTTTTTTCGTTACACATGAATGTAAAGCATATTACTTTCTGGAGACATAGATAAAGGCCACAAACACAGTTCTAAGTATTGAAGCAGAGCTCTTTCCATGATGTCAACCACAAAACCAGAAGTCTGCAGAGAGGACATCTGAGTTGAATTGATGAATGATAAAACTGAGACCAATAACTAGAGAGCAGGACTAGATCGAGCAGAGGGAGGTCAGAGGATTGTTATGGCATTGTGTTGGGAGAGTTTCCTGGGCTATAACTATCCAACCTAAAAGTCCTCAGTCTGTCTCTGAGGTTTGTTGTTCCTCCACTAGTCTTCCTAAACGCTCGTCAGACCTAAGTTTGTGTCCGTGTTTTATCTTTGTTAACTGTTTCACTGAATCACAGACTAACCTCGACTCCTTCCTCACAATAGAGCAGGAAAAAACAGGCTCACTTGTCGTCAGTGTTACTGTGCTTCATGTCTGTAGCTGTCACTGCTGAACAATGCCGACTCACCTCCAGTGAATAGTGTGTGTGCCTACACGTATGTATGCAGCCATGAAAGGCAGTAGTGCTAAGCTGCTTAGCTGGAGTGAGGTCTTTGGCTGGTGGTGCACTGCCCTGGTTGTTGGCCAATGATTTTTGTGCTAGGCAAGTGGTAGCCAGTGTGTTTTTGTGGTAGTCTAAAGACTGAGACGGATCGGATTATAACATGGCTGTTTGATAGGCAGAAAGCTCCTGCTGCATTAGTAGAGCATTTCATTGGCCATTCATTAGGCAGTATGCGCATAGAAATATTACAAAGAAACTGTCTCACAGCAAATTTGGACTAAAAGATGATTTTACTCTTCATTCTTCCTCGTGTCAAGTCAAAATAACAAATTTGCCTTAAAAGGCTTTAGAATATGTACAACACCCTCTATTCTTACACCTCCAGTTAAATAAACGGAATAACTTTTAAACTCCCTTGAGCCAGTTTATTAAAGTGATGCTTATAGCAGTACAGCTGTTCTCTTTAAAACTGTGCTGTAGCTGTGTTCTTTTCTGTTTCCTTAACAATTAATAGTTTGTCTTTCCTCTCATCAGCCTTTCCATTAATGTTGTTTTTAAAAAGTCTTTTGTGCACAAGTCCTCTTGTGACTATCAGTAAATTACTGTTAAAACTAAATCTGTTTGATCAAGGAATCTTTAAGACTTGAAGAAAGAAACTAATTTAGTGCTTCCTGTATTGTTTAGAGCCTGTCGGCCTGTCAGTTACTGACTCTACTGGAATTGGCTGTGTGTGAAAGGAAACCAAAACCCCATCTCTTTTGTGTGTGTGTAACCTGAAGAATGTCATGTAGACCACACTAGGTATGAGGGCTCTGTGTGATTGTGTATTCACTGTCCTGTGGTCAAGTGGTGTCAGGGTTGACGTGTGGACCAGACGTTGTCGTCTGATGGTAAAGCGCTGAAAGAGGCATGTGAGGTAAAGCTACCTAAATGAGCTGTTAAATCTACAGACAACAGTGACTAATCTCCTCACCTCAGGTTCCAACATGTATGTCCGTCTGCTGAGAAATACAGGCCGTGAGAAGAAGCCCATCACACTAATGCTGTCACTTTAACCTCGTCTGCTGAACAGTTTTCACTCTCATTCTCTTTCACCTTCAGCTTCCCTTTGTTTATCAAGCTCTGGCCCGTTTTACTCAGAGGTTATTTTAGTTTTGGTCCACTTGCCCAGTCTTAATTTCTTTGGTGCAAGTTAAATCGATTACACTGTGACCTGTTTTGACTGGATCCAGGAAACATTACCTCTCTTCTTTATAGTGTTACTCCCAAGGAATGTAGTCATAATTACATAACATCAGCCAGGAACTGAAGTCGTTTTTACAGTTTCCTGTTTGATGAAAGGGGTAGGATTGTTTTGCTTTTGAGACCCAGGTGCATCCTTTGTTAAATCCTGTGTATGTGTTTACAGAGGATAAACAAACAGACAAAGTGCAGACTTTTTAAAATTGTATTAATTTTGTAATGTTGTTAGACAGGAACAGGTATATAAAGGAATGAAACACTGCTTCATATGAAAAGAAACCACTCTCTGCACCTTCCTCTCTTATGTTGCTCAGTGAAATTTTTACATTTATGCTCCATGTGTTTGCATTGAGACTGGGTTAATCTATTATCCACACTCTACTGGTTAATCCACTGCACACTAAGCAGCTTTCACAGGGAAATAGCTCAGTCAGTTTTAGATAGCTTTCATACTAGTGTATTTTTATTTTCTGTGGTAAGTTCAATGGGTCAGTGCTCTGTTTCTCACTGTTCAGATGACTGCTTTATTTCCTGTGAAATATTTATGTATGTATGTATGTATGTATGTATATGTACTATTTATGGGTTAGGAATCTCTGAGAGATCACTGTATGTTTACACTCATAACTTTGACCTATTGACTCACTGCATTTTGTCTGTGTGAATGCAGGTGTCTCCTCTGCTACCTTGTTGCATTCAAAGTCCCTGCGTGGCCACAGAGACTGCTTTGAGAAATGTCATCTCATCGCCAATCAGAAGCTGTCACGGTCCAAGGTCTCCCGAAGTGCCTACGAGGGCATGAAGCTGGCCCTCAGTCAGAAACTGAACCGCATCATCCAGTATGCCCAGAACAAAGACTCTGTCTCCTCCAACAGCCTCAGTAGACGAGGGACCAAGCTTCTTTGTTACAACCAGCAGAGTGACCGTAAGCTGCTGCCCCAGTCAGACGCCCAGGTGCCCCGCTACACACCCCACTGGGACACGGGCAAAGCAACAGGGCTGCCTGATTACACCATGGGGATGTTGGAGTGCCACACAGCGGAAGAGCTCGGGCTGCTGCAGGAGTCACAATCTGACGTTTGGTCCAGTGACAGCATGACTGGACTACACGGCCGGAGCCAGTCGTCAGGAGGAGGACAGACGCAGCTCATACACCATGGCCACAGCAGAGACGAATGTGAGCACATTTAAACTGAATTATGTTTTCTACCCACAACTTTAGTAACTTTTCTTTTATCAGTGTGCAATTTGAGGTGAGGGGAAGGATTTTATTATTATTATTATTATTATTATTATTATTATTATTTTATTTCTTCTTTAGAAAGAAGGATAGTGTAGAAACTATGCCAACTCTCCTCTTTGTCTCACCCTGTTCAGTGTGATCTTTGCTATCCAGAGACTTCTAAAACCTCAGAGCACTTTTTCATTAAAAGGCTGCAGACAAAACAGAAGATACATTTTCCTTGGTGTGTCCTTCATCTTCCTCTTTGCTGTGATCTCTCCAGAGAAAAGTTAATTTTCCTATAACCTCGAGATGTGTCCTTGGCTTTCATATCTTGTCACTACTAAAGCTGCTTATGACTACAGATCCTGCAGGAATGTGATGAGAGCTTTCTAAATGGCCCCAATTCAAATTCTGAGCTTTTAAACGAAAGATGACAGGCATTTCACAGGTGCATGGTTTGCATTTATTTGTGTGTATATCTCCACTGTACCTCATCATTAACTTCCAGCATTCCCTGCTCTGAAAATCCTAAACATGCAAATGTACAGGAAACTATAATTTGGGGTGTTTCATGATTATGCCATCGCTCTAGGTTTTCTGTTACTTTGTTAACAGCTGGTTAGGAGCATCAGTTGCAGACAGTGATGACACTTTGTTCTGTGTGTAAACAGCTCAGTGTTCCTGCAGCACCTCAATGAAATAACACTTTCCATTTGATATTGCTCAAAATACTCCTGCGTGCAGTAGTTTTAAAAAGGTCATGAACAAATTAAAGGAACTAGTCATAAAATAATCTACAGAAATGATACCAAATGATCTAGTTTGAGACATGAAAAGGTTACACGAGTTGACTGCCACCGTTATATAAACAGTGGCTAAATGACACAATGAAATACTCTCATCCTAGCTAATACATTGTTTTTCTTCTTTTAGTGACTAAAATGAATGTGGATGAGCTTCATCAGCTGAATGCCCAGTTACTGATGCAGATTCAAAGTAAGTGATGTGACTGACATTCAACACACTGTCTGAACAAGTTCAACAGCCTCAATCATCAATAATTTAAATTGAATGTTGTTTGTGTTTGTCATGTTGAATCTATAATTCTCATCCCTAATAAATCCCCACATGAAATCCTCGGTGTCCTCAGGAAAAAGCTCCATTAGTAAGAGGGATGGGTATCGTTAAGATTTTAATGGTACTACTTATCTTATCGATACTGCTTATCGATGCTGTACTTGAACGGTACTCTTATCAAAAGAGAAACATTTTTAAAACATAAACATTGCTTTATTTTATTATATGCACTCAATTAACATTCTTGAGTAGCAAACTTCAATAGCATTGTTTAAAAAAACAACAACAAAAAAAAAACTACAATAGACTGATTTTGTAATGATGGAAATGTAAAACAAATGTAATACACAATGATTTACTACTAGACTTTTTACAGTATTTTTAGTAGTAGTATTTATGTGTAGTACTTTGCCTGCAGCCCCTAAATCACCACTGTGTTGGGAACAGTGAAAATGCATCATAGACGAATGTCTGAATCAGAGACAGTTGGTTTTATGATGCAATAACAAACAGGCAATCTATTTTCTTATTTTCTCCAGTACCGAAAGCAGAACGTTGGAGCGCATCGATACCAGGGCCAATTTAATACCAGGTTGTGGTACCCATCCCTAATGAGTAAAGAGTGCGTCAACTTGCAGCATGGCCCAGTCTGAGTTGAGCTCACTCAATAAAGCAGGGGCTAACAAAGACTGGGAGGCTTGTCTACTCAACACATCATGTCCCTCCATGTGATCAGCTGTGTTGAATTGGGCACTGTGTAGTGCTCGCTCATGCACACCCTGCCTGTCTGTTCACTGCATTCTTCACCAGTTAGGCCTGTTGTTTGCCTCACACAGTAACAGCTAAGCTACAAACACCAGAAGCTTTATTTTTACCTCAGGAAGGTCTAGTACCCGCTGCACCATGAGACGGATGATGTAGCCTAAGCATTACAGATTATTGTTGTGAGAGGGTTGGCACACTCCTTGCTTCCCTGACACCCTGATCATTCTAGTTTTTGAGTGTGAGTTATCGGATGAGTCCAGTTATTAATCTGGCCAGTGTCAAGAGGGAAATCACATGCGTTAATGTGAGATGTCCTCCACCAGATCAATGTGTAGTGGGTGTGTGGTGTGCACATTCTCATTCAGTCTTCAGGAGATGAGTCAGTTTCACATATTTTCATTTACTTTACTCACAGCAGATGGGGAAGTTATTTCTCATCCTAAATGATTCAGGGAGGACCACACTCACCAGGATTTTATGATCCACAGTATACGTTATAGTGGAAGTGTTTCCATGTCTATAAACTTGTTTAAATGCTGCATAACACTGTCCTTGACTAAAGCTGTCAGTTAGATTTTTTTTTTCATGGGGGGTGTCTTAAGGTGATTCTGTTTCTGTCATGTTGTCTTTGCCCTCTGCTCCTTCAGTAATCACTATTATTGATTTTCTTTGCTTTGTTTGTTTCTCCCATTTGTTTGCCTGTGTATAAGTTCACCTTGTGTGGGAAAGAAAATGCTGAGTCCCATTTTCTGCCTCTCTCTCCCTCCACAGAGGTGTTCGAGGAGCTGACTGTGGCTGTGCAGGAAAAAGACTCGTTAGCATCAGAGCTGCACGTGCGTCACATTGCCATCGAGCAGCTCTTCAAGAACTGTGCCAAGCTGCCCTGGCTGCACATTAGCAGGGCAGGGGTCAAGGCGAGCAGCAGCAGCGGCCCTGTCGAGTGAGGTGTGACGTGGGGCTTCTGTCTCTGCTGCTGGGAGGAAGCCGACAAACACTTTGGCATGCTGGCTGCAGCGAGACTAAAAATGCCTTTATGTATACTGAGTGACTTCTACGACACTATGGTGACTGAGCTGTTAGCTCTGCATTAGAGCAGCATTAAGGGCTGGGTTAACAAGGCCTCCGTTCTCGTGGTTGCAGTGATGATACAAGGATTAATGTTGGTGTGCAGTTTAAAACAAGTTGCTGGTCTGACATGTGACCTGAACGCCACCCAACCCAAGTACCCAGGATGCATGTTAGTACCAGGTGTCCTGGCTCCAGTACAAGATAAGGACATGTCCTTACTGGACACGTTCCTTAACGAATACCTTTTAAGATTTAATTAAACACAGACTGAAAAGTTTGTCTAAATAATTTCACATGGACGGTTGCTGATGGCTTTTTTTTTTTTGTTTAGTTTGCTGTCAATCATTTTAGATTTCATTGGTCTGTTTCATTTTCTGTAGATACATTTTTAGTTTTTCTTCTGATTATGTCAAACGTGGATATTCAAATGTGGGTTTTAGCACTGTGTAATACTCCTCCATATGCTATCTTGTGGTTTCCTGTAGAAGGTGGTGAGCCAGTCAGAAGTTAGTTAGAATATTTTATAACATGGCATGGGCGAACACTTGATGCAGATTAGTCGGATTGTCTCCATCATATTCATACCATCAGCCACTGCCAGCAGTAGTGTTTGATTATTGTACTTATGTAAAGCGCTAACAAGGTGTAAGCTTTTTCATGCAGCTACACACAGAAACATGAGTTTTTGAGTATGAGTTTTGATTGGCCTTCCAACTGCCAAAGTTGACATGATAGTTTGCGAAAACAGTGGTCCTCTTGTGTTGGCAATTTTATTAATCAGATAGAATCAACAGCAGTGGGCTACATCTGCTTGACAAAATGCAAATACTTATACATACTAACACAAATTATCTGCATTTCTTTTGAATAATAGAAATATTATGGAAAACATTGAAAAATTGTTACAAAAAATGTAACTGAAATCAAGTACTCTTTGGAAAAGAGCAAGTGCAAGACAAGAAAGAACCTAAAGCATCACTGCGACAAAGTGAGTGTGTGAAATTAACAAGGCTATAATAGATGTGCAGGTTTTTTCATTGGGGTCATTGTGACTATCTGGGAGTGTCCATAAACTAATACTTTGTAACAGCTGGTTGTCAAGCAGCAAGTGGAAATATCAGTTAATATACTTACAGATGAGAAATATTTTGTTTTTAACACTGAGTTTATAATTATTATTGCTGGTAAGATTTACTTGATATTTAGTAAATCATAGCTGCTTGTTGTCTGTGGTATAGCTGTCAAGCACAAGTCACATGTATGGCTATACACTGAATGAGCACTATTGAAAGAAAAACCCAGCTGCCAAACCAAAGTCTGTATTTGTTCTATGTTTCACATGTGAATTGCAAGCATTTGACTTAGATTACAGAGCAACATGCAATACCAAACCGATTTAAAATGTGGTTTAGTGGTTTACTTCTGTGTTTGGTTCAGTGTGTGTAATAATGAACTATAGATTTTTAATATGGAAATGATTTGTTCTCTAGAACACTGTGTGTGTTTTATGTTTTTTGTTTTTTTTTTTGCTTTTTAATTTTTTTTCATGTTCAGTGTTAACTTATGTCGCCCCCTCTCCTGCATTTATGTATGGGAGCCCTAGTTGATGTCAGCAATACAAATGGGACAGTTTGGTCTGTTGTGCCTCTGAAAGTCCCTGTTTTTTGTTTTTTTTTTTGGAACAAAAGTAGACAAATGGTATTAACAGTTACTATTGTGGTTAGTTCATTATTCAGGAACCCTATGCAAGAAAGAGAGAAATAAATCAGAAGCCTTATTAAGTAGAAATTATCTGAAAGAATATTAGTTATCTGAGTTTTTCTCCTAGGAGATCAGAGCTACTCGCATATAATAAGCTGGGGAAACACAAGGTTATAATCAGATTGATGTTTAGAAAAACTCAGCATTGTCAGTGTATCTCTTTGCTCTCTCTTTGTAAGAGATTAAATGTATTTGACCCCTTTAGGGTTTAAAGTTAAAAGTTTAAGCTCCATTTTAAACTTCTATCTCAGTTTTATTTGGATGTGTATTTAGTGTGCTTGAGTGTTTGAGAGATTCAGATTACTGGTCCTTGATGCAAAATTCTAGTCCTCCAGTCTTCAGTTGTATGGTTTTTATTTGTGTTTTAAATATGAATGCTGTCTGTTTTTGTATACTGTGGAAACATGCCTAGGCCTGTGCCTCTGCTCAGCAGAAAATTCAGGCTGCCTGTTCTTGTTTGTCTATTTTGGCAGTCTCATTATCTTTTACTGGAGATGTAAGCATACCTGTTAGACATTCACCTCCTTCCTTTTGGACTTGACTTCATTTTTTGTTTTGTGTGATGTTTTACATTCTATTTATTGTGTGTGTTCATGAACATTACACGGGCTGTGTGATATGTGCTTAAGTGACTTTGTATTTTTTGTAAACTGTTCCAATAAAATGAAATTATTTTTACTACATACTCTGACATGCTGGTATTTTCCTGACGGTGGCCACTGCATGGAAAAGAATGACAGATACTTTTTCTTATACCACATGTATGCTTGGCAAAAAAGTAATTACAGAAAATTTTGTTTAAAAGGATAAAGCAGCAATTCCTCACAATCACCTGCGACAACTTATGTTCAACAATAAATTCATGAATATTGACAACAATGACAACACAAAATGACTGCAAACATCAGGAAAGTGAAAATTTCACCAACACTTGATCTGATAACGACTCCACTGCTGACTTACATTGAGATGGACTCAACAAACTGGGAGATTGTGCTGGTTGCAGTGGTAGATAGAGGTTGGGTGCCCCCTTGTGGACAAAAAAAAAACGTTTACAAGTTGTAATGAGTGCCACTTCCGGGAAATATGCACTCTATGTTCTTGTGGGAAACTAATGGA
Source organism: Seriola lalandi dorsalis (assembly GCF_002814215.2). Classification (NCBI taxonomy): domain Eukaryota; kingdom Metazoa; phylum Chordata; class Actinopteri; order Carangiformes; family Carangidae; genus Seriola; species Seriola lalandi. Next base: position 464,759 of record NW_019525130.1, on the reverse strand, counting down.
TTTGTTATGGGCTCTTATAGTAAATCCAAACATCAGAATTATTGTAGTCAACAATATCATAAATGTCTGAATTTATGAATGTCTGAAACCCTCCCTTAAGTATAAGGCAGGAACAAGCCATTATTAGATCGTTTGTGTAACATGAATTGTAGTTTTTAGGCAGCAGAATTGGAAAGGGAGAATCCGACTTTAATGATTTCCCACAGTAATCAGCAGTTAAACTAGAGATTAGTTTATTACATTAGCGACATACACTTAATTTGTACCATCTTACAAACTTCACACTAAAGAGTAAAAGTAAAGAATGTCATGTGTAAGTCCAAACTTAGTTTTACTATTTTCACATTTTATGATAAAAATACATCCCCGGATGCAACCATTGCAACAAACACATACCTGACGATATGAGTCATAACAGTTATGTGGGTGACTCACTCCCTGACGAGCTTGTGCCCCACCAATGAACGTGCCAACGCTCGTCTGTTTACAGCCAATGAATATGAGAGCGGTGGGCGGGATTTGTGTTGTAAAGGGCGGGGTTAGCAACTGATCCTCAAGGGTTCTTCTGTTGGCCACTGACTCCTTGCCATTCATTGTTTGCCCACACGTTGGAGGGGACCACGAGATAAGGTAAGTTACGTTGTTTATGTCCTCGTGTCTCACTGTATTAGTTAGTGTACCTCAGTGTAATCGTTATATGATTATATCACAACTTATGACAGTTTCTAACTTTTGCCATGATATTTATAGGACAGTTGTTGGATTAGTTAGCAACATGAGGCTGTTAGCGTTAACTTGGCGCATTAGCTGGGAAGCTAATGCTAACAGCCTTATTCTCTGAAGGGAATACTCTATCCCTGTGGTAGGTTTTAGCGTCAAAACTGTAACTACCGTTAAAATAATTAAAGTAAGTTTCAAATGCGTTCCGGTGTGATTTGGGTAACATTGTTTGCATTGTTAGCTGAACTAGCGGGCTCACTGGCTAGTTAGAGTTAAGTAGTCTGTTAGATATTATGGATTGAGGTGGTGCGTGGGTTACCGGAACTTGTGCGTCACAGCCCGCCTTTCTGGGACATGTGCCGTTAACTGAAGTCAACAGATCTCACCAAAAGCAAAACGAAATTGTACGTAAACGTAAAGGGTTACTGTGTTATCATTTGTCATTATAAACAAAAATATTCTCCATAACAACAGTGTTGCCACGCACACATAGGCGTTTAACGTTAAGGAAAGGGACTTGAAAGTGCGCGTTAGTAGGTTAACAAAAGAGCACTGGTAGGTCCTTTCTTTTAAAATGACATTATTCAGTGCTTTACAGAGGCGTGGAAATGCATGAAAACAAGACGCTAAAGGATTAATACAGAACAGACAAAAGAAAATACTTCCTTGTCTGTCAGGCTTCGACATTTTTAGCATAATTAAGGTAGATATGTTTGTCAGTTTTTTTTTTGTTTTTTTTTTATTAAAACAGTTGGTTACTGCTGTGATTGAACTGGTACTCACCTAACTAATGTTTATGTCCTTACAGAGACTGTGCATGCGTGATGAAACATATGTGAAAAATGAGGAGAGAAATTGCAGCTGTGGTGTTCTTCCTGAAGAGGCTTGTGATAAAGGGGGGGAAGCTGGAATCGCACAAAATTGAGCTGTTCGTTGAGAGGCTTGCTGTTGCTCTGCAGGAGAAGTTCAAGGGGCACTGGTACCCCGGAAACCCCAGCAAAGGGCAAGCATACAGGTGCGGCCCTCTTTTGACTTTTTACTGACCGCCATAGAGTGCTGTAAGGATGACATATTTCTGTATATCACCCTGGTTTCCTTGTCAAAAAGCCAATTAAATTTTTCCCTCACAAATAAACACCACTTTTGATTTTTGAAGCCTAGATACAATCACCAGAAGAAAAAAAAACTGATGTTAGATGATAAGTGAACTACAACAGGGTCATATGACTTCAACATTACCAAAACTTAACTTCAAACTTGTAATTTGATGTATCTCTGACCTCTTCTACAAAAGCCTTTTCTGTTTGCATGAGCGCAAGTATAAACACAATGAGGCTGTAAAAGTGGATTTGTGAGTAGATCGGTTTTTGTGTTCATCCCCAACAACCTCTGTAGAATTATTTGGCCACTTGTTAGCAACTGCCTTTTTTGAGATGCGTAAAAGCTTTAAAAAACCATGACTCAGGTAACCTAAGACCTTATTTCAGGGATCGAACCAGAACCCCATTCAAAAAACCATAGACTTCAGGACAAGGGAGCCGGGCGTGATAAATGCGTTAGTTATTTCCAAGTATTCGGACTCATTCCTGCAGCACTCTATTAATATGGATTCTTACACATGCAGCCCAGCTTTTCTTATGAATGTGTTTCCATTGATTTTTGCAGACAGCGTTAGGATTCTTTAAAGTTTTGTGTGCTTTGCAGGTGCATCCGAGTGAACAAGTTCTGCAGGCAGGATCCAGAGCTCCTCAGGGCCTGCCGGGAGAGCGGGGTTCAGTACAGTGACCTGGGACTTCCCCGTGAACTCACACTGTGGGTGGACCCCGGGGAGGTGTGTTGCAGGTGAGACTTTAAGAGTGAATCTGGCATACATAGTTGTGTAGTTCACAGATATTACTTGGTTTTAGCATTCAGGTGTCTTTAACACCTTTTAACAGGTGTATTGTTTAGATGATTTTGTTAAAATTGTACTAATATCTCCAACCAGTGATATACATTCAGCTAAGACTAAAAAGAATATCCCAAAACGTTCTAATTATCAATCTTTCAAGACTTGTTCGGTTTTAAATAGTTTACATATTTCCTGCAAAGTGTGTGTGTTCTCTTTAAAAAAAAAAAAAAAAAAAAAGATATGAATTGTTGATGTTTCTCTCCTCTTTTCCCATTATTAGGTATGGAGAACAAAATCCTTTCTTCTCTGTGGCCACTTTCTCTAGTGATGAGGAAGAGGACAAAGATGTTGCAAAGAAGGTGACTAGCGCTTTGGAGAGGGTGACATCAGACTATCACTCAGGTTCTTCATCCGACGAGGAGAGCACACGCACTTCCCCCCTTACTGTCGCCAACAGCCGCTGTGCCTACCAGGTATTGTATTATACATTTTATAATTCCTATGATTAAGAATAAAAAAAATTACTCTATAATAACCAGGTTTGATGAATTGTGAAGCAGCTATGCTTTGTCCTGCCCACTGGTTTTGAAATTGTGTGCAGATAAAACTGTATCATCACCTTCAAACAGTTAATGGGGTCAAAGGCTAGGACTGTTTGTGTTTCAGCTGATGGCAGCTTTTTTGTGTTTTTCTTTCTAGGCAATGAATCCAGCTGCTCCTACATGGCTTCCAAAAAAAATGGTACCAGTGAAAGGTAACATCCTTCCACGGCCTCACTATGGTTTCAGGCCACGCAGCAGAGCCCCCAACACTTTAAGGCATAAACTGTGGTTCCCTCCTGGTTATAGAGGAGGGCCTGGATACTGGGACACAAACCAAAATCTGGCACACAGCTACAGTTAGTAATAATGGTGCATATTGTTCACACTGGACATTAAAGCTGAAGACAACTTTAAGATGACTGACCAATGTTTTTTTTAAACATCAATTTTTATAGCTAAAATATTGATTGTTTTTGAGTCTTTTTTGCACTTTAGATCATTTGTTATAGTTTTGAATAAATCACTTGTATTAAATTAGATATTGAAATTGGAATACTACACGTGTAGTCTTGAAGTACTGTATTTTTACAATGGGAGACTTTCATGTATGGCACCTACTGTCCTTTGTGATGTTTTATTTATTCATAGTGTAGAATGCTCAGATGTATAGGCTTAAATTTATGAACTTTTATTAAACACAATTTCCAAGCATGATGATTTTGTTTATTCTCTTGTTGTTTTCTAAAGGACCCCTTCAAGTATTGTGGCTATGTTTAATCCTTTTTTTCTTTTTTTTTTCCTTCTTGGTGAGACAGTTTATTGAAGAGAGACAAGTATAGCATGCAATGTGGTTATATGTTGTTTCTAACCCACTGCAAGTATTTGGACAGTTGCACATCTTTTGTACCTCAGGCTCTGAGTTTCAGCACATTTAGTTTGATGAAAAATAATGGATACTTTATTAAGTCTCAATTTTAACTAGGTTTACATCAATACTGACAGAACTGTGTAGATACAGGTCTTTTGAGGGCTGTAGTGTACTTTCTATGGTGCCCAAAATGCAAGGGTTCAAAAGTAATTGGACAGATATACATGAAGTCACACACCATCATCATCAGTTCCATTGGAGTCATACATGCCCAAGCCACAACAGAATCAGCGCCATGTTTGACAGATGAGGTGGTGGTTTTGACTTATGAAATGTTACTTTTTTTTCTCCACACTTCCTATTTCCATTATTTTTTTTTTTTTGTCAGTTCAGAGTTCTTCTTGCTCCAGACCTGTACCAGTACATTTTTGTGACCTGCAGCCTGGTCTGATGGTTATGGACATGAAGTCTTCAACTATCTTTGTGATTACATAAGCTGTGAAGTGAATTATTGTAGTCATTAACACACCATAATACTTACTGTCTGTGGGTATTATGGTTGGCACCCCTACAGATAAATCAGAGCTAGTAGTATTAGTTTCATCTATTGACAGGCTTTCTGGAAAGATTGTGTTCAGCTACATGGGCACATCAGTTCAATGAATACCTGGAGGATTCCTTAAATTACTGATTAACTTCTATGCAAGTGAGGTGCTTTATCATCACCAGTGTTAAAAATAATCTTTATTCTAACTAAATGAAAGGGAGCTAACATGCACTCCTACACCATAGGCAAAGTGTAGATCTGGGTTATAGCCATCCAAGGTGTTGTGCGGGATTAATTTAAATGTATCAGTCCAGGGCAAGTATTACTGGAAATGCGAATTTGATATAAGTTTTAAGCACTAAAAGTAAAATGAGGATGCTTTTAAAGATAATGCCAAGAATAGTTTTTGTTAATCAAAGTGCAATTAAGAGAAAAAATCAATTATATCACCCTTTACCTTTATAACTGCACCAGTTCTCCACAGTACACAAATTAAAGGCACTTAGGCGTGACCGCACACACTGTACCATACCGCAAAACACTTGCGCCTTCCCTCCATGAATAAACACGGGGGAAAGCTCCGTGTTCATACCGGCAGAGGGCGTCACGGGATACTGTTTGAGATAACCGCGTGTCACGTGACACCCCGGGGCGCGCTCCGCTGTGCACCTGCAGAGAGAGGCGGAGGAGGAGGAGGAGTGGAGTTTGGATGCTTCGGTCGAGCAGGGCTACAGCTTTTCACTCGGTTTCAGCACAAGTTGTCGGACCAAGTTTCAGTGGAGAAGTCGTGGAATAGCCGGAACAGTGATGGAGCCTTCGATAACCCGGGTCTGCTGTTTTCTGTTGAGCCTGTTCGCAGGTAAGTTTCTGACACCAACGGTCGCTGAGCTACTTTGATTCTAATGATTTTTTTTTTTCACTAAAACGGCAGCGAGTTCAGTCTCGGTGGTCAGCCGTGTTCAGCAGCGTGAACACCGGCGAAACTTACCTTTCTCTTTAATTGAAAGATACTGATAACTTTAGGCTTCATTACCTCATGTTAGTGTGGTTAAAATATAACTTACTCACCGGCTAACCAAACGACACCTGAATACACTTTAAAGAAATTGGCCAACATGGAGTAACTCTGACCCAAGGTCAGTTTAGTGAGCTAGCACAAGAGAACAACCGTCCGCCTAAACCGCATTTAAATTTAAATAGTTTTAAAAAAAAAACTAACTATGGTGGATTATTTCTCAAAGAATTGCTGTTTAGCAATGTGTTTTCTTTCAGTCTTTGTTTCTGTATTTTCAGACAGGGAGAGAGACGCAAAGAAGAAAGAAAAAGAAGGTTCAGCAGGTTATAAATCAAAGTCTGCTAACGTTTTATCAGGCGTTTTTATTGACATTTTGTCTTAATAACCCCAATAAAGTGACAGGGGTTTGGTTTGCTTTACTGATGAGGTGAATCATACCATGTGGGGGTCTGTAGGCTAATTTAATACTTGTAATGAATGGTTTTAAAACGGACAGTATTGTGTTTTAAAAGCCCACAGAGATGAGTTAGAGGTAGATTGTTTCCTGGTCCCTGTAATCTGAGTATTTCCGTGTGATGTGTTTTGGTTTATCGTCTGGTGGTTAACACAAAAGCTTGATCCGCATTTAAACCTGTGGCGACAGGACTTCAAAAGTACGGGCTTTTTTGTCTGCCATCTGCCAGCAGCGCTGACCCCCGCCCGTTTCCCCAGGCCCAAACCCCAGGCTATCACACTGTCTAACTTAACCACATGTTTGGTTGTGTTGACAGCTCTGTTTATGTTGGTGCCATTTACTTTTCAACACCAAGACCCTCATTTGATGAAAGTTTAGTCCTAGTGACCCTCAGCTAAGAGGGTTTTTGTTGTTTGTTGATACTCTAGGTGAGTTGTGTGTAACCTTTGATTAGAGTGGGTCATTTTTAAACCTTCATTGTTTGTGCTAAGTTGCAGTCAGTCATTTAAAAGTGGATATGATCCATTATAGAGCCAAGGGATGTCTTTTTATAGCTCCACCTATTTTCTTTCTCTTTCATCGGGAGCATCATTGAATAAATGATAAAGTTAAGATGTATTCATTTACAAAAATACAGAAGGTCAAAAATCTAACTTATTTTGATTTTCAAAACTTTTCTGTTGTGGTTTATTTTGTTGGTGTGCAGGTGCCAGCAGAGAAATAAATGCAGAAACATTATCGATCAAATCAATATGATATTAATGTGAGTGATTCTTCATCCTAAATATATATTCACCGGCTGTTGTTTATTAACTGTAGCAACTGCATCATTTACTCGAATACATCTGGGTGTGGCTGTTTAGTGTCATGGAATTTAGACTGAAACTGACAGATCCCTCCTCCCACTCTAAACAATAGTGTGAAACTTTTGCTTCAGGATTGTCTTTCGGCTTCAATCAGTGACGTCCTGTGGTAGTTATTGAAATATTTTCTGAGATTTTCATGGGAAGCCACAGAGGTCCATGGTCAGGCCGATGACATTCCAGTTTGCTGATTAGAGAAAAACCGCATGTAATGAAGAAGCGCTTTGTTTAAGCTCTTCCAGGACATCTCTCTATGTAAACGCTGAGGCACTGAGTGTAATATAAGGTTTAGATAATGTGTTGTTGGCCTTCTTTTGTCTCATGACTCACATTGTTGTGTACACTAGTTTGGGCTCATTACCATCCTAATGGCATCAAGGCCTCGTCATTTGGCTGCTGTTCCACTTCAGCAGGCAAGAACAGTATCTGCCAGACTCATAGCATTTTTTTGAAATGGTTTAGAAATACACAGAAACGTTACTGTGTATTTCCAAGACATGTTGAAATAACATGGCTTAGAAATAACTAACCATTCTTAAATGGCAAAATAACAAATAGGTTCTTTCTGCTTCATTTCTTTGTGCTATTCGTCCTTGGGGCACTGCATTCAATTTCAAATATTGACAAAAGAAATTTAATTGTAAGTGGGAGATGTGAAACCCTTGAAATTATAACCAGTGATGAGGATTTAGAATCAATATAAGTGCAGATGACATTCATCTAGCCTTCACATTTCAAGTGGAATTAAATTTAGTCCTCATTTTGTTTGTGTTGAGCTGTCACTATCGGAAAGGGGGTTGTTTTTACAGGTTAGCATGAAATCATGTGAGATGTCAATAGTAGATAAATAAGCGAATATTTGGTTTGTGGCCACTCTTCCTGAAGGCTCTACGTTGACTGACTTTGGGCAGTACACAGTACACACAGTGTTCAATCCAAAAAATAAACATCATGGTAAATCTTATTATTTTTAATACCTTCCAAGAATTTTGATTGTTTTGTGTTTGTTTTCTTGTTGAAGTGGAGGTCCCCCTTGTTATTCCTTTTGATACTCAAGACTGTTCCATCAAAGGAATACACCTGATGACAGTAGTTCTTCTTACACTATTTTCAACAATATTTTAAATGAAAAGTTAACCACTAGTTTTAAAAACAAGGCAAAATGCTCACTGCGTCAGCAAGCCTGGTCCCTACTAATCTATCATCAAAGACCTTTTCCAAGAAACATTATGTGTTTGTTAATCATTAGATGCTGTGGTTAACGCTGCCTGCCATGTCTGTCCACATCATCCCTCCCTCCACAGACACTTCTTGATTTCTGTTTGCCAGTCGGTGCTTTGTGCATGTTGGAGTACTTGAATAGGATTTGAACTGTCATTTTCCCTGCCTTAGTGTTCTCTCCATCCCCCTCCACTCCTGGCTGTATGGCCCAAGAGTGTAGCCACTAACTGAGGATAAACAAAAACCTGGTGTAACTGTGAGCAGGCGCAGAAAGTTGTTACCTGATAAGCCTACAGCCAAAGGTCCTGGCCAGGAACTGGTTGCTTGGTTACCTTTTGAAAACAGACACACATATACAGGGAGTGTACTGTGTGTGTGTGTGTGTGTGTGTGTGTGTGTGTGTGTGTGTGTGCGCTCTGGTTGCTCTGGTTGCTCTAGTAAGCTACCCTCCCCCTTGCTTGCCTGTGTATACTATGTCCTGGTTTACCGCTGAAAAAAATCCCTGTTAATGCACAGTAGCTGTTGCAGATGAAAAGAATATCTTGATACAACAGAGGTTTTACGAGGAACTGTCATTGGAGGAACAGTGTTCGCACTTTGACAGCTAAGTGTGTACTGTAAGGTGAGAGGGCCCATGAAGAAATAGTTACAACCACAGACATGGTTGGAGGCATGAACGGCACAACCTGAGCCATTGTCATTGGCCCTGCGGAGACAGTAATGACTTCAGGTCACATTCACTTGTCATGACCCAGCACTCCAATGCAACTACTTGCTTCCTGTTGGCTGAAACATGTTGCAGCCGAAGCCTCTCCTCTAACCAAGCAGCCGCCCGCTCCGCCTGGAGCCCCCTGTCCTTGGAAATGAAGCAGGAACATGTAGAATTGGATTACACTCCAGGGACACTGCTTTTGTCCTCCACAATCTGATGATGGGGACAACTGCGCATGAATATTCACAGCCTTGGACGTTAATATTTTAGCATGCCAGCCCTGTGCAAGCCTCGTGCCAACTCTTGTTCACCTTTTTATAGGAGTGTGAAACGCTGATCCCGCCTTTACCTCGCCACATTACCCTAGCTCTCCCCTCGTTCGCCCGTCCATTTCATGTCTGAATTACTGAATGAACAAATTGCCACCTGCTAGAGAATCAGTGAAAATGATTAATAGTGGTGCTTGTTTCTGAGTCCTGTTAATGGCTGTGCAGCCTCTCTGTATTCAGAGCTCATTCCTTTTTCACAGGTAGGGAGTAAAACTGCCTTCTGGTCTGCTGCCAATGATTCTTGTAGGAAGATATATTGGCAAGAATTTGCTTGACCCCCTTTGTCATAAAGTCAATGTTATATTGACAGATATTTCAAGTTTGTATGTCTTCTAACTTCTACAACACTTGGTGTTGGCCACAGTATTGACCTGCTGACAGTACCAGGCTCCTCAGGGGCATGCAAATGATGTGCTGTATTGACCAATAAGTTTAGCTCTGGAGAAGTTTTGCCTAAATGACACAAGCACTGATGAGTTCATAAAGGTCATGCTTTAGTGTGCGTATGTTGGAACTAGGGCACCACAATGTATTTGTTAGCTTGCGTGCTTGTTCAGCTTGCTTGTTTTGTCCGACCAACCGTCTAAAACTCAAAGGCATTCAGTTTAGTGATGTAAAAAAACTGAACAAGCAGCACATTCTCTCATGAGACCAGAAAATGTTTTAAATTCTTCTGGATAACTGACTTAAATGATTAAAAAATGGTTTTGTGTTTTCGCAGAATTTTGAAAAATATTAGCATACAGGGTTTTTCCTGGCTGAAAATTAGGCAGGGGTGGTACTATGGCTCTGCCTGATGCACAGATGACGATGCAGCGCCACTACATTGCCGTAGCGGAGCACAGCCGCAATTGCAGTTACAAACATCAAATTCACTGAGTAACGAGAAAACAAGTACTAGAAATTGTCGGGAGGCGGTATGAAATTGACGCAGGCGGCCACCTCTCAATTCTTTATGTAGGAAAAACCCTGAGCATATGATTTTATTGTCAGTTGATGGACTAATATTCCTGTTGGCCATACATAGAAAAGCTGTTGTGGTTACGAGTTTGCACAACTTGATGGTAGGTAAGCAACAGGCATCAATATGTGGTGAGAGAGCAACTGATCAATTGACCATTCGCTAAACCTGAACAATGATTAATTACTTTATTTCCTTATCATACTTACAATACTAGACTAGTTCTGCATTGTAATGTCCTCTACACAGATCATCACCTGGTGAGGATGCTGACTGGCATGTTTTATATCATATATGTAGCCATCAAGTGTGTGTTTAAAATTATTTTACAAGGTTCTCATTTTATAACAAGTCAGATGGAAACATTAAAAAGTGAGATGGAGATGGCATGAGAAACCAGCTCATGGAGCTCACACTAGCATAATTAGAGAGCCTGCTAACTTGGCTGCCACTTTACAGTTGCCAGCTAGAAATAAGAAGTGAACATTGCATCAGGTCTAGTCTCAAATCTCTGGAGTATGAAATTCACTTGTGAATGTGTATGAAAACTATTGACAATTGACTTATAACTAACTGGACTCAATTAATTATTTTAACACACAGACACCAAAAGTATTTTTTTGTGATTGAAAGGAGGGAAGGAGATGGTCTCATTTCAGTGTAAAATTTGAGCAGAAATAACCAGCAGCCATTACCAAGCTGTTGCACTCTAGATACAGCCATTATTTTATAATCACTTCGTCAGACAAAATTCACAAAGTGCAAGTTAATGACAGGAGCTGTGCCGTGAGATCGGCTATAAGGACATTTAAAACCAGAACAGAATGTCAGAAAAAATTGGAGACCCACATCTGCCTGCAGGTGATCAGATCATCTGTTGGTATTGGTAACCCCATTTTAGTTCTTTTACAAAATTCATAGATTTTTGAAGCCAGTGTTAAAATTCAGAACTCTTCTTTAGCAGTTTTCTGATTATCCATCAGTGCAGCCCCTCAGGTAGAAGAACCCGTGCTTTTTCCTGTCACTCTATGAATTTCTTGTTCCTTACATGAGTCTGCTGCACTGCTGAAAAACAGGAGGGAGTTGGAAAACAGGGACAGTGTGTTGTTGCCCTGTTAAATTTGTATTTAAATTTGTGGTTAAAAGAATGTGTGAAGACTTTAACTGGTTGCTTCATGTCATAAAATTGACAGTATTGTTTCCTTTCAACATCTTGGTGTGTTGTGGGATGTAATCTAATAAATATTGGAGCCTTTAGGAACTATAGACTTTTTAGTCTTGTTTCATGAATGCACTGTTTTTAAAGATTTAGACAAAAATTGATTGATTTTGTTCGTTCATAAGTTTAACATGTCCTCTGGAGACAAAGTACAGAGACACCTCTGAATTCTTCAACAGCTGAAATGCTTAAAATCCAACTGAACAGGGATTGTGCTGAAGGAGAGCTGTTTCCTCTGCTATCCATGTAACCTATCAGTTAAAACAAGGTCACTGCAGCGCTGATTTTCCCTGCTCTCTTGAGTCCATCGGTCATCATCACTGTGTCTCGCTGTTAGGGCGATAAACACCCCCAAAGCACATTCATCACTTAGCCACTTGATGCCCAGCTCTGCAGCGCCCACAACGCCCTCTGCTCCTAATGAGGAATAATGGGCTCTATGAGAAATAAGCTGTTCACTGTGATGATGATAAGGGTTTTCACGTACCTCATATCTCAAATGAACATCGCCAGATTTCCATTTTTCTGTGGATAAACGGCACATTAGCAAGGAAGACGCAACACACTAGGCAGTGAAGGAGATGTGAAGGATTTTGTTACAGAATGCTGCATAATTATTTGGAAAAATGCCACTGGAATTCATTGAATGTTCAAACTGAGGTTGCTGCTTTACTTAAAGTACAAGAATTTTGTAAACAAGGCTTTAATGACGACTTAGCTATGATGGAATTCATTTTTCATGGTAATTTTCGCTGTTTTCAAATGGTGGATGTCTCAAACTGGATTCATTCTGTCTGTATAGTGTGCTATAACATCCACAGTCTGAGACATGGACGTTATCGCACACGGTGTGTTTTGTCTGATGAATGGAGGGAATTGCCTGTTAAAACTGATTAATGTGAAATACTCCACAGCCAACATTCAGGTCTCCAAAGCATTACTCTACTTCTGGTTCCTCCCCTTGCTTGAACTTAGGATGTATTTCGCCACACTTTATATATTCTGGTTATTTTGCATAATGTTCTCACGGCATCTGAGCTAGCCATCTCGGTGTGATGATACACAGTGTGGCAGGCAGGTCCCCAGGGTGCTGCATCTGCAGGTGCTTGTGTGCAGTCTGTTTCTGCTTACCTGCTAGCTAGGTGTCAGCTCAGCTCGACAAACGCTTGAACCACTGTTACATTATCCAGTGCGCAGTGTTAAAGAATTCGGCTTAGTACATGTGGAAGTGGAAAGTAATCACTGTATCATGTAAAACAGACCTGACAATTTACTCTGACAGTAAATCTCTTGTTGCCAGTTTTGACTTCGAATAGATGCATAATTTTGGAGATAACCACCGTATTTTATTGTGCATGTCACATTATTATCAGCTAATGTCCAGGCATTGTTTTACACAGAGCTGAATTGTGGGAAGATGATTATATTTTGTTCTCTCTTCAGCAGTAAGCCCCCACTCTCCCTGCTAAGAACATTAGAGTTAATTGTGTGTCTAATCTTGAAAAATATTATGGCTCAGAAAATAAGCGACATAAGCAGAAGGTGGGGTGAATTTTTGGTGGAGGGGGAGGGGGTAAAGCAGCTGTTGAAGGAGCCATTTTTAGCGCCTATCTCATTGAAAAACATTACACATTGTCAACTGCGGGTATGGTGGGAAAGGCAAATAAGTGTTGTCTGTAGAAAGCTTCTGTCATGATTCAGTCCCACTCAATTCTGCTCCCTGTGGATTTGATATTCAAGTCAGTCTTTGTCTGTCTTAGTCTGATGTTTAATCATCATGATGTCAAATTATATAGTTATGCTAATAACTCCTGTCCATAAAAATGGGGGATTTGTTATGAAAAATGCCTGTTGCCATGCACAAAATCCCACTCGGAACAGTTTTTTTTTTTTTTTTTTTTTTTTTTACAAGGGTATGATTGCTTGTATTATAGATTTAAGAATTACATTAAAGCGGTTGTGTAGTGAAATTTTATGATTCAGACCGAATCTTGTTAGGAGTGTTACGGAGTATTGATACAAAGCGACACAGAATTAGACCCAGAAAATCCCATTTCTTGTAACATTTGTTGCCTCATAATCAAGCTGATGCTAAACTGAGGGCAAAGCCTGTGATGCAGATCCTCACTGTTTAGACTCTGTAAAGAGCAAAAATATTAAATGTAGATTTTCATGTTAACCCAGACAGGCTGTGCAAATCATCATCGAGTGAATGTCTGATGTGTTTCTCTGATGTGGATAAATTTCATAATGTGGAAGAAGATAAGATGCTGTTGGTGCGTTTGCAGGTGTGGGAAGATATGAAGAGAAGAAAAGCTGCTGTATATGCAGGCTGTAATATTTCTGCAAAGTGGCCCTAATCTCCTTTGAAAATATGAATGCAAGTAAACACTTTGTTTTCATGAAAGAGCATTACATGAGATTAGATCAGATGAAACCTTTCCCCACGGGGGAATCAGGCCATTGCAGTAACAGAGGAAATTATACCACTCCATTCTTGAAAAAAGTGAGCATTTGAATGAGAATATTACTTTAAATTCTTCTACTTGAATGATCTCTGATGCACACTGTAGGGTTACGGTTAGCTGATGTGTTTTTTTTACTTGTATGTTAAAGCAACTTTGGAGAAGTGGAGTGCAAATGTATATTGTAGTTTAACACGTTTTCACTTCATTCAGGCGACTTCCATTATGTTTCTATGGTTTTAAAACCAGTTGTCCTAAACAAGTGTGGCTGTGTGCCACATCCCCTCTCTTCCATTTACATTCATTAAAGAGGCCTTTTCCTCGTCCTCCTGCCTCGGAGATTATTACGCTCGGGTTGGTTGTTGGATCTATAGGTATGATGACCAGGACACGTGCTACAGTTGGGTGTAGAAAAGGCTCAACGCCTGATCCACAGCAAGGTCAGCAAGCCACAACAGACATTTAATTACTGTAGTGCATCTCGCCGCCATGGGAGGAAATCGGCAGCTGGCCCAGTCGCCCTCCAGAGAGATGAGATTGAATTGAAAATAGCTCTGTGACTGGCTGGTTTATGATAGTCAGAACACACATTACTGCACAACCTTAATCACTAGTGCCGCTGTTTTAATAAGCAGCACACATGAGCCACCAGGCTGCAGTTGTTGCTGGTGAGTTCCTGAAGAACCAGCTGTTAAGTGTCTTAATGGAGCTCATGTATAATTCATGGGTCACACACAGAGCTGCGTGGCGGCCTGGCTTTTTCTGAGTGGCCGATAATTGGAAGAGAGTGAACCCCCACCCCATCTCAGTCATACTGGCACTCACAGCACCCAACTCCTTTCATAAGATGTAGAGGAACATCAGCTCTAGATTTAATCCCCCTGGGACAGGACATCTATCTGACGTGAGTAAGGAGATGATTTATCAGTGACAGTTAGTGCTGTAACACAACTCAGAAGCCAGAGTTGTGGATTAATGACCTGTGGACACATAAAAAGAGCCTGTGGCTGCCTGGCAATGTCACCTGGCATTTTAACAACGAAAAAGTCTCTTATCTCCAACTCTTATTAATTGGCTGTTAACATTTGTTGGGTAAAACTTTAACATCCCCAGAGCCTTAAAGCCTCTTGTCAAAAAAATATGTAGCTTTTGTTTGGACATGAAAAGTCCCTGATAATCCCTCTGCTGTAAGATCTGTAAGCGTGGGAAAATTCTGGATACCGTTGACCTGGATCAAAGTGAACCGATACTAGAAGACCATAAACATCATCACAGCACATTTACTCTCAGCTTATCTTTGATTCAACATTTTAAACCCGTATCAACATGAAATCTGTTGTTTATATTTTCATATAAAAGTCATGCTACGCAATGTGAACAGTCGTCATTGTCCAGTGCCCCACTCACTTTGTACATGTCAGCCTGATCCAGGATGACCTATAAGCAGCGTTTGGCTGCCTGTCTAGACGACTCAGGGGTCAGACCTTTTTAGATGTCATTAGAGACATGGGGGAGTTGGCTTGTAAGGCAGGTTTCTGGAAAAAGCACTTTACATCCACTAAACATTCAACAGTCGAACGACCTTGCAGAATCTTCTTTAGGTGTCAGGTTGTTTGTAACTGACATTTTTTTCCCTTTTTGCATGTTAAACAAGATGTTATAATGGCATAAAGACAGCTTTACATCAAGTGTGCCAATTCACACTTAAAACAACTAGTTCAAAGTTCAGTCCATAAAGATGAAAATGAACTAGTTCACGTTAGTAGTTCATTTTTTAAAATTTTGAACCAAGTTCACAGTTTCAAAAATGAACTAGTTCACGTTTATTTTTTCCTTTTTTTTTTTTTAAATAAATAAAGGCAGATAATCTTTTTCAATAGAACCTCCTTCTACCCATCCATCACCAGCCGCAAATCATTGCCACTACCAAACTAAATGAATTATTGTACGCCACCAACACAGACATTAGTTAGATTTAAAATCTGTATATAAATATAATCCGTCTGAGTCTTCACTTGTTTGTTCATAAAACTGCTTCAAATGCTCAAAAAACTGGCTTCAGCAGATGCGTCTGCTGTATGGCACCAGCTAAGCTTATGGCTTATGTGTCTATGGAGACGTCATGTACATTGAACGCCACTCACGTTCATGTTCATCATTTGTAAACTGATTCGTTCAGTTCAGCGTTCACTAAAAAAAAGAAAAGCAGCAGTTCTCTCTCATCCCATTAATTAAACGAATATTTTACTTTGACTGATGTGATGTTTGTGGTGACAACAAAGGTCAAACTTGGTTTTCTTGTTTGTTCTGAAAGACAGATATTTGGTTCCCTTTCCGAGGAATATGGTGAGTTTTTGAACATTTACAAAGTGGTCAGCATTTCATCTGCAACTGCCATTGTGTTTTGTGTTTTATTTGCATTCAGAAATGATCTCTCTATGTGTTAGTTTTTATTTGTAGGGCTGAGCAGTATTTGAGCATGAGGAAAATGTTGCATCACATAATCAAGCTGTTTACTGTTTGACTCACTTTACGCCGTGTCAGAACTATATTAAGTTACTGCTCATGCAAACAGACCATCCTACATCCTACTGCTGCTGTTTCACATTAAAAGCATTCGACCTGTGAAATACTTCACTTTTATTGTAAAGCAGTCGCAGGAAACGCAGCGTGTTTGTCACTGAAGTTAGTGTTGACAGCGATTATTTATCTTGTCTGTTTTTTTCATCGGTGGTTGAGTAATGGAGCAGTCAGGAGCAGCCACAGTGAGCTGTTAGATGAAGAGTAGGCGACAGGCTTGCACACCTCCACCTTCTCTCCAAGATAAGCAACTTTTCGACTTGTGTAGCGTGAAATCAGATCACATTTGCTCATGGCAAGATGAGAAAAAAGCCCAATTGACTGACTTCTTTGTTAAACTGAAGTGAGTTGGAAACGGATACACCGGCTGTTCGTCTGTTGTATTTCTGACAACGCATTACTTGTTACCATGGTAACTGCAGGTATCCTCAAATCAACGATGACTAAAATCTTAACCATTACAACTTTGATTTAACATCACTAAGTGGAGAATATTACAGGACATTGTCAGCAGCTCATGTTTGTGTGTTTCTTGGAGCTGCCGTCATTAGAAACTGAAATGGATGATGAAAGATGTTGTGCGAGCAACTGCTTTTAACTTGAGTGGTTTGGCTCCTTAATGCATCCCTAGTATCGGCTTTACTCTGCTGTGTGTTATAAAATAGTACAGCTGCTGCTCTTTGATTCAGAGGCAATTTCACGCTGTGGAGTCCAATTTAATGTGAGGATAGCGTAAATGTCTTTGCACTGTGTTTAATGTTTTCTTAAGGAGTTTGCAGCGATCAGGTCTGTACGATTCTCTCTGCAGATGCCTGGGTTGTGAAGATGGATCTAATTAGCCCTCGAAGACTATCGGGGTCAAAGTAACAAACTGTTCACTCGCTGCAGTGCACGACTCCAAGAATCCCCTCGAATCTGAGCTGCGTGTCTTTAATGGGCTTACTGCATTTATCTCGACTGTCCAGACTCTCCACTCCTCTTTATGAGTATGACAAGCCTCATCTCACGCACAGTTAAAGAACACAACACAGGGAATAAATACCGTGATATTGTAGGACTTCCTCTTGTGCAGGATAGCTGAACTAGTGCAGTGGAGTTATTTTTAACATTCCCAAACGTGTCTTGTCACTTAATGGTGTATGTAGACTAGAGTGGTCGTTTTGAGCTCTCTCCTCATGTCTAGGCTGAGAATGCGAGCTGGAGGCATGAATAAACCCAGCGGTCTCGGCTAAGCTGTAACAACAACTGACAGTCTTCGCCTGCAGCTTCCTACAGGGCTCAGCACTCAGGTGCTTTTACTACACCTGCCTCACAGAACCTCAGAGTGAAGAAGAGACTCCAGCCTTGAAACATCAGCCTTGTTTTACTGCATGCACAGAGAAAAAGAGAGGAAAGAAAAAGGATTATCCATCTTGTTATCTTTTAACTGCAGCCTTATCTTGATGTCCTGCTGTAGTGACTCCCCCACACAGAGGACAGGAAGGGACTGTCTGTGTTGTTACACTTTCACAAAGACTGCATTCTGGCTGGTGGAGAGTCCTTTGGACAGGATGAGAGGGTTTAGAGAGAAGGGATGTTACAAATGCATTTGAAAAGGAATTGATGTATTAGCAGTTATTACAAAGTACTTTGTCAATGCACCATTTCTGCCCCAGGCAGCTTTCAGCAGCAATCTATCCAATGAAATGAACTGTGTTGGTGCTGTAGCCTTTGACAGCGCACTCTGGGCTTAAAACACATCATATAGGACTGTGTATTATCTAGCAAAGTCCAGAAGACCACCATCATGCAACATCCTTTAGGCGAGGGACCTAATTTTAGACCAGAATCTAGAGGAAACGGCATGAGCAAGGCAGACTAATTGATTGCCTCCCAGCCAATCCAGCTGACAGCAATACATGGCTCTGTGCAATAGGCTGCTGTGTAAATCTAACATAGACAGAGGTAACATCCTAATCTGCAGGAGTTGGCCCTCAGTTTCCATCCAACTCAAAACATGAAAAAATCAGATGTAACCAAGGTAACTGAATCTCGTCTCTGCCATTTTTAACCAGCAAGAACAAACCGATTCAAGAGAAATGTACGTAAGCTGAAGTAAATTACATTTTCATTCTTCAAGGTACTTAAAGTTTTGTTTAATTACTTACTTACTAAGTTATTTCCAATAGTGGTGAGACTTAAAGTTTTAAAATATGCCGTACTCCATCTGAAGGAACAAGGGAGGAACCCAGGAATTCATTGGGAGGCATTTGTGTTTGAATTCTTGATATTTTATACATTCCTGTGAACTGTCTGCAGTCTGGCCCCAGCCCTAATCCTTTTAGTGGTTTGGCTGTGAGCCATAAAAGTCTTTACCTCTCCATAGGTGTTTACTTAATACACATTTTGTGTATATGTGACCAGATTTACCTCAGCACCTTTTTAAAGTTAAGTAAAAACAAGTCCTCAGTTGACTGAGCACAACGTGCCAGAGTTGTTAGTGTCAGTGATTTGTTTCAGGTGGTATGAGGAAGTAGTTTCTTCTTGCTGAGGAAGGCACATCAGACTAAACTTGCCTTGTTTCATTCTTATGGCCCCCAGATATTTAAGCGAATATGCTGCAGTGAAACATCCACCTCAGACTGAGCAGATGAAATTTCTGAGCTCTGGAAATTCCAGAAATGTGAAATAGTTTCCCCTCCTGAGGAGCTGCTGAGTTTTCCCATCACTAATGACACTGAAAACAGGCTTGTTAGGAGCTCCAGAAAGACTTCTAATCCCTGAATTATCCCAGTGTTTCAAGGCTTGTAGTGTGATATTCACGCTCTGTTGCTTTAAGCTGACTTCTTGCGTGTTCACCTCTCTGATACGATTAAGCACAGTTGTGAGAAACCTTTGTTTGCTTCTATATATTCACACATTTTGCTTGTCTTCTGTATCACATGTGAGGATGTATGTTCTCTAAAAGCCCCAGTGGAAACCACTCTGTGAGAGTCCATCAACGGTCTGAATAAAGTAGCTGCACTCTGCTGCACTTGTGTCTCAGTGTTTGATCAGCGACGCTGCCTCCTGATCACAGTTGGCATTGTGCCCTGGGGCCCGGACAAAGGCTAGGCTGGGGCGCCGGCAGGGGCCTGGTCTGTATCAGACACTTTATTTGTTTTGGGGGATGGGGGATAGGATCGGCTACAGCACGGCTGCCTCCCCCTCAGTGCATAGAAACCCCTGTGTCAGGAGAGAGACGCCCCATGACTACTCCCCACCGAGACATCTGGCTTTAATTTGTTTGGTTCATAGTAAACTGCCTGGAAGCTTAGAACAGAAATACCTGCCTCTAATAAACGGCAGTTCTTTCAACAGCCTCACCTAATTCTCATTTGTTACATATGTCATTAACAATATAAAAGAGGTGTTTTACATGTGTTCTTTGTGTTCCTGTGGATAGAATAAAAATGTAGAAAATGCCATGGTACTAAATGCACCATCTTGGCTTTCATTTCCCAAACCACCAAGTCAGAGATGCATGTCATCACATCAGCAACATGTGATTGCAGTGTGTCTCCAATCCTCTATGCAGATTATGCAAATAAAAACTTTTTGTGGAAAATCCAGTAGCTAAGTCATATTTAGATCCAATCTGCACATGAGATATGTACTGATAGCAGATGTAGAGGGGATGAGCGTCGGCCAACAAATACCAGACTGCTGTCTCACACTTTCTCCCTTAAACACTGACTGATGATTGATGTAAAACCTCTACCTTGTCCTTTAAACCTCCTCCTCCTGTACTGTATTGAGGATTAAGTGGCAACACAGAGACACAAAATATATGTGTGTGTGTGTGTGTGTGTGTGTGTGTGTGTGTGGCATATTCCTCAGTTGTACTATTTCTCAAGTTAGGCAAACTGCTTTCACGTGTTCAGTAATTGCTTGCAGGAATTGCTGAATTTTTTTGTCTTCCCAGCAAAGTGAGGAGGACATGATTTTGTAATTACTCCTCTGGCATCTCTGACTGAAGCAAACACTCCAGCTGTTTCATGTGTCTATTGCCTCTGAGTCACAACTACATCCACAGACAGGCATTTTTATAAACCAGGCACACTAATGTATCTGTGACACATCTCATATTCGGCACTCTCGTGCTCCTTTGCCTCTTCTGTTTTAATTTCCTCCTCACATGATTATATTGGCACATTTGCTATTGTTTCCCATGAGGATGTTATCAGTGGGCTATCTGTTTGATGCTCCTTGGACTGGCATCTTTCCTATCAGCTTCATGGCACAAGCAGTCCCCGTATTGACACAAGCTCACCATGTCCCTGGGCTTCAACAAACCAGGAGCCTTTTATTTGTGTGTGTGTGTGTGTGTGTGTGTGTGTGTGTGTGTGTGTGTGTGTGTGTGTGTGTGTGTGTGTGTTTCCACAGGTCTCAGAGATACTGGGCATTCTTATCTGACTCTTCAGGGTGCTTTAGATAAATTTGCCTCCTCTCACAGGGGTGGGGGACAGGGGGAGGATGGGATGTTGTAGGGTTGGCCACGGTTATTTTTAGTGGTTTGTGTTGAGCTGTAGAACAGTTCATGGTGGCAGAGAGGTTAGACAAGCAGCAGCTGGTTAAATCCACTGTACTACACCTTATAAAATGGTAATGAATACTATAAATAGGAAGTCCAAAATCCCAGTGCCCTAACTTGAGAGCCTTTATGTTGAGGACTGTAGTTCCTTTTTCCCCCCCGACTGATCAGAGACATTTTTGCTGTTTTTAAATGATGGAGGGATTATTAATCTAATTTGAATCTATAGAAAATATGTTAAAATTCTCCCCTTTAATGATTTAGTGTAGCAGCAGGGAGGTGTTAATTGATTTATATAGAAAATATTAGGATTGTTGGTAAGGCCACGCTCTCATTAATTAATTACATTATGGTTATTATCACTGTTGATGTTCATGGATTCGAGCATCAATTGGTTCCTGTGGACTTTCACAGTGATGGCCCCATAGGCTCGTCTAAAAGCTGTCAAATGCTCAGGCGGCCGAGTAAAGTGCCTGTCATTCGTCACCCCTTCATCATTTAATGTTCAATTATGTCAAAACAGCCTTTAGGTCATCCGTGCGGGGAATTGATGGCAGCTCTGTGTGGCAAGTGGAGCTTTCAGGCTGCATTACAGCACAATCAGTATGGTTCAACAGTCCCAGCCCTGTGCAACACTAAATAAACCACGCCAAGCTCACTCTCAGGGCACCCACACTGCTTCAAATTGAATAGTTTCAGCAGGGGCGCTGGGGCGAGCATTCAGAGCCGTCTTTTTGAGCAGCAACCAAGTTATGAAATTATCCTCTGCTGTGCCCGAAATAATTGATGTTGTTCAGCGCGGTCACAGGGGATGGGCATGCCTGTTTATGATGGGGAGAGTGTCTGTGCTGTTTAATTTGCTCATTCCAAAGCCCCCAGACTGCAATTTAACTATAATGAATCACTAATATTCATCCCACTGTCATTCCTCATCCAGGAAAAACATGCCACTCTCTTCACAACCTCATCATTTTTGTTTTTCTGTTTGTTGAGAGAGATGCTTTCTTTTCACGTGATTGAAAATACTTTCTTTTAAAGATTTTTATAATGTGTGTTTTTCAATGACCACCAAAACAGTATTTCCACTGTCGGTGCTGTTTCTGAGAAAAACATGTAAATATAGACATAAGTGAATTCTTCACATCCATTTTCCCTGCCACACACACTCTAAAACGAAATACTAAATCAATGCTTTCACCTAGGTACATCAGACCAAATGCAAGTGTGACTGTGTGTGTTGCACTTGCAAGATGCACAAATCTTTAAGGGGGGTAAACGGTAAAAGTAAATCCCAGTGCAATGTCATTCACCTCTTTCACCGAGCCGCACTTTTTTTGTCACTGTTGTTGTTGCCTTGTGAGCCTGAAATAGCTGCTGCCTTTATCTCCCCATGGTAAGACTTGGCTTTTCAGACTTTACTCTCAAGGATGCTCTTTAAGGTCAAAGAGCAGAGAAAGAGGCTTATGATCCACTGTGACCACTGCTAACACTCTCAGGGTCTTTAGCTTGGCTAGCACAAGGGTCAGGAGAGGTTAGCTTGTCAAACTGTCTCCTGGTTTCAGGGTTTATTGTTGTCTGCTGGAGCTACACCACAGCTTAACCTCGTGTCTGTCTAGAAGAGCTCTGACAAATCGCTTCTGTGTCCATGCTTAGGAATCTATGCACATGCCATTAGGAAACTAATCTTTCTCGACTGACTCACCGACGAATTGGCCAAGTTGATATTAGCAGGGTTTGGCAAATGGATGATGCCGTCGTCCAATCGACGATGGGCCCCCTGGGTCTTTGCCGGCTCAGTGAACTCAAAAACATCATTCCGTTTAAAACCGAACCTGGTAATATATCAAATTAATCTGATTCATTTGAATCTTTTTTTCTTTTTTTTTTTGGCATGTCTACACTATGAAAATCACAGCATGATATCAGGCTATATTAGGTGTCTTGAGTCAGGACAGTCTTGTAAACTGTGATAAGTTACACTATGTGGACATCAGTCTCAGTTCACCAGACTCATTGTGACTCCAGGTGGCTAGCTGGCTCTGGCTAACTCACATTGACTTTAATGGTCTCATCCAAGAACAGGGTGAAGAGAGAGACTGCACGCTGATCTGATCTCTTGGTTTGTGCTCAAGGCTTCACCTCTGGTTATGAGAGGTGACTCAGTGTGCGGATTCTACTTCACTGAATTATCTGGTACTGACAGGCCATAACTGTGTGGAATAACCTGTATTTTTAGAATATGCATAATAATTTCAGCCCTGCATGTGGTGCACAATTCATATTATTAATACTCATCGATCTGGCACAAAAAATCCTAAAAATGTTTCAAACATGTTTTATTTTTTTCGCAATTTGTATAAAAAAATTGAAAAAAATGTCATCTTAATTTTATTTCTATTGCCTAAATGATTAATCCACTCACCTGGCCTGTGTTTACAGAGATCATCTCAAACGAAACCATGTGGATGTTTATAAAGATGCCTCACCATGACAGATTCAAGCTTCAGTTTGTTCATTTCCACCAACCTTTTCCCTCTTTCTCTCTCTCTCTCTCTCTCTCTCTCTGTGTCTCTCTCCTCTCTCTCTCTCTCTCTCTCATGCCGTCTCTTAAGCACCACGGCAACCTCTGAAGGGATTGGTTGCCAGGAGACAGGATTCACTCCCCATTGTATGCCAACAAAGGTGGAGGGGGTGGGTGGTGGGGTTACAATCAGCAGGACCGGAGAGAATTGGAGGCCTGGGGGACTGGCACTCCACAATCGTGGGTGTGTTTGAGAGAAGGCGCACAGGCGGGGGGGGGGGCGGAGAGGGGTATGGGAAGGGGGCCGAGTGAATGAGTGAATGGCAGTGGGGATATAGGGTGGAGCGCGCTGACACCCCAAATTCCTCTTGCTCATTCCCGGTCGCCCAGTAACCCCAGTGGGATGTGCTGTGTCAGACAGTGTGGTGGAGACTGGAGGGAATGAAACACTCACAGAGACACCGGCAGCCACGAATAGTTATTAAGATAGACTTTTTAATTAGCCAGCGAGGCCTCCCCCACTGCGCAGCTCCTCTACTACATGGACACACACATACACACACGTAGGACACATATTTTTATTACCACAGCAGACAATGTGATTCTGCTGTAAATGCATGACTGCATTTACCAGCAGTCTATTTTTCATAGTTTTCCTCAGACTGTAATGATGGTCTCTCTTATCAGCCAATTATATTACCTTCGAGGAAGAAAGCCTGTTTACCTTTGCTATAGTGCCATTACTCTAAATAAAGACTGACACTCGCCCAATATAAGCCAGTGATCATAAGGGAGTGCTCTGTCACTGTGGCAGAGACTTTGAGCTCAGTAAGATCATTTCTGCTCAGTGTCACGTGCATCATTGTTCACACACTTTATGTACAGTGTGTTACTGATTAACACTGTGCCATTTTGAGCATGATAACAGAGTTGTTTGTGTTAATCCACCATGAGCAGCTAGTGGTAGGGGAAGATTTTTCCAGCCAGTTGCATTGAAATCCCCCATCAGTCATAGGGTTTGCTGCAAGCATTTCCTTGTTAGTGGGGTTTATTTTGTGATCTTAACGGCCCTGAAAAAAACTTCTCAATCATGTTTTTACTGTTCCTGTCGGAGGAATGAGGTCCTTCATGAACATACCCAATTTGAACAGTTTGAGTTATTGTATACGGGAGACTTCCTGTATTTTTTGTTGTTCACCAATCAGGATTTTGTAAAATTTGAAAATGTGATGACATTTGTGATTAGCTGAGTTTTGAAGTATTAAACTCTTGAGAATGTTGTTTTCTAAGCTTTAACTTTGATGGTTGCACATGAAGAAATAAATACTTAGTGTTGTAGAAAACACTGAAAATTTGAAAGTGTTTTCTGGGGTTTTAAGTTCAAAAAGATAAAGGAGAAATGTCCAAACTCAAAGATATTCAGTTTACTGTGATATATGACAAAGAAAACCAAATCTTCACATTATAGAAGCTGAAACTAATGAATGTTTGAAGTTTTTGCATGAAAAAATATTTAATTGATTCCCAAAATAGTTTTCAAGTAAGTTTCGGTGGATCGACTTATCAATTAATAGACTGAGGCTCTTCATCAGTCCATGATGGTTTACTCTTTCAAGTCTGTATTATTACTTTTTTATTTATTCCCTATGGTATATTAGTGTTTAAATGTCCTCCATTGATTTGACTGGGCTCGTTTCCTTTTTGCTGCGTAGTTTACAGCCTCATTCAGTCGACTTTTTATTAAAACGATTAAAGGGATTTTTTTACTGATCTCCATTATAGTGATTTGCATTTCAGTGAAAGGTCGGGATCATCTGAGTGCTTGTACATGAGGCGTAAAAATGTGACATTTTTGTTTTCCTCTATTGCTAAAGATGACAAAGGGCTGGGGCGTGTGTCTTATTGATATTGGTAGTATTCTTTGTGAATGGTTGTTTTGACTCTTAAAGGCCCTGAAAACTTGTTACAAATCTTTTCTGTAATATTAAATATTCATGACTAAATGAGCAACAATCAAAGTTAATGTTTGAGGGAACAACATGCATAGTCAGTATTTATTAAGACATTAAAACATGTTGATTCAAATGTTGAAACTCTGAGTCCCACCCACATTAAACCAGTGGGAAAAGGACACAAACACAGAAGTCTCTCATGAGAAATAACTGTTCAAACCTCAGCAGAAAATGTGTGTTGATGTTGGATCCAGTTACTCAAGAAGAAGATGGTTTTCCATTTTTCAGGGCCCTGAACATTGTCTGCCTGCCTTGCTTATAGATTTACTGTGATTCGTAAGAAACTACTAAGATGATCTCATTTACATTTAGCTCAGTCCTTCTTCTTGAGTTTATACTTGCAGTGTCTGGATTAATCAGGTTTATCTTTTCCTGTCTGTTGATTAAATGTGGGTTTAACCTTACGTCACACTGTTGCTGTTTAAGTGCCTCTTCTCTGTCGCTGCTGTCACCTGAGCCACTAGCCAGACAGGTTTAAGCAAGCAAATCTATTTGCCAGTGGAGGGTATTATGAAAAGGCACTCTTTCGCATTAGTCTGGTACTCGATAAAAAAGGCCTCTGGCTGAACTGTGATTTACAGGCCTCACAGGTCTGTCATTGATTTAAGAGGTACATCAGACAGTGTCCCTTATTACCTGTCACAGAACACAGTAACTGATAAACTGTTCCAGCTGAATACTTTCTTTTTTTTCTCTGAATGCAATTTTCTCCCCTTTCTAAGCAACTTTGAAAAATACCCCAGCTTCTTTAAGTGCTTGATGAATCGACACAGCTTGCTGTCATGCAGATGCCAAGCTGTGTATGCGTTTTGACAGTGATAGACACATATCTCAGTTTTCTCTTTATTGCTCCCCGTTTCTCTTGCCTCTGCTGGAGGCAATGGATCGTTCCCATCAAGGGCATCTGTCAAAATCTGTGGGCCGAAACGACCAGCTGCCGCACCGGGGGCCAGGGAATAAAACTATGCTTTTGCTTCGCAACACTATCAAATGCTTACAGGCTATGAGCTTCAACAATAGTCGGTGTGACTGAGATTGTCACTCTCTATATGTGTATAAACTTGTGTGGTGTATTTTCATTCAGTTGTCTGCCTCAGCCCAGAGGGGGAGTATGGTTTGAGGCTGGAACAGAGCTGATAGACAGGAGATGAGGCAGGGACCTCAACCTGTAGCTCACACCCTCCATAACCCTGAGGATCTAGAAACTTCCAGCACACAATCACAAAAAATAAATAAATAAATAAAAATTTCCATCATTTAAAGTTGATATCATGGTTTTCACCTCGACCTTGTACATAGATTTGAATGTAAAGCGGTGCAGCCGACGTAGCATGTCACGCGTGCCTCTTGCCAGGTTAATAGGAAGGCCATAGTCCTGGTGCAAACCCTCCACACTACATGACACACTTTAAACACTGGTTTCAGTCCCTTTGTGCTCTCATTTGTTCGTCTTTTATGGAAACCTTGTAATCAGAGAAAGCTTTCCCACAAGAGGGAAGAGGATAATTTTTCTGTTAACAAAGTGTTTACAGTTGCCAGGTTTCGCTCCCGTTTCAGCAATTATCTTTGCGCATTAGAGTTACCTCAGTTAAGAGTAAAAGCAGCTAAATGAGATGCAGATGTAGCTGAGGAAAATGCTTTTTTGTTTTTATGTTTTAGTTGGAGTAAAAATCTCCTTTGTTATCAGTGTGTTTGGTGTCATCTGTGTGACGTGATAAGTGTTTACTACACATTTACAGGCCTTTTAGCAGCAACATATTGTGGTGTTTTTTTTGTTTTGTTTTTTGTTAAAGCTGATCGCCCCCCCGCTCACTAACGGGAAGGTGGCAGGCTGTCAGAAGGATTTTAATGTGTCGAGGCAGCATGTGACAACTCCATTCTCTATGGACTGTGTTCCTTGCCGGGGCTTAAATCTCTTATTGAATGGAGAATCTTAACCCAGTTGATGTCACTAGGAAATTATGTTTATTCGTTCTAAGAATAAATGCTTAAGAGTCTGTTCCAGTTTGGTGATGGGTCACAGTCTTTATTATTATCACCATTCCTTCAGCTACGCTCTGCTCTATTAGTCTTGTTTTTTTTTTTTTTCGCTCTATGTGATTTACATTATGCATATTTTAAGAGCTACATTGCTTTACAGATCAGATGCAGCCATGTTGATTTTTTCACAGACACATTCCTCGAATCAAAACATTTGACAGCTAATTGAAAATGTGCCTGTAAATCAAGTCACTACAAACAGCTTTCATCAACTTTGCATGCAAATGGTATAATTAGA
Source organism: Seriola lalandi dorsalis (assembly GCF_002814215.2). Classification (NCBI taxonomy): domain Eukaryota; kingdom Metazoa; phylum Chordata; class Actinopteri; order Carangiformes; family Carangidae; genus Seriola; species Seriola lalandi. The sequence goes on along the minus strand of NW_019525130.1, from coordinate 437,009 downwards.
TAGATGCAGAAGAACTTTCCATCACCAAAAAAAAACAAAAACCTTATGACTTTACAATCTTTGGTTTTCTGTGAGTCATTTTGTACTCTGTTCACAATGAACGTCATCATGCATCAAAAAGCAGGTGAAAACCGTGTACGCGATTATTAATCACAGAGGTGCTTTCACTCAGAATGTGGTGGTGTGTTTGTCTCCTGAAGTTCACAGCAGCACAACATCACTGCAGAGGTTTCGCTCATTTGGTTTCTGCATGAACAAACTGCTAAATGAATAAGAAATAGACACAAGTAAAGGAAAGGCGGTTTTTGCCTCTGATAGTCACATTGCGTAAAAAAGAAGCTTGAAAAATAGATGAGAAAATTATGCCTGCTCAGATCCTTCTGGCTGAAACGTTGCACTAAAATACGTTGGATTAATTAACAGTTTGTAGATGTCTTTGCTCATAAAAGCGAGCACAGATGTTATTAACAGTCATTATGTCGAGTATGTGGAGCCTGTAATTTAGTAATTTGATATACTTATTCAGAATGTCTCCATGTTATCCTCAGCTTCACTGATAAAAACATCACGTATGACAGAGATGAAAAATTATTTATTGAGAAAACTTTTGGCGCATTAAGACTCAATGATCTTCATGGTCACGGTCACTTAGCCAGATATAACAGAAGCACATACAGCATCAGAGACAGTGTTTGTTGTATTTGTCCTTTTTGTTTGTCAGGCTAAATGTTTGTTTGTCTTTGTCTGTTGCACTCAGATCTGTCTTCCACAAGAGATCCTGTTCTCAATGAAATTACCTGATTAAATAAAGGTTAAATATACTGATCCCTGCAGTGTGCCTGTCTGTGGTAGTCTAAGTCTGTACAAAACACCTATTAAAGCTGTAATCGGCGATGATCTCAGCTCTCTAAAAGCCTCTAGGTCTGATTATTTAACATTTAACTTGTATGTAGATATTAGTTCAATGTTTATCTTTACCTTGTTGACCTAGTTTTTAGCTGTGTGTCTGCTTCTATTTGGGTCGACTAAAAAACACGGTCAAATAACTTGCACGTGAACACATTACTTGGCCAATAAAGCCTTAGAAGGGAGTAAAACGTCTTAAATTTAATTTGTTTTAAATATTGTCTTTGCCTGGTGTTGGCAGTAATGGGCAGTGATGTCAGTTATAAAATGTTTTCATGACTGATTGTGGGCTGTCGATGTTGCACACTGTCTCTGCATTCATTCAGTATTGATTTTAGCAAAAACTTAAAAAGAGCAATCACTTCTAATTGTTTAATCTATTCATACATTATGTGCCACTTATCTGGGTCGAGCTGGGAAGCATAAATGTGATATCAATGTAAATAAATTCATGGACTTAATAAATAATTGTAGATTGTATTGTCCCTCCTGGGTTTTCCTCTTTATTTGGTTAACGCTGCAGAAACTCTGGAATTGCATGGTGATGCTTGGACCCTATTACACTTCCTCGCAGGTCTAATTGTTTTTATTAGGATTACGCATGTTGCGGTGTTGACATTAATATCCTGTCTTTGTGTGTCTCTGTCCAGGTTTGGTCTCGGGTCTGGAGATTACCTCTACAGAGCCGACCTCCATAGAGAAGGCCAGCGGTCAGAGTGTGAAGCTGGACTGCCAGTTTACTCTGGCCCCTGAAGACTCTGGACCGCTAGATATTGAATGGAGCTTGCTGTCTTCCGACAACCAGAAAGAGGACAAAGTGGTACGTGCAGATGTTCCCTGCAAACAAAAAATGCAGTTTTATTTAAAAGTAGCATATGAAACATTTGGCACTTACCTGTTCTCTGATCGACTATCTATTCAACAGTCATTTTTTCAGTGTACAGTGAAGTCAAGCTTTGTTGTTCCCTTTTGGTGGGTAGTTAGGAGGATTTCCTACAACCTGATCTTCCGTATATAGCTGTAGAATTGTTTTGTTTTTTTCTTGGGATTAAAGGCTTTAAAAGTCCTCCATTTGTTCAGTGTGTGTGGTTTCGCACTAACCTGCTCTGCTGCGGTGGTGTGTGTTGGTGTATTGTGCAATCGGTGAAATACAATACATGTTATGTATCAGGTGCGTATATTCTCGAGGTGTTGCAAAGTAACATAGGAAGCATACAGTTTGCGAGACAAATGTAATCTTATCCACGAGTATTTCTGTGGAGCGTTTGTTCTCTGCAGCGCTCTCACAGACACGGGGCGAGCGATGGGAGCTCCCTTTATCCCAGGCAGCGTCTTTCCTTTCCAGCATGGCCCTCAGCCATGAAAAGGGAAGACTACACAGCTCTACAGGAACTCCCAATGCCCTCAGGGCTTTCACAGCCATAGAGACAGATTCTTGCTACTGATCGTTCCAGTGGTGTGGTCCTCCCCCTTGTCTCACCACTCCCCCTATCTCCAACATTTCACAGAGCTTTCCCATCCTTCTCCTCCACTTGTTTTTTTTTCACCTGTTTCCTGTGGCTTTAGTTTTTTGTTTGTTTGTTTTGTTTTTCCAGAATGTTATAAGTAGGTCACAGGCTCATCATTAGGCTTCTCCAACTCTGTCATCCACCTACTGTCCCCCTTGTCCACTGATGCTCTGCTCTCACCCAGCTGGAGCTCTGCTTTAAGAGTGCTATCTGGAGTTGTGCCATTAAGGAGACACTAATTACCCCCATCTATTTGTCTTTGACCTACTTTCTTTTTGCTGGTGAACTGGAGAAAAGGGAGGTGGAGTCAGAAAGTCTTTTCAATATTGTTTGTTGTTAGCGTATCAGGATTTCATCTTATACTAAAATATCAGTGCCTTTTACAGTTTCTAGTTTTTTCAGTGTCTCGATGCTACAAGTGAACTCATAATTTAGGCTGGGTGGTGCCCTAGTAGCACCCTTTCCTCGCCCAAAAATGTTCCCAAATTGCATCTGGTTCCACAGTTTATTTTCTGTTTTATTTATATACCTTTTTGCTGAGCAACCATTAATGTTGCTAAACCTTTGTTGGAATTTAAACTGGCCAGACATCTCTCTCTGAACGTATTTGTTCTCCTTGACCTATCTGATTTTGCTGGCTACACACACACACACACACACACACACACACACACACACACACACACACACACACACACACACACTCACATTCATATAGCCTTTAACCAAATTGAAGTCACGCACAGATTAAAGTCTTTGTAATTAGCAGCATATTAATTCCAAGGGGCTGCTTTAATATATGTGACAGTGTTCAGTGGAATTAGGCTGATCTGCTTGGACCAAAGCTACCAGGTCAGGCAATGCAATGAGAAGGAAGGCTAAACTTTATAGCCAGAGGCTCCCGTATGATCAGAAACCATGGAGAACCTTTGCTCACATGGCTTGAGATGAGAAAATCCTGGGTGCTCTTAAAGGAATAGCCACTATCAGATACAACTTGAAAGGGGAGAACTAGTCAACAGGATCAGTCCCTGTGGTTGCAGAACTTGGAACTGGTAGCCCTGCTTCTGCAGACATGGAGTTGGGCTATGTGTTGTGCCTGGTATGTGCAAGTAACCTTTAACTTAAGAATTTAATTCATATTAATGAACCATATATCCCTGCTGTATTTTCTCTGCATTGATGCAATCGGATGTAATGCCACAATATTATCTATTCAGTCCAGTAGCTGGTGGGGAGTGATGCCCCCCTTCAATATATCCCACATATCATCAGGGTCTTTTTGAGGCTGGTGGAGCATAGCTAATGCATGTTGCTTTGTTTGGTTTGAATGAGAGATGCCAAGCATGCCTACAGTAAGAGTCATTTGCATTTGGCCCTCATTCCCCAGCTACACATTAGCTGAAAAGAGGGTGTGCCCTGTGTCTTTGCCACCACTACGAGAACAATGAGGGAAAACGATTATGAAAACCAAATTTGAATGGTTTGAATGGGAGAGGAGTTTGCTGAAAAAAATGCATTGAAAATACACGGCTTTATCCCATGTCATACAAACGGCCTCTTTTGTCCTTGAGTGCAGCAGCAGCAGCGCCTTTTGTTTACTCAAATTATTGTGGCAGGAATCTGTGTATGTTGACGAAGTATTGGAGGATTTGGACGTAAAAGCCACGACACGATTTGTTTAAGAATATCAGCGAGGATCCGCACATGCTCGTGGCCACGTTTTGTTAGCCTTTCTGTAGCCTCAGTAATGAAGGACTCTAATTCTGTTTTCAGGAAGCGTTTCTGCTTTAACCTTGCAACACAGTTTGGAGCAGAGCGATTCCTGTAAAGGCACGTGGCAGCAGTACATGGGAGTTTTTCAGATTAAAAGGCTCTGTGGGAGCACAAAGACACAACACTCTCCGAGCTCTGCGGGATTGTTTAGAGTATACAGGTGTCACAGTCCTCTGCTTTGCCTCTCAAATGATCTGCACCTCTTCCTCTTCCCTCCCTGAGCAACAGCATCACATGACAATGACCTCATCTTTACATGTGTCTGATGAAACTAAGCCTGGCCAATAGAGGTCTTTTACTTGTGCAGCATGATCTGTCCACCGAGTCCAGACCAGGTGGCGATTGTATCATTGAGTGACCTATCTGTTATGAAACACAGCAGACAGTGGTGCTCCTCTGTCCTTTCCGGCCTCTGCCAGCTTGTCTAGTCATTTGCCCTTTTCATTTTCATTCCCCAGGCTCTTTATGGGATTTTTTTTTCATTGGATCATGATTCTCAAGGTTATTGTGCAGTTAAGATTTTTTTTTTTTTGTTAGAGGTGTGTGCGTTTGTGTGTGTGTGTGTAAGCACTCCTATTTGTGTGCCTGTGAAGTGGTTGAAGCCAAGTGAGAGTTCTTTAGCTTGGGGCAATTTAATTTCCTCTCCTCTGTCGTCTCATTTCACATATCACTGTTATTACTGTTGATGCTCTGATCCCCAGTGAAGTTAGAAAGATATGTTTCCCTCCCCTGAGACTCAAGTGGAATTTCAACCCAGTTACCTGTTTACATGGCTAATACGTACAAGCTGAACACAGCACCCAGTGAGAGCGTGCCTACCCTGCAGCTCCAGAAACTAGTCTTCCAGTTGGAAATGGAGCACCAAGGCAACTTGGTGTAGACTCAGTAGAACCTCAGTGACTCGGTTTCCCTTTGTTTTGCTCCTCTCATGCTTCCTTTGAGTGCTCTGCCTCCTCTGATGGGTTCATTATTCTTCCTCTCCTCCTGCCATGTTTAGTATTTCTTCTCTCCTCCTCTCCACCCAGGGGTATTGCAGTGCATATGCCTGGTGTTGATCGTGGCACAGAAAAAGCCTGTTGATGACTGTCTCCATGGAAATGTGGAAGAATATGCCAGTGTATTTAAAGGAGAATGAGAACTCTTTTCATTGTTTGCGGTTCTTCTTCCCTCCTCGTTCTTTTCCTTGTATTTTTGTTTTTCCCCTTCACTATCACCCCTGCTACCAGCTATAGGGCTTGTTGGCTCCACCTGGCCTTTATTTCCAGGCATTTCCTTGCTGCTTTCAAGACCCTGACTCTGTGTGTGTGTGTGTGTGTGTGTGTGTGTGTGTGTGTGTGTGTACTGGGGGGGTAGTTGGACAGATCTGGGGGCTACTGCTCTTTGTTGACACAGCAGGTGTTGATTTGGCTTCACAGTGGTGGCTTTGTTTGTTCCACCTTCATTCTTCTTAAGCACAGAAAGGGCAGAGCAGCACAGGCTGAAGGGCACTGCAGAGATAAAAGAAACGGTGCTTTCTCTCTTCCATATATTTTGGTTGGTTCAGTGAGCAAGGCCTTTGCTTTCAGAAAGCACACAGCAGCTCTTTCAAGGCCTTTGCTTTATTTGTTCTCTAGAAGGACTTTTATTACCATAAACAGATAAGTCAGATGCATGACATCATTCAGTTGGTTCAAGTTCCTGACTCTAACTCTCTTCCCTGCACTCCCTTTCCATGACCAGGTGATCCTGTACTCAGGCGACAGGGCCTACGAGGACTACTATGCACCCATGAAGGGTCGAGTCCACTTCAACTCAGCCGATCCCAAAAACGGGGACGCTTCGATCAACCTGACGGGGCTGAAATCGTCAGACTCGGGCACCTACCAGTGTAAGGTGAAGAAGGCTCCCGGTATCCGCAGCAGGAAGATGCTGCTGATCGTCATGGGTGAGTGGAACAGTTGCTACAGCCGGACAAACCACTGATACCACTCATGTTAGGCTAGCAGTATTTTTTTTTTTTTTCCTCACAGGGTAAATTCTTTTTCTCCACACAGTGGAAATGCACCAAATCACACGCCCTTTGCCCTCCTTGGCTGTTTTGATGTAATCCCTTCTAAAATCGAGTGCATAACCTTCCCAGTGGCTGCAGAGTGTTGCCCTCTTTGTGATACAATTCTGTATTCACCCGAGATGCTCTCTGATTATGTCTAAATTCATAATCCTGAATTTTTTTTTTTTTTTTTCACCACCAAATATTATGGTCATGTTTTATTATTTTATGTTAAGTATTTGCTCCTTGCAGTTTGTCAGATAAATGTCTGTTTTCAATTACAGTGAACTGAATAATTGGTGATATAATATGAATACATATTATTCATTTTGAAAACCTGAATTTACTCATTAGTACAGCCAGATAGTACAGATGTAGGTAATTAATAGAATAATAATTTTCAAAGCAAACAATGTGTGTCCTGTCTTTTTAAAGACAACGCTGGATAAATCTTATAAATGGAGTCTATGCACTCAGCTGGCTTTTTATTGCACAGGGTGAGATGGGTGACACATGAGAGTTGTATAAGTCAGATGATTCACTGCCTAAGCAAACACACACTCACACACATTGGCCTTGCTGGTCGGTCCACTGACTAAATGATGTCGAAAGTAAATCGCCTCCCGAAACCTGCCTGGTATTTGCATATGGGGAAAAACAACCCACATGCGCCGCACTGGTGTGTGTGTTGTGGGATAAGCTGCGTATTGTGCTGCTATCACAGCCCTGTTATCAGAATAGTTTCTCCTTTCTAAAGATAGGACAGGCTCCAGAGAATGGCTGCTCGTTCCTGTTGACATGATATCATGTGTACTAAAGTGGCTGCACTGCACCAACCAGCTTGACCAGAAAGACACGAGCTATCAGAAAAACAAACAGGTTCCTCTGATGTCATGTTTTATGGCACCACTAAGCAGCTACCTCATAAAAGCGATGAATGGCCAAAGATAATCTGACCATTTACTGTAACTACATCTGACCCAAGAACCATTGACTAAGGCCCATGGGGAGGCTGTTTTACATAAAAACTGATCTGACCAGAAGCAACATGAAAAAAGGAATCAGTGATTCACCACCGCTGAAACATTTGCTGTGACTGCTTCTCTTCTGTGCTGCAGTTCCACATTCCTCACCAGTGAGGGAAGTCAGCTGATCTGATGATTCATCAGTTGTTTTCATGCTTATTGTTACATTTCGTTTAATCCCAGTCCCGTTTCATCAAAACTGCCAAGTTAACCAATCCTGCATAGAAGAGTAAACAGCATAGGAGTGAGGTTGTATGTTGATTCAATACCAGTCTAATATGCTGCACATTTAATTTACACTTACATTTATTATCCATTTCATGCTGCTCAGGTGCCTGTGGTAAAATATCAAAAACCCACGTGTCTTTCCTTGTAAATTATTTCTGAAAACATTTAATTTATGATTATTCCAGGGTCACTGTCACTATATTGTAGTATCGACTGTCAAAATGGTCGAGGTCCTAACTCCGTCTTTTGATTGTTGGTTTGTGAAAAAAACGTAAGTCTAACTTTGATTGTGTTTAAAATGCACATGTATAAGCTATAGAGTTGTGCATGTGTGAGAGAGGGAGAAGAAGCTGGAGGCTACAGAAGCTGACAGGCTGCAAGCTATTGACCCCAGGGGTCTGGGGTGTTCTAAGCAGAGAAACACTGACAAGGAGAGGCGAGGACATCTTGCCTGCTCTGCATTTTTACCTTCAGGTTGATCTTGTCACAAGGTGGATGGTCCTCAGAACAGGAGAGACACACATGCAATGTGTGCGCAAACATAAACATACCTCAATTTATACACTGGGTGTTGCCGTTGCTTGTCGCAAACACTGCCATATGCAGGTATACACACATACATGCTGACATCTGCAGTGTACATGGTGTCTGGGTAGTGTAGTACAGCAGGTAGCATCCCTCGTGGTGTATTCTCCTCTGGTTGCAGCGGGACATTGAAGATAACAGAAGGAGAGTACCTACCTGCAGTACAGCTCTGTATGTCAGCAGCTCACAACTGTTTCTGACCAGACCCCACCTGTACTCCCAACAGCTAGTCTCTCAGCTGTGCCTGCCTCCAGACAATCCATGTCACATCCAGGATCTGTCTAGTTGGCTTTAGTGACCACTAGTCGCTTGTATTTCAGTTTACCATTTACCATTCGACATTCAGTCGTCACTCTCTGAAGTTGTGCGCCTTCTGACTGTAATGAATACCACAGTCTAGCTATCCCTTTCTGCTTATCTAGTCTGCAGGATAGCCTTGTGCACCTCATAAATCTCTATTCATTGTTCATTTAACAGAGCCAGGTTTGCTGCATCGCTCTGCCCGTTATCTCTCTGTGCTCCTGCAGCCTCCATTACCTTCCTCTTTGACCTCATCTTTCAAACAAATAAATCTGCTCGTCGGACAGCCGTCCTAATATGAGGAGCTGTGTGTGTTCGAGCCCTTAGACATGTCGAGTTGACTTTCACCTTTAAAAGACGCATTCAAAATGTCATCTCTCTCTGACATTTACTGTGTGGCCCATGAGTGTGTATGTAGGTGCAACGCAGCAGCACCAAAGAGCAGGCCAGTGAGTTAGGAGCTGTACAGCCTTGGCTCCCTTCACACTACCATCTGTCCATCACCGCTCGCTTAATTTTTGCTCTCTCTGTATTGCCCCCTCCATCCTGACCCTATGTGTGTTTATTAGATTAGTAGGAGCACTCAGTACTGTCAGTCTACTGTTAATCCTTACGGTTATGCCTGTTAAGCTCCCCCCTCCTGCCTGACACCTGGTTCAGATCTGGAGAGTCCCACTCCAGGGTTTTGTTGTTACAGAACCCATTACCACACCATGTTGTCAGCTTTCTGTCAGTCAGCACAGAGCACAGACTTACAGAACAGCCTCAGATTTTCTCTTTCCTAAAATTACCCATCATAGTTCACTTTCTCTTTTTCTCTCCCGCCCTCCCCCTTTACCTCCTCACCTGGCTGCCTGTGTGTCTGGGTTTCGCTGGAGTCAGTCTGCTTTTAATTTGGCGCTCTGTTTGTTTTTGGGTCCCCCATCTCATCTGCTGCCAACATGTTGGCTGGCCGAGGAGTGTTTGCACACATTCTGCTTAAAGACAGAAAGCTTTGCCTCCACCCTTCGCACATGTGTGTTGATGTATCCAATTGTGTAGCGCTCCATACTTCATTGCAAATATCCTGAGTGACAGCTCCTGTAATGACAGCAGCTGTATCAATTACTCTGATTACTGCTCTCATTACGCTGATGACTGGTGCTTTGAGCAGGGGAGGAAATCAACTTTCAGAATACACAATACACAGACACACAGCATGCACACAACATTCAAGAGTGAAAAATAAGCAGGTTTGTCCGCAGGAGGACCGTGTTGTTCTGAGTTAATGTGACCACCTGGATGTGCCTGCTCTTTTTCACCTCTCTCAATCACTCCCTTCTACTTCACAGTGAAGCCGTCCAAGCCCAGCTGCTACACCGAAGGCCCCACACAGGAAGGCAAAGACGTTGTTCTGAAGTGCATATCCAGGGAGGGCACTAACCCCCTGCAGTACAGCTGGGAGAAGACCAGTGACAGCAAGCTGCTGCCCGCCTCTGCTGTGCTGGGTAATGGACCCTTTCACAATCACTCCCAAACAAATACAAAGCAGTTACCAAGTCCTTCACACAGGTCTGCTTTCTGTTTAACACTGTCATCTCTTCAATGATGTGTTCTTCGCCCTCACTACAGATCCTGTGGGAGGCACCATTAACGTGAGGAATGCATCTGCCAGCGCATCTGGCACCTACCGCTGCACTGCCAGTAATCGTGTTGGCACTGAGGAGTGTGTACTATATCTCAACGTAACACCTCGTGAGTACCTAGCTAACTTCATGTTGATGACCCTGTTTCATATTTAGACTTGTTGCTCTGCTCTCTGACCACCTCTTTAAAAGTACAGTCAAATGGTCAGCTGGCTAATGTACCTGAACTCAAACAAAAAGGTGAATCAGAATTGTACTTTTGGAATACAAAAGCACGTCACTGGAGCCTTTACAGATACAGTATGGTAACCTTTGTTTCAAGGGTTTGTACCCCTACAGTTATTTACCCCATGTGACTAGAATATACATACTGTGTGTGTGTGTGTGTATATATATATATATATATATATATATATATATATATATATTTACTCATGTGGTAATACTGAGAACAAACCTAAGAGTCTACAGTCATGATAGCAGCTCTGTGAAGTTATACTTAGATACAGCTGTGTTTAGCGGATATAATATTTACTGCGTTAACAAAATTAACAAATTAAATTCTTGACCCGATATGTCACTGGAGGATCAACAAACTCTTTTTGATCTTATCCCCTCAAATCTTGAGGGGATATGAATGCGTTACCAAATTACATGGCAATCCATCAAATAGTTGTTGATATAAGGGCTGCAGCTAACGATTATTTCTATAATCAATTAATCTAGCAGTTATATTCTCAATCGATTCATTGATTGGTCTGTAAAACATCAGAAAACAGTGTCAATTGGTGATCAAAATTTCCTAGAGCTCACTGTGGTGTTATCAAATGTCTCATTATCCAACCAAAAGCAAATACTCATATTGAAGATGCTTGAACCATCAAATGTTCAGAATTTTTTCTTAAAAAATAACTAGAAAATTATTTTATCATCAGAAAGGTTGCTGATTAATTGTCTAATAATCTGTTAATCATCTCTAGTTGAAATATTTCAGTACAGACCAATGACCCCCACTGTGTTACCATAGCAACTGTTTAGACATAATTAGTACAAATCTTTTACTTTTACGTTTCAGAAACTGCTTTGTTTCTTTCTTGGACTAAAAGGTGTGCACACGGGATCCAGAGTGTTATGATACATTTGTGAAAAATGAACTTTTCAGTACAAAGTATATTATTCCTGTAGCTGCACTGGTAGTACATTTATCATTGCTGGCACACAAACTGTCAAGGCTCAGTTGTTTTCAGTATTTCCTCACCAACAAATAGAAGATGGAGGTGATTGCAGTAAAAATCTGCCAGTTTATCATTTCTAAACATAGAAAATTAATGGACAAGTGGCAGCATCATCACACAGTCGTCTTCTCTGTGCTTCCACCACTGACGTAGAAATCCCACTAAAGATTCCATCACACTTAGAAATTTGAATAGTGTCATGGACATGGTTTGAGGATTTAGGCAGCATGTCTGCTGTTCATCGTCTTGGGAAGTAGAAGCTCTGGTACCACACGCTGTGACAGCGCTGTCATCTTCAACTGCAGCAGCATGGAGCAGCTGTAGCTGAGAGCTGGATCATGATGCTGCTGTTGTTTTACTTTACTTTTCCTACAGCTGTCATTGTTTGGTCTTGTTACTGAGTCTTGTTTTTTTTTTCTGGCTCAGGTCCAATATTTTTGTTGGTGTGACATAGGGCTGCAAAATGAATCTAAATATTATCAAAATTGCAATATGGCCAAGTGCAAAATCCAAATCACTGCAATTATTTTGTTAATGGTAAAATGTGTCACAACAGACCATAAAGGAAGCGTTGTGGTGCTACAGAGACGCCTCAGCCTACAGATCATATTCTCCAGACCTAAAGGAACATGCTTGTTTGGTACGAGACTCAACAAAAATCACATCATCATCTTTTAAAAAATGTTTCCATGAAAATGAAATGCAAAACCATTCCAACTGAAATCATGACTCGTAACGCAATCACAATATCTGCCAAAATGATGGCAACATTTTTTTGTATACTGTTCAGCCAAAGAGCCAGAGGTATTCATTCTTGCCCTGACTCCTTGTTGCCACCTGCGGTCAGCCTCGTCCCTTAGCTGTAGCTCTAGTAGCTGGACAATGGTCATATTGGTGATTGTTGCACTTAAGAAAAGTTTTAAATCTTAAAAAAGATGCACAACCAAGAACCCCGATGTTCTTTAGAAAATAATCCAGCAATATATTTTAAGGACTATTAGTGTTACAAATCATTGCTACGTTTACTCACCCTTTTATCCCTTCTCTTCCTTGTGTTGTCCAGCCCCCAACACTCCAGGCATCATTGCAGCAGCCATCATTACTGTACTGCTGATCCTCATCATTATTGCCATCATCCTGTTCTGCTGTTGCCGTGCTCGTCACAGGAAGAAGTACGAGAAGGAAATCTGCAATGAGATAAGGTAAACTCTCTAAAACATCAATGAGATTTGGCTGACAAGATACCCAAAGCTCCCTTTTGATGGAGGAATATTTTCTGATACTGTGAAGTCTCGGCTTCATAATGAGAAATGTGTCTCAGGTTTATAATCCTGGATTAAAGGTAAGCATAGAGAATGCAAGAGGATACATGTGATTATTAATCTGAGCTGTAATTTGACCAGTGGTCATCTCGGATATACACACACACACGCACACACATCTCCAACAGCCCCAACAACCATGAAAACGTTGTTTTTTCTCCATCAGCGTTTTTCTTTTCTTTTTTTCTTTTTTTTTTTTTTTTTACCCCTCCTCAAATAAACAGCTGTGGTAATCAGTTTGAAAGCTTTGTTTGCTCTGTGGATCCTGTGTCATGTCTGCTGCTGGCTGCCCCCCCACCCCACCC